>NC_044351.1:22735110-23095110 GCF_007364275.1 Archocentrus centrarchus | reverse complement strand
CACCAACCGTCGACGCGTAATGCCTGGCCCCCTGCCTTCACCCCGTTCCTTGCTTCGCTCTGCAAGTGACAACAACTTGAACGGGGACCACGATCACATCCATGCTCAACCACCCAGAGAAGTCCGTGGCCGACAGGGTCACTCCCCTGTCCCCTCGCTGCGCAGTCTGCCAGCTTTTGGGCAACAGCACAGCAGTCTTGGAGAGGTAAGTAAAGTCAGGCAGATATGAAAAGCAGACAGATTTAAACCTGAAACAGTGAATGAATTCAGGAGAAGCCAGCGAAGGACTACATGAGAAAGATAATTTGAGGTAATGTAAGTGATGTTTCACACATGTCTTATGTCAGAGTCGTCATGGAGAGATCCCTGACAGCAGTCTCCAGAGTACTGGCAGCTCCAGATCCTCCCATTCCCGCTCGCCTTCACTACATCACATGCATGAAGATGACAAACCAGTTCCCAGACGATCCCACAGCCACGGCTACCCTCATGGGCATGGCCCTCGTGGAAGACTCAGGTTTGTAATAATCTGCTTTCAGGTTCAGTTTTTTTATTTCGACTTTTACTCAACCACATACATTATCAGAGCGCTTCATAAAAAAGTGAATCTCTTTTTATTTCCTGTTTCTAATTCATGGCTCACATTTGTCAGTCTTGGCACTTAAACAGATCATTTTTTTATTGGCCTTGTGATTTTTGCTTCCTACTTTGATTTTTAAACCTAATTTCAGAGAGCAGAGAGCCCCATGTGATGTGTCTGAATCACTTGTTAGTCACCAGGCAGCCTTCTGCATCCTATTCCATCTGCTGCAGTCTGCTACTTGTGATAAACATGACATAATATCAGTCAGTACAGAATCTTGTTTATTTATTCAGGCTTTGACATGTGAAAGTGCACGATGCCCCAAAAAAACTGTGTATTGGATCGGAAAATGTATGTTAATAAAGTGGCAGTGACAGATTGAAATACAGATCGGTATGAGAACTGTTAGAGCTGCATTTGGTGTAGCTGTTGGGTGCCCCATGGGTTCTCAGGGTGTTATGGTATGATCAGTGACATGATGAGTGTTGGGCATAAATAAAAACCCTGTTTATGTAACAAGTCCATCTGCATGATCCTGCTGGGAGGGCAGATTCAAATTGTGTATATGTGATCGTATGTGGCCAGTTGCATGCTGCACACAACTGTGTGCACAGGTCAGAGACAGGCAGATGGAAAGGGACTAATAATTATCACCACTGGGACCAATTGACAGCTGCCAATATGTGTTTGCTCAGATGTTGGGTTGTGTGAGAGAGTCTGAGAGACAGTGGTGACATTCTGAAATTAGAGATATAAGTAATGCCAGCCAGTGGATAGATAAACAGATAAAGCAGATGAATGGATGCTGCAGGATGCCGGAACAAATTTCTTCCCCTCTGAACCAGCAGACAAACTACACAGTGAACTAGAGCTCTGATCACATCTTGAAGCAAAAGATTAAACTGGTTTGCAGACACTTGGTTTGTTAAGCTTTTTATTATGGTCATATATCAGCACAAGATCACCTACATACAGCAACCACCTAATGTATTTCCTCGATGCCGCACACGCCGTGTAAATGTATGTGTGTTTGTGTGAAACAGCTTGATGTCTGACAGGGGAATTGCATTACGGACACAGCTCCAGCCGCACTCCTCTCTTCTCTAATACTCTCCTGTCGCTTTACTCCATCCATCAAAGAGGCTCTCTCACACACATTTTCACATGCACGCACGTTTTACCTGATTTTCTGTCATTAACACACGCACGCGTGCATAAACACATGCACGTTCTGTGATAGTCTTGTCATCAGTCTATAGTTTGCAGCCAGAAAGCAGTCAGCATAATCTGCTAAATCATATAAAGTACTTGCATGCATCACTAAACACTAAAGCTCTAGAGTCTGAAGTATATGCATATATGAGTGTACCACAATCAAATAAAATGAAACAAATGAAGTGGAATATATGAAGTAAATTTAGTTAATTAAAGAAAACCTCCCTGTATTGTTAAAGCAGCCTCCAGTCTTTCTGTCAAGAATGTTATGCCCAATAATGGTAGCAAATTAAGTGCATCCTTTTCTTTTCTTCGTGCATCTGGTGCCACGTTGGCATGAACAGTCACTGGCAGAGATATATGTCTTTTGTCTGTCATGGTCCTGACTGTGCACAAGGCTTATATAAAGTGGCAAGAAAGAGAGAAAGATGAAAGTAAAGAAAAATAAAGTATAGCAGTCTTCTGCATGCAGGAAGTCGAGACCTTGTTCTTAAATGTGTATTAGCCTTATGCCATGGTTTAAAGTGTATAAAAAGCCTAAAATGAGCAGCTGGTCTCCATGGCCAGAATCTGCACCCGAGTGAGACTAATGCTGTCCTTGGATATTTTTTTCTGTAATATTTCTAACTGCCTCTCTATGTTTCACTCTCTGACCTTCTGTTTATGCCCATGGTAACTCTAGAGGCGTTATGGGTGCCAGGGGAGTGTGAAATTACTTGGCCAGTCAACAGCCCGCTCAACGGCAGACTCTAGCATGTTCCTGTGGAACTCACCATCACTTCCTCAGTGCTGCCAGGGTTTGGCTGGCCTTCAGCTAAAAGTTTAGATGGAGACAATAGAAAGGGTAAAGATAGGTTATCTAGGCTTTTTTTTTTTTTGATTGAAAATATCAAAAATAGAATAATAATCAAAGCTGTGGGTAAACATTTCACTCCAGCTCCTGCTGATGTAGTAGACAGTGTGATTTAACATGATTCATGATGTTAATATGATAATATGGCACAATTTTATCAGGACAAAGCAAATTTGGCTCTGTCATAAGAGGTTAATTGGCTACTTGCCCTAATGTGCTGACAACACAAAGGGATAATTAATCATCAAGAATAGGACATTGTCTTGTCAGTATCATTGTCAGAAATTGTGATGTTGAACTGTGCACCTTAGCAGACACTTTTGTGTGTGAATGAATCCACGTTATTTTATTGAGCAATAGATACCATATTTTATCTTTTGCATCCAACTTTCACTGCAGCTGTGAAATTTATTTTTCCTCAGTTTACAAGTGTATGTATATATATATATATATATATATATATATATATATATGAATGATCCCTCTGACCATGGTAAAATAAACAAGAGATTAATATGTTATGTTAATAGGATAGAATAGTCCTTGCTGTCCTTTTTCCTAAAAACACAGGAGTCCAGGGGACAGTCACACAACATTGCCAATAGTTAATGAGAAACAACTGGTCTCATTTCTTGCTGATATCCTGTATAATGACCATTGTGTTACAAATAAAAGAGAGAGATGTGCTGTTCCCTTCAACTTTGAATTACTTGTTTGTTGCTATTCTCCACACCTTTTTTTCAACTCCTATCCTTCCTTTCTATGAATTAGTCACACCAGACACTTCTGGTGTGAAGATTATTCATGGCATCTTAACACGGCCAAAGGCCCGGGGTATGCACAGAGGACAGGAAAAAGGTAGGGGGGAAAAAAAGGAGGAGATGGAGAGTCGAGCTTCCTCTGCTTTACCTGTGGAGAATTCATACATCAAAGAAGGACATGTGGGATTGATCTTTTACAGTAATCTAACACAGGTCCATTTAGCTGTTTTTCTTCCATCTTTGTTTAAAACAGTACTCCCTTGTGGACTGGCTTAGCCACAGAGTAGTTCCACAATATGGCAATTTCACATAGCATAGTGAAGTCATTTTAGTCTGGCATCATGTTTCTATGGGTAGCACTGTCACCTCGCAGCATTAAGGTTCTTGTTTTGTACCTTGTGGTTGTTTGCTTATATTTCAGGTGTTTCAGTTTTCTCACACAGTCCAAGGACATGCATGTAGATGGTTTTAAATTAGAGGTAGGTGTATATTTTAGTGTAAGTGGTTTTTCTGTCTGTCTATTTTAGCAGTGTGATGGACTAACATCCTGTCCAAAGTCCTCTTGGCCAATGTCAGCAATCTTATATTGGATTGGTGTTTAAAAGAATTGATGTATGGCTTTAATTTTGCTAAATGTTTATCAGAATTAGCATTCATCAGAAATATAGATGTGGTTTACATTTAGTCGGTCTTCCTCCAAATATGATGACACAGATCTTTAACATACTAGTACTTCAATCAGCTTAACCACTGTTCAGCATCCTCTGACACTCATTTGTGGTAGCAGTTTGATAATTGTGATAGCCTTGATGTTGTTCCCACCAGTCACATACTCCAGCTCTACTTTAGGGATTCTGAGGTGTTGCCAGTTCATATTCAGTATGTAATCCCTTCAGTATGTTCTGGGTCTACCCCAGGGTCTTCGCCAGTTGCATGTGCCCGTAAGGGTTTTATGCCAAATTCCTTTCGCATACCTCAGCCCTTCATCTCTTCCCAGAGGGTCCAGAAACCTGTGAAGGAAACTAACTTTGCTGTCTTGTTTTCTGTCAGTTTCCAGAGCTCATGACCACAGGTGATAGCTGAAATTCTGATCGGGTCCCTTTTCACAGTACAGCACCTAAATCACTGCAGGTGCCATAACGATAAGAGCTGTCAATCTTTGTTGCTGTTTCAGGCTCACTTGTGAGCAGTACCACAGGATGCATTTCAGTAAGGAGTAAATTGTTTATCACACTCTTTTAGCTGTATTCATTTATTCATTTATATAGCGCCTAACACAACCGACAAGGACCTTGTAACTCCATAATTCCTCTGCACCTTCACACGAATATGCTAAGGCGCTCTCATAGAAAATGCCTTGAACATCCTCTACAGTATGAAGCATATACTGTAGAACCTTTTTCACCTGAAGTGAACACCTATTCAACTATTTATAGATCCAATGGCCCAATGCCAAACATAAAATAAAGGTGTTTACATGCAATCCAAGTCCCAAGACTGCAATTTGGTCACTAGAAAGCACACCTCCTGTACCTTATTTCATATCTTGGGTAAATTTTGTATTGAGTAAAAAGTGAAAAGCAATTGCTTTATGTGTTGGAGGTGCAGTGAAAAGACTCAGTTCTCAGTATAAGCTAAGGGGTTTGTTTAGCTGAGTTCCTCCCCCATATCAGATTGAAGCTCAGTTTAGAGTTATGTGTTAATCACACAAGTTGACGCTTGTTTCTAATTTAGCTTAATGGTAAAGACACTGCAGAGTATAAGCTGTCTATGTACAAACAGATTTGCTGTCCAAGACCTTAATATGTTCTGCCCAGTGAGCACAGTCCAAATTCTGCTTTCGCCTTGATAGCCATTAACACTCCCATGTTGACCTGGAACGAATCAGAGAGCATACAGTATGTCCATTCATGTGCAGCAAAGCAAAGGACAGACTGATGATCATTAGGATGCCAAGTGTGATGCTGATTATGACTGTGTTTATAATGAGCTCATCTCACCTTAGAGAGCTGTGCTATTTGAGGAAAAAGCCATTTACCTGAGAAGACAAGTCATGTGAGAAAATGCTGCACTGAAGCAGCTTAGTTTTGATGGCATTGTGAAAAGGGCATTTGCAATTGCATCTCCAGTTATGTTGGGATTTCACACACACAGACAAACTGAAACAGTTTGAGTTATTATCAAGCTGTTTCAATATTAATCTGTTTTTTAGCTACCTGCACAAAAAAATCAATCCTAATTAGGCAGCTGATAATGAGCAAATTAATTATTTGCAGGGGGGGCAAATCAGAAAATTTTGTCTCATATCCATTATACACTTTTTCACAAAGGTTTTAACCACCGAACTATAGTGCAATTACTAGAATAACATTTATTTTTGCACCCTATATTATCTGATATCCCTGTACTATGTTTGTGCATGGAATAAAATCATACTGAGTGTCAAGGTCACTGTGATCTGTGATCGTTACACAGACAGGTCCTGGTGTCCTAGGAAACCATGAGTATCCATCATATTGTAGGTTGTGTATGGGTCCTGCATTTGTATTTTTCTGAAGCTACTCTTAATACTGCACAACAAAAGAGAAGGAAATAAAAAAATAAAAATATGCACAAAACCTTTTAAGTAATATAGACAGCTCCAGAGAAAGACAAGGACACAGTTAGTCCTGTCCCTGAACAGCATGTGAGAAATAAATTAGAAATCCCTTAAATGTTTTTAAAGCTTTTTATCACTATCACATTAAAGAATAGCCTGTTTTTGCAGTCCATGTCATCTGAAACTGATTTTACAAAGCTTACTGGTAGGCTGTTCCAGCAAACTGTTAAACAGTATTATAGCCAAAGAGAACGTGAAATAATCTAAGACATACCTGAAGCGACCAATTTACTAATCCTTGCAATGGAAATTTCCAATGAAAAATGTTGATATCCTACAATGAGAAGTTAAACAGCAGAAAGTAGAGAGTGTAATAAAAGACATTTAGGCACGCCTTCAGTCAAACAAATCAAAGCTTGGAATAATTTTTTACAGCACAAGAATATAATTACAATTTGGCGTTTAGGCTCCAAGCTCGTCACTTCCCACAAACATAATGCGCAAACAAATTGGGGAGTGATGAGTGAACATCCCCTGGTGCCTCCAAGTGGATGCTGGTGTGGTCGAGGGGGTGAAATAAAACAGCGGTGCCATTAGGCAGGGGAGCAACACCAATGACATGGCAGAGGGAGACATGGGAAGTTTGCTGCTAATTAAATCGCTAAATTTAGAGGGTGTTTCAGTAAATTACATGAGAAAAGTGAGGCAAAGTGAGTATGATGTGTGCAGTTCAGCTGCAATTTTCTACTTGACATAGCTCATACACTTTGCTCTTTTTTTTTTTTTAAATTATGATATACAGTTTTTGTGTTCTTTTTTAAAAAAAAAAATCTGAAATGTTTAAGAGCAGTTTAAACCTCATCCATTGAAACAAAAGAAAGGCATTACAGGCAGGCAAGCAGAGGGCAAAAACCAGCTCCAACATCTCTGTTGTGTCTGACACATTCAGTAGATAACATGTGCCACCCAGTTGTGGTCAGCTTAATTGCAAGGAGCAGTAGAGGTTAGACTGTGTACATAACCTTTCAGTTAGTGTACTGGGTGGAAGGAGGTATATATGAGTTACTGAAATGAATGTCCTTTAACCCTCTGGACCATAGACATATATACCTAGACGCCACATTGAGCGCTGACTCGTACGTCAACGTCGCCGCCATATTGGAGGTGGCAAAAGCGGCCAACATGAGAGAGATGCTGCACTCTGGTGCCCTATGGAGTTGTTCGAACCATTTTACAGTCAAAACGGGATCACGTGGGATTACTTTCACAGGTAAGATTGACGAATTGTTTTTGATCGTATTTGGCCATTCTAACATTTTGAAAACAAAATTATTTTTTGTGCCTAACAGTTTCCCAGAGAATATTAGTGCATATTTGAATGTGTGAATGAACGCATTACCTTAAATAACTTTGTTGTAGAAAGGTGCTTTATGAAGTTCAGTCTATTCACTTGTATTAGTTCACAGCGCAGCTTTGCCTCCTCCAATATGGCGGACACAGAGTTACGTAACATCAGCGGGCCAACCTTTTTTTTTTTTTTTTCATTAAGTTTCACAAAAGTAAGTATACAATGAACAGTATACAAGAACATAACAACATACAAATGAGCCAGGTGAGCCAGGAGTTATCTACATTAAAAAAAAAGTTATAAGTGGAAAATACATTTAAAGTTTTGATAGCCTTCTTGTTTGTTGAATCAGCAAGCAATTTAAAATAATGCTCCATATCCTTTCTGAATGCTACAATACAAGGGTTTTTCTTTACTAAATTTACTTTTATGAATAAAGAATTTAGCTAGAAACAAAATCAAGTTTATTAAAGAATAGCATTTACCTTCTTTCTTGGCATACTTATGAAAACCAAAGACAACATTTTCCCAGTGTAAAACAAAATCTTTGAGGATATGATCAATGAAAAATCTGCTGAGGTCTCCCCAAAACTGTTTGGTCTGCGAACAATGCCAAAATAAATGTTTCTGGATGGGAGTTACAAAAAGAACAATTTGTATTGATGTCTTTCTTGAATTTTTGCATATAATGGTTGGCAGGGTAGCATTTATGTAAAATTTCATATGATACCTCCTTAACTTTGTTTGTAATTAAAAATTTATGAGGGAGCATCCAAACCTTTTCCCAATCAATGTTATTGGTGAGGCGACTCCAATATGCAGTTATCAGCGGGCCAACCGTCTATGCTCTGGAGTCCACGGACGTGCCGGCGCGTCAAAATGACATCGCCGATTTGAGATGACGTAGCGTCGGAACGCTGCTGCTGAGTCTCCATTTCAACATGGATCGAAAGAGCAGGCTTTAAACTACGTACCAGTTTTTAAATTACGCTGATCGGCCAAGTAAAACCAGAGTTATGCCCAATGAATTACGCCGTGCTTTTTCCTGTACATTGTCCTCACCTTCGATGCGCGGTTTGTGCAGAAATAAACGGCGAATACGGGAGTTTCGCTAACAGGAAGTGCTTGCTAATAAAAACAAGACAAAACAAAATATATCCCGACAACCCCTTTCCTATTGGTGGAAAAATGCACCATTTCAACCAATCAGAAAATTATGCGGTACCGTGATGCATTTGGGTGCATTTGGCTGCTGAGGAACAGGTGAAAAAGTGGTAAAAGAGACAACATTACTGGCATGTTTTGCCTGTGATGGGCCCCTCAGTCTTGTGGAGGACAGAAACTGTTTGATTTTATTAATTTGTCTAGCATTTTAATGTGAGTCCTGATTGCTCTGCAAATAGTTGTACAGAAAAACGCCTGAGGCCTTTCCTGCATTTTAATGTAGTTGTACATAACTTTATTATTTACTATATTTTTACACAAGTTTTGAAAATTTACAACTTATATTTGCATTTTAAGTTTTAAGCATGTTTGTGATTTTTACTGTAAAAAATCTAACTTTTTTCTACTCAGATTTTATGTTTTTATGTGATTTTAAGTCCAGTGTGTTAACACAGTATGCCAAAATGAAAGAATAACTATACAGTCACACACATGAGGAGGTGCTGAAAAGAATGATACCAAACAAGGCAAGGTAAACAGTTTCTAAGGTCAACTATAAAGCTAAAAACAAAAGTAGTCAAAAATGGCCAAATATACCCTGGACCCCAGAGGGTTAAAAGATATTTTTTTCCACATATGTGTCATTTTGACAGTGAGGCTATGTCTTTTTTGCTTGTCCAATTCTCTAACCCTTCCACTATGTACACTGCTGATGTTCAGTGCAGGGGCTCAGGCATTAAAATGCGGCAGTCATTCCGGGCCTCAGTCCCTGCGGTAATTGGAAAGCCGTCAGCAAGCCGTTGTTTCGATAGAGAGAGAGGCAGAGAAAAGGGAGGCTGGGTCAGATGAGGAGAGCAAAAAAAGCAATAGAGAGTGGGGGCAAGAAAGAGACAAATAAGGCTTGAAATCAGGGAACGGGTGGACAGAAGGATTTAGAAATAAGGGGCAGATGAGGCTGGTGAATGATCGAATGAAGGCTATGAAGTGACTGATATAGTATGCTGTGGGAGCAATTGACAAAGAGTAAAAGAGACTGAAAGTGATAAAGAGGTTTAGAGATTTCTTGTCTTTTAAGTGAATGTTGCAGAAAATAGCATCAGGTCCTAGTTCAGGACACAACAAAACCACTTGTTACAGTAAACAGTCTGCTGTCTGTATGTGCAACAGAAATGGGCACATCTCAGATCAGCGAAGTACTATTTTAAGCATTTGATTTTGTTAATTGTTTATTTGTGATTAACATAGAAATATTACATTTTATTTTTTAATCTGTGTTGAAGCTCTGACGACACAAGAGCCAGAATGACACTGAGTGCAACTTCCACAGTGGTGGCAAAGAAGTGATGAATGAAGACTAGGCGGAGCTCTGCTGCTGCTGTATTAGAATTCACCGCCAGAGAGAGAGAGAGCGCGCGAGAGAGAAAAGGAAAGCGAGAGAATGAAGATGCAGCAGAGAGAAATGTTGAGGAGAGGAATAACAGGGTGAAATGAAGGCGAGAGAATGGGAGAGAGAAGTAAAGGATTCGAGGCGAGGGGAAAAGAGGGAGGAGTGGCAATTAAACCAAATAGGCTGGAGCTTTTTGACCCCCGCCCCCCTGCACACAAGCACACACGCGCACACATACACATACTATCACAGACTGCCTCAGGGAGCCATGGTGCGTGCACGTTCGCAGGCAGACAGGCAGGAGATCAATCGTGCTCTGGGACAAATGTGTATGTCTGTAAGCGATGTGTTAGCAACATGCTGGTGGTGGCATGTGCCGTGCTAGTGGAGGTGCAGTGTTAGCGGGAGCAGAGGGGGCTGTCTGTGTATGTGCCTATGCGCACAGCTAGAATGCACATAGAGGGCTTGTGGTGTGTGAATGTGAGCAAGCCGTCAAAGGGGAGGGGAGCCACGGAGCACAGCAGCAGCAGCAGTAGCAGCAGTATTGCCAGAGTGTGTGTGAGCGTGTGGGAGAGAGCGTGTATGTGTGAGGGGTGGAGGGGAGAGGAGAGGAGAGGCAGACGCGGCGGGACTCCCGGGAGAGGGAAAGGGAGTTGGGGAGCAGACCCAGCCTCTCTCCTCCACAGCAGGAGAACCAGGACTCAAGGACGAGGCAAGATCTGTAGCCCAGCCTGGAGCATCTGGAACTGGGGACGTGTGGGAGATTTCTGTCCCTCTCTGTAGAGGACTTCTGCTGGACCCCCAACTCAGGATGTGTTGGACAAAGGGGAAGGGGCTTCCAGACGGATCTGGCAGAACCACACAGAAAAGGAAACAGTGCAGTTCCTCTAACCGTTATATAGCTCTGTTTCTACCTCGATTAGGATGCGAGGGAGAGGGGAGAGATAGAAGGAGAAGGTAAAAGAGAGCAAGGAGGATATTGTCTTTGCTGTTAAGGAAGGAAGAGAGGGAATAAGAAGAAGAGAAAGGTGAGATAGTGGCTATGAGGGGTGTGCTCTCCACTCATGATTCTCCCATGGAACACTGAGTATTGACTCTTGATTGGCAGGTGCTGGGGCTTGTTTATGAATCCCTCCCTGGCCACTATAACAACCAGGGGGTGTCACCAGGTTTCTGTCTTGTTGACGAACATGTCGGTGACCACGGGCTTCAGTTACCAGCTCCCTGGAATCACCACAGTGACATATGTGTTTGTTTACAGCCCTGGCTCTGTGCAGAGAGACCCTAGCCCACCTCATCACACCCCTCCAGTTCTGTCAGGCTCCCGTGGGCCCAAACGGAAACTCTACAGTGCTGTCCCAGGACGTACCTTCATAGTGGTCAAGCCCTACACGCCACAGGGGGAGGGAGAGATCCAACTCAACCGTGGAGAACGGGTCAAAGGTAGGATGTCTACTACATGTTTGACTAGCTACTACGTAGGTAGTAGTAACACTACTGCTGTTAATATATTGTATTCCATAGCATGTCAGAAACTTTCCATCATCACCAATATTTAGGATCTGCTGGGAAGCCCATAATGACATGTGGCTTGCATGAGTATCAAAGTTGGGTTTGTTGCAATATAAGAAAAATCAAACATTTCTATGCTGACATACTTCTCTGAAACTGACCAAACCATTACTTCACTGTGATTTTTGTTGCATAGCAGTTATATAACCATTCAGTCTGGAAGTCATTTTTGTGATGTTTGAGTTTGACATTTGAATTATCATTTCATTAACTTCTTAAATGTGCTCTTTTCTGCTTTACACAGAGGCATAGTGGTTTTTCTTTCATGTGTTTGTGTGTGCTTTTGTCTCCATTTATGCTTCACTCAAGACTATGACTGTAATGACGTAGAAGGTAAACGCAATAATATTCTTCTCACCCTGTACCTCTCCCGCACACCACAGTGTGTCAACCCTACACCTACAGTGAAGCAAGCGGTTCTTGGCCCTGTTTGAATCCACTTGAGATGTGTGTACATTCTCAGTACAAATTTGTGATTACTTCAAGGAGAGGGCATGCAAATTCAAACAGGTCCCGTGTGCTATTGGTTGTTGGTTTGCATACATATATTGTGTTCTTCCTCGTCTCTTAGAGTGCTTCCCCCTGAACGCACAACTGCTTTTCTCCCTTCTCTTATCTACTGTCCACAGACACCCACATTGACCCCCACATCCCATCCCTACATCCTGCCACTTCACATACATCACCATGGATCAAACCCACATTAGCTTAATGGAAACAGTTCCCTCATGTCCTTAGAAAGACCAGAGAGAGCAAGGCAACACTCATGCTGAGACCTCTTATGTTCCTTTCAGACCTACAGAAGCACAGGAAGTACAGATTAAGGGTCAATTTGGCATTTCAATTTGGATGTTGTGCAAACAGCCGAAACACACAAATGTCCCCAAACATGCTGGGCATGCACAAACACACAGGCCTCTTACCTCTTATTCCCTCCTTAAAAACAATCAGTAAGCAGTCACACAAACACCACTCTAAATCTAGTGGCATGACCCCTTCCCTGTCCTTATACATCCAGAAGTATTCACACTCCTTCCAAGATGTTTTCTATCTTTAAGCTTCCCTGACAAACTTTTTTTCAGCAGTCCTCCTCCTGTGTGCTTTGATGCTTCCTCTTCGTAGTATCTTGTCTGTTTTAGGGCACGGTTGTTTAAATGAACAGAGCTGTTTTTGCTGTAGAAAACCAAGTGATACAGCATTTTATGAAACAGTGATGCATACTGAGTTTGACACAAATGTTATTGTGAATGTGATGACTCAACAGCAGCCTAGTATGCTTCCGTCCACTGAATAGATCTGCTGTCAGTAGCTTTTCTGTCAGTGCAACCAAATCCATAAACCTGCCACTAATGTGAAAACTCACTGTTTTGACATCATTTCATGTTAGCCATGCAGGAAACGAGCTTATTGTTGCATTGCTGCCAGTACCATGGCCCAGCCAAATAAACCATCTGGCTCTGTTATGCAACACTGACCATCATAACCATAACTGTGTAACATTTACTGTTCTTCTATAGTCTTAGGATATAAATTGAGGAATATGTCACTGATATCAACTGGTTGTTAAATGGCTTAAAGTCCTGGCAGTTCAGATTTAATGTAAAAGATTTTTTCTTTCTTACATGGACCAAAAAAAAAAAAAAAATCTAACTAATTTTGTTAATCAAGGTTTCATTTTGTTAAATGTAATTCACATTTGTGTTTTTTCTGAATGTCAGAAATGACAAGAAAATTAAAAGCTTTTTATCAGAAAAGGTAATACACAGTAATTCTGTGCCCTACTATCATGTTATCCCACAGAGCCAGGAAAAACCCTGTTTAGTGTATTTTTACTGTCTTAAAAGGGAATGACCAGCTTTCCTGGCGCAAGGAGAGGCTTAGCTTGAGGAGCTTTTTTCTTTAGGGCTGTATGACCTTTGGTATGATACATAATGGATTTCATCTAATCTGCATTCATAAATGGATGAGCTGCTAATAGTAGTAGGGCTCTTTAACGATGGAGGACAAAAGAAGGTAAGGCAAGTGAAAGAGATGGTGGGAGATAGGATGATTTTTTTTTTCTTTATCTTTTCTTGTCTCATTTTCCTGATTATGGTGAACAGATGAAAAACATCCACACGTTTAGGGATGCTGATAACCCCAAAGTTAAGAATAGTTTCAGTTTGTGTGCTTACATGAATTTACATTTATGTGAAGTAAAAATCATCAGTAGTATTTGTTCCCCAAAGCTAACTAAGGTACTGCTTGTTGATTATTCAGATATGTTCAGATAATTAATTCCCACCCCCCAATATCCAACCAAAGTTTATCTCTGTCCTCCTGTTAATGTCCGCACATCCTTATTAATCACCTGCTACATCAGAGGAGCATCTCTATGATGAGATCAGCCGGGGTAAATTTTACTAAATGATGTCTGTGTTTGTGAGTGTCCGTGTAAGACTTTGGCTAGCATCCATGGCTTTCATTAGCTTACCTGTACGATTGGCAGCCCGTTGAGGCATAGATTATTATATGTTGTACATGCAAAGAGTTTGAAACATTATGCAATTAATGAAGATCTTTTCTAATTGGACTCATAATGATGTTCTCTGCAGTAGACTGTAGTATGCAGTATTCCAATTTAAATATGTCTGTCATCATCTCTTCATCTATTGCAATATACATATCTCTAATCGCTAATTCTGTAAAACTAAGATGTATCAATTTTTTGTCTTTTGTCACTTTTAGTGAACGATGACTATCTGGACTTAGATGGTAAATACAATAGATCTGTACTGCAACACTTCCCATAGCCTGTCGTTACAATGGGGGAAATAATTATTTGAATAATAAATAATTAGTTTGCTCACTTACAAATAAATGAACAGTGATAGTTTCATTTTAATGGAGAATATCAACCAAAAATTCAGAAAGAACACATTACATAAAAGTTAGAAATTGAGTCGCATGTCATTGAAGTATTTGATCCCTGAAAACCCAGCCACAATTGTGGTTCCCAGAGATTGGTTGTGTGCCACAGGGGCATGCAGATTACAGTCAATTACAGATATTTCTGATCTCAACTCCTATTGTGTATAAAGCACACCTGTCCACAGAATCAATTTCATACATTCCAACCTCTCCACTACCATAGGCAAGACCAAAGATCTGTCAGAACAACACAAGAACATGGCCCACAGTCTCTCTCCATTAAAATGAAACTACCATAAAGACTGTTCATTTCTTTGGAAGTGAGCAAACTTGCACATTCAACAGGGGATCAAATAATTATTTCCCCCACTGTAAATGTAAAACCTCTAGCTAAAGCAAATGATTGCAAACCATATGATGTCACTTATATGTACACAACTATTTATTATTGGTTTTTGCTCACTGCAAGATATTCATCGGAAATTCTTTGAAATAAGTTTCAATATTTAATAAAAGTAAATTGTTTAACCAGCTTCAATTTGCAGCTCAGGAGGGCTTTCAGGAAGAGTGAAGTGTCTTACTTACCTTGTTACATTTCTTTCTGGCAGTGTGCAAATTAAAATGCAACAAAAATGATATTCTACAGTCTGTGTTGTGCCCTGTTAGGGCGTACAGTAGTGAATGTTGTGGTCAGATAGTCTTAGGATCTTAAGTGTGGTCAGTACTTACATTTAGTTTTGTAAATTGTGCTGTTATTGATTTATTTATTTGTGCCATTTACAGTTCTGAAGTTACAGTTTTATCAGCTCTGTACTGATACAGTACTTGTGATGGTTTATAGCTGACACTCCATGCAGTGAAGATGCTGATGATTGCTTTGTTGACACTGATGATGAATATGATGAACATGAAGGTAAAATGATATTTTATTTTTTTAAAAGAAGGATGACAAAGTGTTTAAATAGCTAAAAGATTAAGGAGCCACAATTGTGTACCGCTCTGTTATCAAAAATAAATAAAGTGACTGCTGGAGGACTGTAGTCTTTATCTAATACTCAATGAGTGAGAATCTTCAGGCTTTTTTATCTAATTTTGCAGTGTTGATTTGTGGTGTTATCTGATTAAAAAGAATCTCCAAGATTGCAGTAATGTGCAAATTCAATGTCACAGTTCTACTTTTTCATCCTTCATAATCATCACGTGTGACAGTAGATGAGATTTAGTTTCAGTGTCTGAATCCAACAGTGGAGTCACATTAGCGTGTGTTTGATCGTAACCAGTTTCTATTTGCTTGGACATCCTCCTGTTCTTTACTATGTGATTGTCAGTCTATTGCTCTGTTGTCTGCAATCAATGTCTGTAGACAGCCTTCTTCTAGACAAACAGTCCTTCTGTCCCGCATTTAGCAGGGTCATCCAGCTCTCCAAGCAAACTGCTGGTCTTAGGTAATGAGAAGTATTCATCTTTTGTCACTCAGTGACTGTTACTGCTATCATGTTGTGTTTTAAGATGTGTTTCTGATTGTGCATCTCTGTGCTCCTGCCAGTAACGGTGGTTCAAAGAAATTAATTTTTGCAAGATGATCAAATATCATGGTAGACCCTCTTCCATCCCTGTCTATACTCATTCCCCTGCCCCCCCTCAGTGTTTCTTTCTGCTTTTTCCCTTCATTGATGTAATCTGATCTCATCAATGAGATGGACATCTCTTGAAAGGCCACTTATTGTCACTATGGTAACGAATGAGGACACAGCCAGGTCAAACATTTTGTTGTGTGCACGCTGTCTCACACACACACACATACACGCACACACGCACATTATATACACTTGCTCAAACTCATTTCACGTAGGACGCAAATTACATTTAAAGGAATGTGTGTGTGTGTGTGTGTGTGTGTGCGCGCGCGCCATCATGCTGTCTCCCTACCTCCCACCTCCACAGGGAGCATTAACCAAACGTTCAGGACATTCTTCTCCTCAACAAGGTGACACACTTAAGAGCATGCTTCCGTAACAGTGTATTACATCTCTTGCGCACACACACACACACACACACACACACACACACACACACCACATACACCTTCGCCAAACGCCATTATAAATCTTGCAGACAGCCATGAAAATGAAACCAGTGCAAGTAATGTTGAGATTAGACATTCACAAACATGATTAATGGGGTTTGGCCGCACCCAATGTGTGCAGAATATTAACACTGCTGTGGGCAATGGAGGATACCTGGACCAGCCATAGGGGCAAAAATACAGAAATACGCACCAATATGCTGGCTTTTAATGGATTATTCCAGGTCTACTTTTACACAACCTCAGAAAGCATCTGTTACCGCAGTCACATTCTTTGGGAGCACACACAGTAGCTTAGCCATTATCTAAAGCATGCATACTGAACTGCAAACATTATCAGTTGAACCCATTCTCTGAAGGCATGCTTCTGTTGCACTTACTTTTACTTCCAACAGTAGCTATAGATACATTATTGTGTATCTATGTTTTTGTTAAGGCCAAGAAGCAGTAGATTACACAAACGAAACAGTTAACAGTGCATTATGTTTTTAAATAACACAGCTTGCCTGTATTAACAGTAAAATGCATATGGATCTGTCAGTTACCAAGCAACAGGTGCTCAGCGCACATTACAGCTCTGGCAGGTCATTTAAGACAAAAATAAAAATGATGAAATTGTGGCTTTAGCGATTTTTCTGAAAATTCCATTTGGTTCTGGAAATGAGTATTCTTTTACCTACATTTTTTTTCTGTGCTTTTTTTTGAAAATTCCTCCATTTTCTTGTCTGCAAATCAAGTTGGATAAAAGCCCCCTTTCTAAGTGTTGAATTTAGACTAAATATCATTGTTAGCTTCCCACAGTGAACTGAGGGGGAATTAATTATCCTTCTTCTCAGTCTGGTGGTAGCATTAAGTGAACCCTCTGAGCGCCCTTGTTTTGTGTGTGTGTGTGTGTGTGTGTGTGTGTGTGTGTGTGTGTGTGTGTGTGTGTGTGTGCGTGTGTGTGTGTGTGTGTGTGTGTGTGTGTGTCTATGCTTGTCTAATTATGCATTTGTAAGTGTGAGCATCTCACCATTGTTATCTGCAGCATAAAGTATGTATAGTGTACACATGTATGTACATGTGTGTGTGCACGCACCTTTGTGCTTGTCTCTGTGCAGCATAGTGTAAGTAATTGCCTCCCACAAGTTAGATAAACAGCATCCTTCAAGTATTCAGCAGCCAGCTGTCCTAATATCCGAGGCACATACGGACGAAATGTCTCTCTTGCTGTTTCTGTCTCTCTCTCTGCTGCTTTTTTCCTTTTTTCTGTGTTTTTATACCTCTTGCATACTGATGCACACATACATATGTATACACTATTTTATGAGGAGCTGTTGTACAATTTGTTTATGCATCTTTGGTGATTTTTGATTCTTTTTATTCTTTTTGTGCCTTCCATTTACTTGCTACTCACTAACACTGAATTAGACATAGATTATACTACCTCATAAAAGAGCTCATTTACCTGCATTTACCGCATTCCAAGTACTTTGCTATATAGCTACCAATTGGTTGTGACCAGCTGACCTGTCAGCATGTTTGAAATGAGACAGGTGCACATGCAATCTCAGGTAAAAAATAATAGACAGACTGGCTTACCTAAATAATATATATATATATGTATACACACACACACCACCTGTCCTCATATACAGTGTACATGTGTCCACATTCTTTTATAGGTATAGCCCCTTGTCTGATGTCTCTGAACATCTCTTTTTGAAGTGTTACAAAGTAGTTTGTAAAATATGTCCATTGCCAAATTATGGTGACTGTAGCACCTTTAGATCAGTGGTTCGGGGAGCCCATAGCCAAGAGATCTGGAAAATAACTGACTTTTAATTATAAATTTATAGTAATCAAGATAAAAAAAAATCTTTATTATTAAAATATCAAGAAATTATTATCTTGATTACCTGAAGCTAGTCTGGGGACCGTAGGGCAACTAAACAGCAATAAATTCTGTTATTATTTATGATGCTTCACACCACATGTGTCTGAAGTGTTTTGAAAGGCATCTATGAGCGCAAATGGTAGCAAGCATTTGATTAATCAATGTCAGGATCATGAGGGAGTCTTTCTTTCCTTGTGCTAAAACTTCGAGATCCCCTGCTTTAAATAATTAAAGATTAACTAGAACATCAGAGAAACAAGAGCCACATGACCTCTGTTTACTGAGGATTTTATTCTCAGATATCAAGTGGAAAGACTGAAGAGAAGTAAACATTTATATAAAACTTAAGTTACGATTTTTTTCTGTTTCTATTTTTTGTATTTGTGAGCTGTTTCCAAAAAGCATTGTCACTAAATGTGCTTCGAGAAATTATCACCTCGCTTTCTACCAGCTAGCTACACCTTTTTATGCAATAAACTGTATGAATTAATGTATTATACTTCTCAAAGTGAATTAAAAAAAATAATTTTAATACCCAGTGTATCCTTCTGATGCTTGCTTAACTATACAAGGAGAGCCCGAGAGATCATAAAGATATTTAATAAAATATTGCAAAAGGGTTTGAGGGATGAGGTGCTTAGAGTCTGTGCCCAGTGTCTCTCAGGAGCAATTAATGTTATCACAAAATAGACCTGAAGCTAGTAAGTATATTAACAGATTTCACTTGTTGGTTATTCATAATGTCCCAAGCTGTGTGTCTGTGCTATTGATACTGGACAGGGTCACAAGCCTAAGGCAAGGACATTGCTGTCCAATCAGAGTAGCAGTAGGGTGCAAAGTCCTGCCCACGCACCTACCTGCTCCCTGCTGAACACACCACCTGTCCTCATATTACACTCTCATCCTTTATTTTATTTGTTTATTTATTTCCTGGTTAGTTTGTTTGTTTTCCAAATATCCCCATATGGTGCATCCTGGCTGACAGGATCATCCCACACTTGCCCTCTAACTGAAATTAAAACCCGTGCTTGCCTAAAATACATCTAACTTAGTGAGATGTAGCCTGATACAAAATGCTAATTAGAAACACAGCAGAAACAGCAGTTGCAGAGTTAATCAGCATATGAATAAACATGAACAGGAACAGTGCGGCATAAACAGAAGCCATTTACTGATGCGGATACATATTCAACAGAAACATTGTTATGCTTCTGACTAACAATCACTCCATCATGTACAGTGTGACAGAGTTGAAGTTGAACAGACTCCAGGTGTTTGTTACGGACTGGCGTTTTCTGTTCTGTGCATTACCAACCTCTCTAGCAGTCACCGGTATGGAAATGTGCATCATGTCGTTACTGTGTGGTGTCAGGTAGAGTGACTTCTAGCAGATTTCAAAAAGCCTTATGTCTTGACCTCTTTTTGTGGAGCTCTGTTTCTTAATGCATGCGGTTTCCCAGAATTGTAAAACATTTCAGCATGAATGAATTATTTTTAAGACATTACACTAGCCATTATAGCAAAATAATTACTCTACATTTTTTAATTAAGAAAAATTTCCAATTTTTTTTATTTATTTTGTCACAAAGCTATATCGAACAACCACAACATTAAACCCACAGACAGGTGAAGTGAATAATGCTGATGTTCTGCTGCAAAACTTTTGATTTTTGCAGTCCTGTGGATGTGACTTACACCTACCACCCACCCAATTGTTGGTGCAGAGCATTCACTGGTATCACTGGCCTGCAACAGCAGAATAACACACCTTATTGCACTGTGATCCTCAGGAACAGCGTGATCAACTGTACTGAGAGAGCCAAAGGTGTTTACCTAACCCTAACCTCTTAAAACCTCATAAATCCCAGATGCAAATTAGATTGAGCATCTACAGGTAGCACTGAAACAAGCTCGATCCACTGATGCCGCACAGCTTAAACTACAGGATTTAAAGGAACCACTGTCAACAGTGCCTGAACAGCATCAGAGCTGACTTGTCACCACGAATGAGATTTACACAATAGTAGGCAGGTGGGTTTATTGTTGTGGTTAATCAATGCGTGGTGATAATTGACAATTTGTTTTTGTCATGATGGCGGCAATACCCTAGTGTTATGGCCCTTCAAGGTTATAGCTGTTACTAATGCCCTTAAATTCATCCTCATATCCACTCACCAGCCTTAATCACGTGCAGTTTCAGTCAGCAACAGACATTTTTGTCATGTAATGATTTGTTTGCATGGGTGCTGAGCAGGTCATTACAGCAAGTTTATTTGTCACAGCGTAAACGCTATCATTTATGTGAAAATGGTTAGTGACTAGTCAATCAAACAATTAGCTGTGTGACTGAAGACTCAACAACAAACAATCCATCTTTAAAAATCAACAGATAATCAGTGGCTAGTCTGCAGCTAATTGATCACTGCTATGTTCTGGTCCTATTGGTCAGTATATCAAGTAAACCATGATGAATCATAATTTTATTTAATGTATGTTCCCTCCTATTTCTTTGACAGCCCAGCCAGAATTTTATGTGATGTTGCCCTGGAGTTAGTAAAAAAAAAAAAATAGGAGCCAAGAAAGATGGTAAATATTAAGGAAGCTGTTCTTTCTATTTTGGTCTCCACCTGAGGGTCGATCCAGAAGGAGTGAAAGAATGAATAAAAAGCAAATGAGCATGAAAGAATGTGATGCAGCTCCCTTCAAGGCTGTGAAGAAGGAAGTGGAGGGGGGAGATGAGATGAGAAGTGAAGAGGGATCCCTCTGACTCAGCCTTGGAGTTTTCCTCACTCCTCTCTTCCTCCGCCTCCCACTATAATTTATGACACTCCCACCCTGTCGTTTTTTTTTTCTTTTTTCTGCACCCTTCTTCCTTTGCTCCACTCCTCCTCCTCTTGTCATTCACAAAAAGCTTTCCAAATTTTTCCATGTTTCTTTATATATATTTTTTTAAACTTGTCAAGTCTTTATTGCTTTCAGTTTCTCTCTCTCAGTGGAATACTGATGAGCCAGAGACTGCACCACTCTCTCACCCTCTTCTAAGCAAAGGAAGTCCTGTGAGGATGAACACGGCACAGCACATATTTGACTCTTAGCAGTGTGACCCATCCCTCTTCCTTGTTATTTATTGGCCCTGTACTCCATTCTGTCTTGTATCTACTCTGGGGTCCACTTGCCCTTTTGCACACCACCTTCTTAATTGCTTGCCACCTCTATTCCTTTCTGTGTCCACCTTCATCTTTTTCAGTGCACATAATTTTCTTCCCCATTCATTTCTTTCTTTTTTTTTTTAATCTTTCAGTTTTTATAAAAGCTACTTAATCTTCATGGTTCCAAGAGTCCTCCCTTCATGTAGTCTCCCTCTCACATATTGTAGGCAATAACTATCTCAGTTGCATTGTTGTACAAAAGTACATGGTCCTCTTTGCTCTTTGGTGTGTGTGTGTGTATGTCTGTGTTTGTGTGCGCATGTGTATGCATGTGTTAGCATGTCTCTGGTTGTGTCCCCCTTGTTTCATAAAGATGCAGCTCTGCTCTCTCTCTCTATTACACCGAACTGAACCGAGGTTTAATAAAGACCACAGGGATCCAAATCTAATAACAGCTGCACTCTGCTTATTGGAATGCTCTCATTCACCTTCACACACTTGGTTTCATGCACACACACACCCACACACACACACACACTGCTATGATGGCTGAGATATACTCCCCTGAAATGTCTTACTCAGCAAGTGCCTATTTCACAAAATATAACACTTACTTTAAGCATTCAAAGATGCAGAATAATGTTATTAGTGTGTCACATCAGTGACGTTTAATGGAGAATAGATGGATCCTCACAAAGGGCTATGGGAGCTGATCCAGAGGCCAAATTACAAGAATTATACTGATGCATTTAGGTATAATAATATTTAATCTACACTCACTGGCCACTTTGTTCAACTTTTACAATGTGATCATTATATTTTTTGTTTGTTGTTGAGGTCAAAGTGGGTGTTGTGGTGTACTGGACTGATGTAAAATGTTCCTAACACAGTATTGTGCAAAAGTCCACCCCTCATTTCTTTATATTTTGCTACCAAGTAGCCAGACTTTATTTTAATTTTGAAAGTGGTCTTGAGGAATAGGTCTTCAGGCTTTCAATGTTTTTCTTTGGACACTGGTTGCCTTTTCACTCATTTTCAGTCCAGTCCTTGTACCTGACCATTTTTTTCTTAAGATGTTTTTTTGTTGTTGTTGTTTCGTTTGTTTGTTGAGCCACTTAACACTGACCATTGAATCAATCAAGCATAAAAAAGGGCACCTAATTCAAGGTTGAACCAGGATGAACCAGTGTTGTGTCTGCACATAACAGACAGTTGTCTAGTATATTTAGGCACTTTGTTACTAGCAGCCTGTTGCAAAAACACATAATGTCATCCCATTTCTTCAGCTGAATCTGAGAAATGCCACAGAAAAGACAATTTGACAGGCAAAATAGTGTTTTTGTACCAATAAGGTGATTCCCAAAGAGCTGGCAGCTGAAAACTTGGCATATCTCGTCACGCTGTGCAGTGCGCCCTTAAAGACTAGGGCACACTTGTCCTCCACTTGTCCAGAGGAAACTGGACAAGTGAAGGACAAAAGAAGAAGTAGCAACTCTAAAAAAAAAAACTCTCTACAGCAGACCAACAGTATCTGAAAGCCATGTCCTTAAGAAAAAAAAAAACACATCAAAGAGCTGACGCAGGACCTGAGCTGGCCCTTCAGTTGCTGCGTCTCCTGTTCACTGAAGCCTCATCAGAAATGGTCTCAATGGAAGGGTGCCAGTCAACAACCCATTCTTAAGGAAGGGAATCCAAATTTTACATTTTTGGTTCAAATTGTCATGTGTGGAGGTGGTCAAAACATAAAGTAAAATTATCACCTTTTTGACAACATCAGCTGCAAATGTAGAAGCTTTGTAAAAGTAAAATTTATGGCAGTGGTGTTGTATGGGATTGCATTAGATTTCAAAGCTGTACCAAATAAAGTGGCCGGGAAGTGCAAATACACTAAAGTCTATTTAGATCAAGTCTTCACGTATTTAACTGATGCAACAGAAGCTGCATTTTTGTAACTGCGAGTCACTTGATGTTTTTGTCTCACTCTCTAGCACCTCTGAACACTGGTGATCAGCATGTGTTTGTCTGTTTGCTACTCATGATGCCTAAGACTCAAAGAAGAAATAAAGGAGCACAGCTCATGAAGTGAACAGCAGGGAGCAGCAACAGAATGATGAAAAAATTACAATAGCTTGTGTTTCATCAGGAAGCCCCTGGTTAGAACAATTTAAATGTAACTGTAAATGGATCTTTCGAACAAGCTAGCAGGTGGCTCCACTAGGTAGATTGCTGTCATCTTTTCACTTTGTCTCATGGCCTTTCTGTTTCCCTGTGGTATTACAGTATGTCTGCCCTGTGCAGCTGTGTCGTGTGACTGCAGAAATGTGCGGGGCATCATTTTTAATGTGATTCTTTTAGATATGTTACTGCCCTCATTTATGTTGGCCCAAAGAGTTAATAGGTGGAGACAGGAAAAGTAAGTGAGATCATTTTTTTTCGAGTGAATGTAAAAGAATTATTACCACAAAATGCCTACTTTCATTCACCACTTTGAATTAAATAGTTGCACAAACTACCCCCCCCCCCCCCCCCCCCCCCCCCGGTGCATTATTTAGTTCTTGTGACATCATAGTTCTTCTGTGTTTCTTGCAATAAATCCAATATTTAATAATGCCATCATGGCATTTCATGGAAATCAAGGTGTACTTTGGCTTTGGCAAATTGTCCGTGGTGTTTCTGTCTGAATCAGTGTGAGTGCATCAGTGGCAGAAAGCCATCACCCTCTCTCAGAACAGCTGCATCCTTTGTCTGCTTCTGTGGGCAAATACAGGAGTTTGACGCAGCCCCCTGTTACCTGGGAAACATATGTTTGTGTGTGTGTCTTTAAAAATCTACTCACTTCCTCATCATCTGCCATTCATTGATTGATGAAAACGACTCTCTGTGGTATTGGCATAAGGAGGAACAAAGGCAGTGAGAGACAGAGAAACTAAATGAATGACTCAGCTCAATGCATTAGAATGAAACAAATCAAGAATTAAAATGAGCTCAATCAGTTGCCAGAGACACATTGACAGAAACACACAAACACACACTCGAGCAGGGGTGCACTGGAGCTAGCAGGCAGGGTGTGTGAAGAGTATAAATAGCTCTGCATCCTCACTGATGCTATTTTTAAACCAGGAGTCGTGACTGTCTTAACGGAGGGCAAAACACAGTCGCAG
Organism: Archocentrus centrarchus; assembly: GCF_007364275.1. Lineage (NCBI taxonomy): Eukaryota > Metazoa > Chordata > Actinopteri > Cichliformes > Cichlidae > Archocentrus > Archocentrus centrarchus. Next base: position 23,070,446 of record NC_044351.1, on the reverse strand, counting down.
CATGCATACAGAACAATTCTATAAGACTTTTCACCAGACAGCAGACTTTTTGGACAGTCATGAATAACCAGGCGTCTGTTGAATCCTGGCTTTTCCTTTTTGTCAGCTTGTGTACGTCTGTAACTGGCTCTCATCTCTCTTTGTCACCACTAAATGCAAACCACTTCCTGCCACTTAATTTGCCTTTGTTTCATTCTTGGGGGCTCTCTGTTATGTGTCGTTCCTTTTTTTTTTTATTAAGAAGCCAGTGAGGAGCTGTACAGTCTACTGAAGCGACATGCTTTGAATCTTTATGAAGCTTTAAAATACTGTATATAGACTACAGTACACTGCATATGAGCAGTGTTTAATAGTCAGCCTCTATCAACATTGTTCATGTTTATCGATGTCTATCTTTTTTAGACATGTAAACTTCATGGTGTGGCAGCAGTGATCCATAGAAATCAGCAATGTTGCAGTCATTGCTCAAAAAAGTAATGTATTACATATTACGTTTCTTAAAAGTAATGGAAATGTTACTTAATTACTTGGTAATTTGTTACACTACTCATTACATTACTTTCGTATTACTCTGTAACATGACCTGATTGTAGCACAAGTGTGCAGGAAGAGAAAGGCATCTTAGATTTTTTTCCCCTTTCCATCCGTGGCATGCAGATACCTGAAGAACCTTTGGAACATAAGTAATGGCATAATTGTAACTGTAATGTAATTACTGAATTTAGTAGAGTACTGTGGGGCAGCACGGTTAGCACTATTGCCTCACAGCACCAAGGTTCTGGGTTTAAATCCACCATTTGCATGTTCTTTTCGGCGTTGGCTCCCTCTGGGCACTCCAGCTTCTTCCCACAGTCCAAAGACATGCACTTAGTGCGGTTAGGCTAATTAGTGATTCTAAATTCTCCATAGGTATGAATGTGAGTCTGCAACAGACTGGTGACCTGTCCAGGATGTACCTTGCCTCTCATTTCTGAAAATCCTTGTCAGTTACCATAGGTTGTCACTCCATGCGTAAAGCTGAAACTCTATCATGAATAAATGGACAACATCCAGATTTTCAGCCACCTTTGCTGGGCCTGAACTGATTTAAGATGGCTTGAGCTGAAGTGGAAAACTGTCTTGTGGCCTGACCAATAAAAAAAAATATTTATTTGGATTTGATAAATGTGGTGTTCATGATCTCCCAAAGAAAAATGGACATTTTGTTATCTACACTAAGGACATTATGTTTTTGGTAGTGTTTGCATGCGTGTGTGTGCGTTCATGAGTGCGTGTGTGTCATTCTGTCTGTAAAGACAATAGCTCAAAATTTTGAATAAATTCTGATAAAACTTTGCAGGGGTGTAGAGAGGGGTCATGTTAACAACCTATTAAAATTTGGTTTACTTCCACCAAGGTCTTCAAGGTCAACTGAATGATTTATTTGTTGAAAATTGACAAAAAGCCTTGGACTTGTAAACTTGGAAACTATGGTTCTTACAAGTGTGGTGTGTGCTGTCAGCATATAAAAGTGGCATACAAAGATTTAAAATATGTCATATTTGACCTCTGACCTGTCCTTAAAGGTCAGTAGATTTATCTGAAGGTGATAATAATGCTATATACTGTAAAACTATTTAAAATTATGTTTCTTTCTGTTATTGTTTATATTGATAGCATATAGGGAATAATATATGGGGATTCTAAATATCATGTTATCTTGGACCTCTGACCTCTTCTTCAAAGTCAAATAAGGTCAAACTTTCATAAAATGTCTTTTATCTTTAAATCGCTGCTTAAAATTCGACTGCCTTTGTTTGTATTGGCAACAATTGGGAAATTATATTTTTAATGTAATGGTAATTTATCCAGCCACAGTAACTTATACAAGAGTTAAATGTGTTTCCATCGTCAACAAGCTCATTTGGAGAGGTCACCCCCTTGCATATAGTTATGGGAAACATCCATGCAGAAAATAATCATACAGCAATCACTACCTCTATTTTTCTTGGTTCTGAAATGATCTTTGGGGGATGGCAATGCTCATAAGCATGGTTGGTCTGCAGTGAAGCAATGATTTTGTTCTACTTTGTTTAACAGCAATCTATGCATATTTTCTGATAGTAAAAATACCAGCTAATTTGAGTAAATGAAACCCAAAATTAACAAAACTGGTTAAAAAATGATTTCATCACAGTGGTAATTTTTTGCCTTGGCTATTTCTAAAATGTCTTTGGGTTTCCCAAGAAATACTAACAATATACTACTACTTCTACAATTTTTTTATTTACTTTTTCTTGCATTTACTAGAGTGGTGATATGGTGCATATAGTAGGGATACTTTGACATAAATTTAAATCTTCTTCCTTCAGTTCCCTCCTTTAAGAGTTGTGATAGCAGATTATCTGCCTCCATCTGACACTATCCCTGTTCTACCACACCAACCCTCTGCATGTCCACCTTCATTACATCCATGCCTTTTTCTTCAGGCAACTGTAGCACAATTTCAACCAGCACACTGCTGGCCACCAGCACCAGTGGTGGTCATTGTTAACCCGGACCTCGACTGATCCAGTATGGAAATCTTATTGATGATCTGCATGTTTGATTTGACTAAGATTTTATGCCAGGGCCCCTTCCTGACACAACCCTTCCCATTTATCTGAGCTTGGAACTTGCACTAGAAGTACACTGCCTTGTGGCCCTGCCTGTGGCTGCGTTTCTTGGACATAAATTTAAATAATTGTGATTATTATTACAAATTATGACCATTAGCCTGTCAGTGTGGCCCTCCAGCACTTGGTGCCCTACATACAGCTTGTGAAGAGTGTGTATGGAGAAAAGCAGCACCGTTTAAATCTCAACCCTGGTTTGTTCCTCTGGGATGAGCAAAGGGAGGTTTCAGTATGACTGTGCAGTGAATTCTACATTGTAAAATATTCCCCCTTAATGCATCCAGCTCCACTTTGCAGATTTAGAGTAACAGCACGACTTGCAACTGGTTTCTTAGTGTGAAACCATGTGTGCAGTGGTGTGTTGATGTGATACTACGTGTATGAATGAGCGTCACCACATGCCACTCACACTAGTTTACCTGCTGAGGTGATTATGACTCAGTGTGGCAGGTCACGTCGTGATTTGGCTGAAGTAGAACTGACCTTTCATCATGCAGTAGAGCGAAAGGCTCATGTCCAGCTGAGGTGTTGATTACTGTATGTTTATATAGTACAGTGTTATTTATTTAAGTCCAAACAGACCTACTTGGAAAGAAGGACATGGTTTTGGATTTCATCAGTGTATGTAAAGAACCCTTAAGTTAAATTCAAAACTGTACAGAATAACAACAGCAGAACACACACACATTGTCACATTTTGACCAGTTGGACCTATAATGCAAAAAAGAATGTGTCTTTTCACTTAATGTATCTCATACTTGTCCTGACACACTGTAGAGCACAACTATTTGTCAAAAAAGTCTCATACTTATCTAAAATTTGACTTAAAAGTAGGGAAGTTTTTCCAACTACCGTCTGGAACTGTGACTCACCATTTGGCAGTTGTAGGAAAGCAGTCTTACGCATACAGTACTGTTAATCCTGCGCAGATATGCACTGTTCACGTTCCTTCCTGTCACTTGGCTCCTGTGAGCCCACATCTGGTTCACAGGGACAGCTGTCATGCCAGCTTTGGCAAGTGACAAAATGTAGTGGCAATGAAAAGTGGAGGGAACTCACACAGCGGGGAACTCTCAGTGTTATGCCAGAGCATATGCTTACTTTACAGGTATTTTGTTTTGGTGTGTGTAGTGTAGTACACACACACATTTTTTATGTTATTTTTTTTGTGCCACGTGTGAATAAATTCCAGTAACTGTGGTGTCTATAGTATTTGTTCTGTTATAAACATGGTATCGTTTAACATTGTAATAGCCAAATAATAACAGTAGCTATTATCATTATTTTTTCACTCTGTGTTTAAGCAGTCTCTCAAACGCTTAGGGCCTTTTAGAATTAATAAGCATGTTATGCATTTAATTGCATCTATGCTTGTCTGTATGCACACAGTTGTTTCACTAATCTTTTCTTGATTTTACTTACAAGCAATCGATTGGATTGATTTCAAATTTTATAGTGGCTGGGGTGTGACTAAAGTTAAGAAGATCTTTGTCTATACACTGACAAACATACAGTATATATATAAAACAGTGATTTTTTTTTCCCTTACATTCTAAGATATTTGGTGGTCAATGTGTTCTGTGTTCTGACCAGAAATAGATTATTATCGTGGTATAACAGAGTGAGGGAATTAAGTGAGGGCAGCCTCAAAGATCAATCAGAGGTCCCACCTTCGCTTTCATTTCTGTCACTGGGGAACAGAAAGCACAGCCAGCACCTGTCTATTGCAGGGTCGTGATTACAGTATAGGCAGGCACGTTGTCAGAGACAAAGAGGGTGGATGGAGACGATAGCTGGGAAATTATTCAGAAGCACAGAGAACGAAAGACTTGTATAACAGAGAGAGAATAAAGGGTTTAAGCACAGAAAAAAGAGAGAGAGGGAGTCTGTTCTCGGGAGACAGGTGGGGTAAAGTTGTGTTAAGCTGAGATCAGAGAGTGGGATCAGTCCATGTATCCTCTGTGTGCCGAGTGTCGTGTTTTTTACAGCAGGGAGTGGGGAGTCAATAAACAGCCGTTCCTCTCTCCTCCACATCACTTTCCTCTTGCATGTGAATGTTGAGCCTAAAAGAGGCAGCCTTTGGAGTGATTAGCTGGGTACACAAGTGAAAAAGCTGTTGGGGAAGAAAAGGATCATGAAATTAGGCTAACCATTATTTATTTATTTTTTCAGGAATGATAGTAAATAGTTAATATAGCTTATTTGCTTATTTTCTGGGGATAACTACTGAGAATATTCTTAAACTAAATTTTCAAACATTATGCAAACTAAGGGTAGCACAGTGGTGCTGTGGTTAGCATGGTTGCCTCTTGGGTTCCAGTTCAGTTCAGTTCAATTCTATTCAGGTTTATTTATATAGTGCCAAATCACAACAGCCGCCCCCTCAAGTCGCTTTATATTGTAAGATAATGACCCTACAGTATGCTGGAAGAACCCCAACAATCTAATGAGTGTGCGCCTTAACTATAAGTTTTATCAAAAAGGAGAGTTTTGTGTCTAATCTTAAAAGCAGAGAGGGTGTCTGTCTCCTGAATCCAAACTGGGAGCTGGTTCCACAGGAGAGGGGCTTGAAAGCTGAAGGCTCTGCGTCCCATTGTACTCCACAAGTAAGCCAGCAGTCTGAGAGCGAAGTGCTCTATTGGGGCGATATGGTACTTTAAGATGTGTACTTCAAGACTTTGTATGTGGGGAGAAGGATTTTAAGTTCAATTCTGGATTTAACAAAGAGCCAATGAAAAGAATCCCATATGGGAGAAATATGGTCTCTCTTTCTTGTCCCTGTTAGGGCTCTCACTGCAGTGAAGGCTTTTTACAGAACTTTTAGAAAAATAATGAATTACAGTAGCTCAGCCTAGAAGTAATGAAAAGTCAGGGATGTTATTTCAACTTTTAGTTATTCTAATCAATGTACTAAATTTGAACATCTATTATGTAGAACATAAGCAGAGAAAAACAAAGATAAAAAAGATAGCTCTACTCCCTGTTGCCAACATTGTAAAAGGGTGACTTTCACACCTAAACAGAAAAAAAAATCAGCATATTGCTATAATTGACACATAAAATACAGACTCAGTAAAGTGACATTTACTGTATATTTTATTGGAATGTAAATAGACATTAAATGGTTCATAAACATAATTTATACTTGATCCCATTTCTACAGTATATGGAACATTGTCAAAGGGAACCAAACCTTACAGGTTTATGATAAAGAGTCACTTAATAGTGAACTGATGTAGAGCAGAGTATACATTTCCACTTAAGTGTTTCGTTGAACTAAGGTTGCTGCAGTCAGACTGACAATTAGTACAACAGTAACAGATTTACTTAACGAACTTAAGTGCTAGTGCTGCACACATCAGCACTAGTAAATATCTGTACCATCTGTTAAATATATTTTCTTTAACAGAAAGACAATAAAAATGAGCAAAATGTTCTTGAGCCCCTTCAAAATCAATAAAAACAAACTAACAAATTAAAACATACATTACATAACTAACAAAATCTTCTGTTTAGCTTTAGCAACATCTGATTTTCAAAGTTCTTTGAATCAAAGCATCCCCTTTTTAATGTAAAAATCAGCTGCCAGCCTCACTGACAGCTGAGGCTAGCAGTGATGTGTTAAGCCACAATGACAAGTTGCACATTGCTGGGAAAGACTTTAGTACATCCATTGCCTCAGCTGGGCAGCTCAGATAGGACTCCAGCTGCTTGGCGTTTTCTTGGGAATGGGACTGGTCTCTCCTTGTTGCACCATAGGTTGTACTTTTACCATTATCAAAGCCTATGTAATACACAACCAAAGAAGCTTTTAATCATTTTCCCATTCAAACACCACATTTGTGATACCTAGATTTTAAAAAAAGAATAATTACATTTTATGCTTTGTAAATTAATTTGACACATAACATGAGGGTCAGCATAGTGTTTACAAAAATTAATATCACTTATTTCTTAATGTTACGGATACAGTAACATTTTAGTATTACCCACCAAGTTTTAGGATGCATTCATCAATAAGCATGGGAAATATCAAACAAATTTACATGATATAACTCATTACAGTTAGCTACTGCTGAAACTGTTTCTAAAAGAAAACTACTGTAGTTGTCATGGCCTGTTAATGAAAGTTTTTTTGGGGTTTTTTTTCTTAGTTTTTAAATATAAATAATTATTAAACCTGTATTATTTAGATAAATAATGCATTTAGCACTTTTTGTTACAAAGGACTGTATTAATTACCAATAATAAATAAATGAGAAAAAAAAATCTACCCTCAAGATGTCTTAATAAATATGCCCATCTTTTATTGCTGTCAGTTTGAAAATAAAGTTGTAGGTATATACACTGGAATTTTTAGTGGACTGAACACAGCTATAATGTCTCGTTCTCCTTGTTCTTTCATGATCCTTATAATCCTCTCCACAGCCAGGAAAAGAGAATTCCACCTTGTCTCGTTTGGCCTCAAGAGCTGAAGTTTGCATTTTCCTTTGATTATCTCTGCAGCTGTGGTAGCTCTAGCACTCATATTCCAGAGGCTTAAGCACTTTGAGAATGCTGAATGAGAGAGCCACTTATAGACTATATTGGCATTTGCTTCTGAGACATCGACTGTTGAAACCAAGTTGAGAAGATGGCAGGCGCAGTAATGGTGCTTTGGCATAATATTCGACCATAATCTTCATCCAGCATGGTTCCAGCTTCAACAAACTCAACGTCCACTGTGTTTTCACCATCTTCTTCACCACTTTCTCCTCCTATTTCACTTGGACTTGTCCCCTCAAGTTGTCCTGGATTGTTGTTTTCATCCAGTTCACCATATATTTGAAATGCTTTTATAAAATTTGAGCCATTATCAATTGTGTGTACAATCTTCTTGGATGTTGTACTTTGTGTGTATGCCATTCAGGGCAGCAGCAAGTGCAGAGAAGGTATATGATCCTTTTAGTTGTTTGCATGCTAAAGCAACACAGCATCGCTCCATAGTTTCGGGCTCTATCCAGTGTGCTGTGACCCCAGTGAAACTGCGTCCATGTGCTATCCAGCGATCACAACAAAGACGATAAAACAGTTCAGCTCAAAATAATAACAGTTGGTGTGAAAGTATATGTATATAGAGATCATTGGTGTGACATGCATATTTTTGTGTCTGAGTGCATCATTTTTTTTTTTTGTTTAAAATAATTTGTTCAATTCATGACTTTATGGAGTTTATTCTATGAATGAACAGTTTTGGTCCCAGCACAGAACAATGTGGAACTCCGCAACTAACTTTCATGTATGAAGAAGACTGTTCTTTTTCTATCTGATAGATTTCAACAAATTGGAATCTATCAGATAGCAAAGATTCAAAAGATTGCAGTACATTTTGTATTCTAATGACAGACTAACCTGTGACAGACAAGTGACCTGCCAAGGGTGTAACCTGCCTCTCGCCCTCGACAGCTCGGATAGGCTCCACCCCACGTGTGACCCTGAATTGGATAAGTGGAAAAAAATGGATGGATGGATTATGCAAACTAAAGAATGTTGTAATCAACCAAACTTTAAGCTATAAGTTATATAATATTTCCAGAGGAGCAAACAACAACAATAGAGAAAGTCTGCTTTAAGATTAATGTAACAGGGTTGGTTTAAATATCACACAATGCACTGAAGCACAGTTTGCTACTCTGATTTATTTGTGCCTTTGTGCCTCTGAACAGAATATAGAAGGACATAAATTTGAGGGGGAAATTTCGATAGATGTGGACCCAGTGCAGCAGCAAGTTATCGATGAAATAATGTGTTTTTTTTTTCCAAAATACAGCAAGGAATCCTGTGAATGATATTTGAACGTTTACTATAGTGTCACTCTAGTCTGTTGCTTCTCATAGTGCCCCAGGTTACATCACCATGACATGTCCCCATGCCAGAGTGGAATATAGTTGGAGGAAGTAGACTACATCATTTAGCAGACTGTCTGCTGGCTGCAACATCACACTGGCGTATCATAGCAACCAGTTTAGAAGAAGGGCTCACTCAGGCAGAGCTTCAGTTCCAGCTGGTGATCTCTGAGGAGTGTGTGTGTGTGTGTGTGTGTGTGTGTGTGTGTGTGTGTGTGTGTGTGTGTGTGTGTGTGTGTGTGTGTGTGTGTTGTGTGTGTGTGTGTGTGTGTGTGTGTGTGTGTGTGTGTGTGTGTGTTGGCCCGCTGGGATAATGGATGAGTGTTGTAGAAATGAGTGTGCTGGCTCAGTCCTGCAGGGAAGATCAATATCAACTATACATTCATCTCTAATTACCACAGCGGAACTTAGAAGGGATCTCTTTCTTTTTCCTTCCTACTCTCTTGCTCTCTTTCACCACCTCTACTTAGTTTTTTTTTCTGCCTTTCATTAACTTCCACTGCCTTTCTATCATTCCTTTCCTCTACTTTTAAATCTGTTTGTCCCTCTATGACTTCTTCAGATTTTAAACTTAGTTACTGGTATGAAGGGAATAAAAATATGTTGCCCAAGTGCCTTGGTATGGTACATTAGTTACAGACCAGTATTTCCATTTCCCAATTTCTCCTCTTTGTGTCAGTGTATTTTGTGTGTTTGTGAAACAAAATCATTCACTCCTGTCCTTTCTTCCCACTCCCCATGTGCACACTTCATTGTATAATTTATGAAGCAAGAACATAAAAAAGCTAAATACCTCACTGGGTTATGTGGCCCTTTGTCCTTTTTGGTCCCTTTCCCAAGACTCCACAACCTCACAATGATGACAGCTAAAGCTCATTTAATGAAATGTTTGGCTGATTTAGTCCCCCATTCTTTCTCTCTCTGTCAGTGCTGAGTATTGGGAAAGGAGGTTTCTGGGAAGGCACAGTCAAAGGAAGGACAGGATGGTTCCCAGCAGACTGCGTGGAAGAAGTCCAGATGAGACAATATGATCCACGACTAGGTAAGACATGTGCACTGGCACACACATGCGTGTACATACTGTGCAGTGATGGTGTCAAAGTCCGGCAAGTTATTATCTTGCTCCAATGACTTGCACTTGTTTGGTCAGAGTCCTGTAGCTCTCTCTGCAGGAGCAATAGTGTAACATCTGTGTTTCTGTGATGTAGTTATTAATTAATTGCAAATACCCTGAAACTAGAAATTAAAAACGGGGCGCTATAAATTAACTGGCAATTATTTTTTTTATTTGATTGTAAACTGCCTTCATCCTAATCACTTTCTTGATTTTTCTAAAGCATTTCAAATTTCAGGCTTATTAATTAACTACCTGTGCCAACTAAAGAAGTATCTTTCCTGTAATGATCCCCAGCTGACTAAAATTAAGTATTGCTATTAAGGATAAATTCTAAGTGGATTGAAATAATCTGGAACATACTGAACAACAAAGGCCAAAGTGACAATGACATTGTTTATACATCTCCAGGACACTTCACTAATAAATGGAAAAAATCAAACAAGTCACCCACCTGGCGATGTAATCTTATCCTTTAATGTTTTTTATTTTTTTGGGGGGGGGGGGGTACTGATATATACTAGTCACTGAACCCTCGGCCAGACTTTTCCCTGCATGTCAATCCCCCACACATTTTCTGTCTGTCTACGCTGCACTTTCTAAATACAGGCAAAAAATAAAGCCCATGGTTGTTGTGACAAAGGTGGGTGGCTTTAAGCACCCACTTGTACTTCAAAGTTATTCTTCAGAAGTTAAAAAAAAAAGAAAAAGAAAGAAAAAAGAAACCGTAAAAAGAAGGATTTAGAAGAGTTTATTTGCTCCATATTTCCAACCCTTGCACATATTCAGAGCTGTTTTGACAGTAAAATTGTGTCCTCAATAAAATATTCTAATAGAAACCAAAGTAAATCTTTTGAAAATGTATAATCTGCCTGGAAAGACAGTTATGCAGATGTAAGAGACACTGTAATAACAACAGTCTGTTTTCCTCAGAGTACTTAAAGCTAATCTTCCCTTTTTCATTAGTTGACATTTGGCTGTTGAGTTTTCCACTAAAGATTTTCAAGCTTTTAGGGGCACTTTATTATTGCCTAATTAAATGCAGGTGTACTGGAAAGGCCAAATGGTTTAACCTGCGTTGGAACATGTAGGCAGGGCTTGCATCAAGTGAAAATTTCAGGAAATTTAGCAGCAAGTTACAGGTTAATGGAATAGTTCTCTGGCATATTTTCCTTATTTAAAAATGCTTGCTTTTAATTTTCAGTCTTGTGAATTGAAAGCATTATATAATGCAGCTAATGTGAATGCTGTGTTATCATTTGTGGAAAGCTCACATACACAAACACATATGTAAACACACATTACTTGTGACAATCTTAGCTTAGGTAGTTATAGTTTAAGCAGTATTTCATGTTTATTAGTTTTGTTAAAATAATTAACCGACACCTTGAAAAAATGTTTAGTATTAGAGTTTTATGGAGGTGAAGAAAGCAAGCATGCTTGCATGGTTTATGCACCCAAACATCTTTACGTCTCTACACTGGCACCAGTCGTGTCAGTCATATTTTCATAAAGGGCGATGAATATTGAATGCCTGAGCGGAATTTCTCCAAATCTGGTAAAAATCTTCACATGGATTCAAAGGATGGTCAAAGGTAAAGATAAACGTGTCGTTGTCTGGCTGCAATACATAGAAATTATACAGCAACAATAAAAAAAAAAAAGACCACCTAACAACAAAGCAGCTCCTGTCTTTGATAAAATGGTGTTAAACTTCTATATTTTTTTGACATACCGTTTTGTGTGTAAATATATGCCGATTGTGATGACCTTAGCATCCATGTTAAAGGTAACATTGTAAACTTTGTAAACAACTCGGAGTACATCAGATTAATGTGAACGCATCTCCATTTAGACTGTCATTTAATTAGCAGATGGCACATTTTGTTTGGTGCGGTCCCAGGGGGAACAACATGTGCAGCAGTGATGCTGGATTTAAATGTTGTGCAGCATCGTAAACAAGTATCGTGAAAACCATCTGGTCATTGGGTGAAAAAGTTTACCTTGATACGAAAGACTACAGCGGGTACATATTAGAGGAAATAAGGCAAGGACATTTTTTTCCGTAAATATCACCCCTTTCCTTGTGTGTTTGTCGTGCGTCTCCTGGGGCCTATTTCTGGAGCAGCTGGGGAATTTTCTTTTTTCAAAGGGTTGTTGAGGGATTGAGGTTACCTCAGAGTAGGTGTGGAAAGATGAGAAAGGGCGGAATCTCTAAATACCCCATTTAAATGCATTGTGAGAAAAAGATAGGGGAAGGTGGGAAAGAAAGGGCCAGATACCACGGGAGACGGATGGTGGAGCATACTCTAAAAGACAGCAAAGTGGAGATGGCAGAGCGTGTCTTTCAGAGAGGAGAAAACGAGGGAGGAGGGGATGGATCTGATACTGAGCGCCACTCACTCATAAATCCTAAAAAACTCAGTATCTAGATACCTTTTTCACAGGGATTTAAAGTGTTGTCTACCTTCCGTATCTTTCCAGTAAATAGTTATTTTTCTTTTATTTAACTGGGTGCTCATAATTAGCCTATAATTATCTAAATAAAAATAAATTGTGCAGTACAAGATAGGCATTTGATATATCAGTGATTAACATACAATTTCTGAATCTACTGAGGCATTTCAAAACTAATCTCATCCTCATCCCTAGATTCATCAGCAGTACAACAGCAAGACAACACAGGATGACATAGTAACACATACTGGGACACACTACAGCAGGCAGCCACTCAGACATCACTGACAGTAAGGGCAATACGTCTCAGCCTAGTGAAGCAGGAAAGACAGCCCTGTCTACAATTAAGTATTCCAAATACCATTATACGTGCTTCCTTTCTCTCTGCTCCACTGCGCCATGAGTCCTAAACTCAAAAGTGGTATCTCTCTTTATCCGTCCGTCCATCGCTTTTCTGTTTCTTTTGACAGGTTTGAAAGAGCAGTGAAGGAGGAGGGGGAAAGCAAAAATTATGTTTAAAAAATTAATGAGTTTCAGTGTGGAATAGGGGATGTGAAAACAGAGGGAGAGAGAGCGGGAGACCATGTGACAGTTTAAACAATCGCAGACTCTCTTGGCTGTCACCACATGGCTCTCTGCTCTCAGCATGGACAGAGCTACCTGCAGCCAGCAGTTCTTCAACCAGTGCTTGAGGGGACAGACAGACGGAAGTGAGACAAAGCCTAAGTGTAGAAGTCGGGAGGGGGAGGGACCAAAATATTGATTGGATTGATCTAAGGGGTCCTAGTAGTCTCATGTGTCTATTTGTTGGTGAGGTATAATATATAAGTGTGTTATTATATTTAGGGTTAAAGAAAAATCAGAATTTCATTTTCCATCTGTAGAATAGGCATTGTACTAACATCCGACACCCCATCACACACATATACACACAGATGCTACTGGCCTGTATGGGGGGAGGTTTAATAGTAGATGTTTACCCGTGTTAATGGAGGGAATAATGATATGAGTATGAACTGGTTTTCCCTTCCTAATGATGCTAACAAATTGCCACGCCACTCATTTTTAGCAGTGGTACTGTTAATCTGTTGGCTGCCATCTGTTGGGATCCTGCAACCCACCAGCCTAAAGACCTCACCCACTATCTCTCTGTCCTTAAAAGAGAAATCAACAAGCAATAACCAAAAAGGCAAGTTGCAGCTAATGGTAAATGAAACAGTAAGTTGTTTTTACCAGTCACCGTTACCATTATATTAGCCTTAATTTTCTTTCTCGGTGCTCTGCAGTGTCAAATGTCCTTAAGGAATTAGAGACACACACACTCACACAGCATAAAATGCACATTTTTCTCATTGATGGGATAAGCAAGGGCACATTTTTCAGTGGTTTTATGTCTTAACAAGCGTGCAAAGTTTCATTTCTTTTCTTTTAGTGCTCATTCACTCCATTCCCTTGCTCTCCTCAGACCGCGGCACAGTTGAATGACTCACAGCCGCATGAATCAGCCCAGTCAGATCCAGCCTGAGCTATTTTTAGCCTGCCCATTAAGAAGTTTTGGAGTGTGTCTGCACTCCCCTAGAATGCTTAAACATCAGTGTTGCTGCGGCAGCTGAGACTGACATGAACAGAGCATCACAGAGGGTAGGGTGGAAGAGAGAGGTAAGGAGCGATAGGGAGGTGGTGCAATGGACTGGAGAGGATTCACACAGGAAGTCATCTGGTCAAAAGTGTGGTATTATCAGCATAATTTCCCTTTTGTAGCTCAATTCTGCACACGTCTGAGGTGCAAGGCCAATACTCAGAGCGATGTTTTTCTGTAATTATCTGTGCCTGCTTGTTGACAGTGTTTGACAATGCAATATAATATTTTCTTGGCATTTAAAAAAAACGTAATGCTCAGCTTTGATGGTGCAATTGTAAATACCATGCAGTCTTCTCTATATTGCTGAAATATCAGTATCAGTCAGAGCTATTTATTTTACAGTTTAATATTACATTAGACTGGAGAAACACGTTGGCTTGTAATATCTATATTCAGCCATTCTGTTTGAGGATGAACCAAAGCAAAGCCTTACTGGAAACAGGAGACAATTCTGTACACATGGAACAACATGCTACACGTTAAATTAAAAAGGCTCAATGAAAAATGAAGAAAAAAAAATCTTAACTCAATGATTAATGAATGATGTCAGCTGTGGAGATGATCGCTCTTGAAGCATTGGGACAAAGAGAGAGATACAGTAAAGGGCAGCCCCTACATATGCAGGAAATGTTCTTAAAGTCCTTGAGGACAAGAGGAGCTACAAAAGGACTCTGTGAAAGAAGAGAGAAGGAGACATGTAAAATGTCTGTGTAGTGTAGCACAAAATGTTTTTCCTGGGCTCAAATCAAATAGCTTATGAATGAATTCTGTAGTGACGGGTTTTGTATTTTTCATCTGATGGTGTGGCGAGTGAGTACCAATTATGCCGTATGTATGAAGTCTGTTTTTTTCAATATATCGCTCCGCTTTGAAAATGAACAGTTGGAGCTCAAGGACATCAGCTGCTGATCAGCTTTTTTTTTTTTTTCCTTTAGGTTTCATTAGGAAAGATGTACTGGCATCTGTTTTGCTACTGTCAGCTGTTACTTTATTTTATTTCAAGGCAATCAGCAATATTCCAAGTACGCTTAATTAGATTTTTTTTTATGTGTTAAAAATATGTGTGTCTTTCTGGAAAAGCCTTTCATCACATGCAAATGTATAGTTCATAAATATAGTACATGTCAGGTCCTCATGTGAGAGTGTTTTTTATCCTTACCTTTTGCTTTCATCCTTTAATCTTACCTTTCCAATACATATATTTTTTTTATGTTATCAGCAATTCAAGAGCAGGTCCAATCATCACCCTTCACACCAAAAATGTCACCCTAACACAACAAATATGAATGTTTTTGTGCGTTAACAAGGCCAGTCAGACTGAAGACATGCTGGCAACACCTTCTTTCTTATCACACCTTTTCCTCTGCTTGCTGGAGGAGACAAGAATTCACTGTCATCCCCCCCCCCCTTTTTTTTTCTACCTTTTTTTTTTCTACCTTTTTATAAACCATGTGTGCTTTAGGCTTAAGGAAAGAAAGAGAGGAGCTTAATGGTATCTCATCAGCAGCTGTGAAGCGGAGGAAAAAAAAAATGAATACTGAAATTTGCAACCTTTAATAAAGCAACATCTACCTGCCAGTTTTAACTGGTTAGTCTGGAGAAACTGCCTTTCTTTGCTGTCCTTGGTAAGACTGGTGCAACAAACCATAAAAGTATCAGTGTCACCTTAAAGGCAGGCTACTTAATTGATAAGCTGCATCTTATTTTTCTGAGCCAGTACAGTCTAATCCAAGATCATGAAAACACACAGAATAGCCTTTTGAGCATAAATTGTTTGCGTTCCCCGGTGTCCTTAAGCACTCATGGTCACCTTGTCCATGTATTGATGTGATTTATTATAGCAGCAATTCTACATCTTATGTATTTGAGTTTGCATTATTGAAGTCTGTAATTTTAGCGTGATACTGAGCGAGCTCATAAAACAACAGAAAAGCATTCACCTTTCAATGACAAGCCCCTTTCGTTTCTCTCATGGTTCCATAAATTAGTCTGTACAGGCCGGGATTACAAATTACATCGTGAGTTCAGTCAGTAACTCTAATGACAACTTGTAAAATGCAGAGTGAATATGCAAATGCTGACACGACAGAGCTGTGCATGCGCATTCAAATGGACGGGCTTTTTTTAAACCTATATGCTTACACACACGCACGCACTTTAGTTATTGTCTCGAGTCAGCAGATAGATTAGCACAGCCAACTAATCCATCTTATTACAGAGAGAGAGAGCGAAAGAGCGAGAGAGAGAGAGAGAGAGAGAGACAATAAACCACAGGTTGGAAGACATGTCTTCGGTATTAAAGTTTAGCTGAGTCAGTGTTATAGACTGGCAGTTCAAGAGGAGTCCTGCCATTTAACCCTGTAAAAAAAAAAATTACACTAAGTGTCCAGTGAGTGTGCATGAGCGCTGTGTTTGTTTGTTCGCCACAGAGTGATGGCCACTATCTGTACTTTTCATCAGAAGTCAGTCGGGTGTGTTGAGCCATCTCTCTCTGGAGGACAGATCCATATCAAATCATAATAGATGGCGATGCTATTTGAACAATGAATCAAAGCTGAAACAGGTCTGACAGTGGAGCAGAGACATATTACATCTGACAGGGGCTGCACTGGATGAGAGCGGGTCACATGCACGCACTCACTTGTACACACATGCATGTGCGCACACAAAAGTAAACAAGGACATACACACATAGGCAGGTTAGGGCACTTCTCTAAAGTCTAGTCTATTTCACAGTGTCATGGCAGCTCTCAGAAACGGTTCACCTGTAGTTCTTTCAAGTAATCTGTAGATGCAGTTGGTTGAGTCATTTTGTTTTCATGAATCCTTTCACTGCCATGACTTGATACCTACTGTGTTTCACTATTGTGGTGTGTTACATAGAGGTTACCTGCTAGAGATGTAAAATAGCCCCTAATTTAGTATTGTCCAAAAGTCTTGAGGCACCCCTCAGGTGCTCATGAGCAATAGTGCTTCAGGCTTTCTGAAGGTCTTTCAAATTTTTCTTTGGACATTTGATGCTTCTTCATTCATTTTAAGTTCAGTTCTTTTACTTGACCATTCTCAGAGGAATTATTTTGTGTTTGTTGTTGTTTGTTAAGCCACTTAACACTGACCTATGGATCATTCAAGCATAGAAAAGCATCTAATTCAAGGGAGGAACCAGTTTTGTGTCTCCACATAACAGACAATTTAGTAAAGAACCAATTTTAAATTGTATCTTTAGGCACTTTATTACTAGCAGCTTGTCACAAAAACACAGTTTGATGTGCATAAAATAGTATTTTTCATCAACAAGACGATTCAGAAAGAACTATTAGCTGGAAACTCGGTCATATCTCGGCATGCTGTGCAGTGTGTCCTTAAAATATTTAAAACTGGACAAGTGGAGGACAAAAGAAGAAGTGGCAGGTGTAAAAAACTATCTACAGGAGATTAACGGTACCTGAAAGTCGTGTCCTTATAAAATAGGAATAAATCCAGCAAAGACCTGATACAGGACCTCAGAGATGCATCTGGCTCTTCAGTTGATCCATCTACTTTTCACTGAAGCTTCATCAGAAATTGTCTCAGTGGAAGGGTGGCTGTCAAGAAACCATTCATAAGGAAGGGGAACAGGGATAAAAGGCTGAGGCATACCAGATTACACAAGAAGTGGACTGAAAATCAGTGGCAACGGGTCTTATGGAGTGATGAATCCAAATCTGAAGATTTTGGTTTGTCATCTGTGTGTATTGAGGAGGTCAGGGGAGAGGTCCAACACTGAGTGTCCACAGCCGTCTTTAAAACATGTTGGAGGTTTGGAGCTACAGTTCAGTCAGTGGTGTTGGAGATCTTGTCAAGACTGGTCAAATTATGAGTGCAGAAGATTATTGAAAGCAGCTTGATTTTTTTCAGCATAACAATGATCCCATGCACACTGCCAAAGCAGTAAAAACATACCTGGATAGAAAAACACACAATGGAACACCATCCGTCATGGATTGACCTCCACAAAGCCCGGACCTCAACATTATTGAAGCAGTGTGGAATCATCTTAAATGAGATGGAACAAAAGGAGCCAATATCCAGAGAAGAGCTTTGAATGATCTTTAAGAAGCCTGGAGAACTATTCCTGAAGACTACTTGAAGAAACTACAAGAAAGCTACCTAAGAGAGTTCAGGCTATGTTGAAGAATAAAGGTGGTCATACCAAATATTGACAATTGCACACATTCTGTTTTTGCCTCATATCCTGTATTCCCATGCATGTTTGCATAGGTTTCAATAAATTGCTGCACCTGCTTCCCATTTTCCTAGTAACATAAAGAAATGAGGGGTGGCTCAAGACTTTTGCATAGTACTATAGAAGAACCAGCTTTGTTTTCCTTTTTCCCATATTTCACCCCCCCCCCCCCCCCCCCCCCCCCCCCCCCCCCCCCCCCCCCCCCCCCCCCCCCCCCCCCCCCCCCCCCCCCCTCTCTCTCTCAGCATCAGTCTCTCACTCTCCTGTGGAGCTAGATAATGGAAATTCTGGATCACTTATTATTTACATCAGTCCAAAGATTTTGCTCTTTTGTTTATAAAACAAGTTGTTCACTTCCCTTTGGGGATGTTTGTGTATCTGTCTGAGTGATAGTGTCTTGACCTCGACTCAAAGGTGTACTGCGATGAGCATCACAGTGTTTGAGGGTCTTGTACAGCAGTTGCCTCTTGTTGACTGAATTTGATTGAATTATTCAAGGCTTATTCCATTTTGACAGAACGGAGGTATTTATAGGCGTCGGCCTCTGCCTCTGACACTTACGCGGTAACAGCAAGCTCTCTGAAGGCTCTTCAACAAAGCAACCAATTCTGAGGGAGAGGAGGAGGAGAAAGGCTGCAGAAAAAGCAGAGATATGAAATATGTGCTAGAGTTGTTTGCTCGAGGCTGAAACAGAATGGGACGTTAAGGCCAATGACAATTTAGTGCTGCCTGTCCGGGAATTCCTGTTTCACTGGTAAAACGAAAAAAGGAAAATGGTGGTGGTGAGGAAACAGCTTGAGCAGTTTTCTGCATGACATGGATGTTTCAGGAATGCTTTTAATCGCCTCAAGGTAAAGATGAGAGGGAGTTTAGCCCTTCTCAGTGATTCAAATGACAGAGTGGGAGAGACAACCTTCTTGTTCAAGTCTTAGCAAGGCTGAAAGGTGGAATTGAAAAATGGACTGTTGTCCAGTCATGGTGTCAGATTTGCCTGTGCTGTGCAGCAGGATTGATGGAGTGGTCACAGTTGTGAAGACAGAGCAAACCAACTCCGCGTATTATGACCTGTTCTGGGGTAAGTCTCATTGCACTAAGCACCGTTTTGATGTAAACACACTCAGTGGAGGGCTCAGTTGTAGTCACAGTGCATGTAATGTTAAAATGATATCTTGTCAAACATAAAATAGCCCCTTTTTGCAAATGTGAGAAACTTGGAATATGACTCAGCATATGGAGTAATGTAGTAGAAGAATGGTGTCTGCTAGCGTACAACTGTTTCCATTTTTAGAAGAGGAGAATGTTCACTACACTACACATTTAAATATGACTTGGAGCTCACTACAGTGCAAGAAGAAAGGGAAACGAATCATAAACGCTGGGTATCAATTATTTGTTAGTTAATAATTTTACAAAAAATAACTCATTAACGGTCTTCTCAGTGTCCGTTTGCTGTCATTATTAAAGATCTTAGCATTTTTCCAATTTTCCTTTGTTCAAGCTGTCACTTTCCTCCTCCTTGCAGCCCTGCCCTGTTCCAAAAGGCAGGAAAAGCTTTTTTGTTTGTTTTATTCAAACATTTGTTTTGCATCTCTGTTGTTAGACTCCTGGTGTTTTGTTTTGTTTTGTTTTTTTATATATTTATGTCAGCCCACTTTTCTCACTGAAGTAAGCGATGGCATTTTGACTTGCAACAATGCAACAAAATGTTCCGCATGCACACTTGATCTCTATGATGAATTCCTTTCCTATAGTGTTGGCATCATTTCATCTCATCTGCTGTTCTGTTTTATTAAAAATTCTTTCTCGCTAATGAATCATTAGTACTTGGAATGCCATTGTCTCATTCTGATCAAAGCAACTTAGACTATGACTGCCCAGGCTCAACTGTGGCTGTTAGGTTTAAATTGAGAAATAGCCTCTGGCCAAACTTTTCATTTCCATTTCTTTTCTCTTCGTGGCTTCTACAGTGTTAGACACCCACTGGAGGACCATAGGTGCTTTAAGAAAATTATAGCATTGCTCATTCATGCACAAACACAACACCACTGGTGTTTATCCATCCTGAGTGTAAAAACATGTTCTTCAGAAGCAAAATTAGATGTAGTTTAACATTATGATGGACCCTTGATTGGAAGACAACAGTGACCCCCATCACTAGTAAGAGCACGTGGGGTTTAACACTGTACATGCCAAAAAGAGCAACTTGTCTGTTTATGGTGCACTCAAAATGGATATATTATATTCATGATTCATTAAAAGCATGATTTCTTGCTTGAAAATGATTCCTGTCCTGATGTAAAGTTGCTGTTTTTTTTTTAAATGGATTTTTCTTTTGTTTTCTTTGTTTAATGAATAACTGTCAGCAACACAAACCAGGTTTTAGTGCCAAAATAGAGTTTCCTTTAATATGTTAGAAATAAAAGCTAAGTGGTATTAGTGGTATAGCAGCAGTGATTCTGCTAGGACTATAAAATAATAAAGTCATTAGCTCTAACTTGTAGCTCTCACAAGGTCAAGTCAACAGTAAACATTAAACAGTAAGCGTTGTGACACCTTTGAATTTGACTACTATCCTGGAGTTCCAGCATTGAATACTGTTTATGTGGATCCCCTACATCCACTTTTAATCTTTCTTTTGTAGTGTGTTTTCTTTTCCTTCAGTGTCCTCTCTAATAAACTCCTATATTTTGAGCATAACTAATTTCACTCAGTGAAGGATAAAAGGGTTCACCTTTCTTTCTAAACTCTTACTGAAGATCGCATAGAAATAAATAATCGTGACACAAGAGGAAAAGCGAAAATGAAGACATTGGCCTGTCCACTGTACTATATTGAAGACACTTCACCTTGCATCCACCTGCATGCTCCAGCAACTCCCTGTTGGATCTGTGCAGTGACAGGCACATTGGGTGACAGCACAAAAGAGAAACCTCCTCACTGGCTGTATGGTTCTTTGGAAGTTTTTACATGAAAGAATGTAACCTTTTATTTATTTTTTTAATTATTTGCTTTTTAGTATTCAGGGTGTGAGAATCCCACAGATTTTACTATGCCTCCTGTGTATTCTCCTGTCCACCTGGTTTAAGAGGTTAAGACAAAAATATGAGGAGGCAGAAAGCAGGAGAAGAGGGAAGTAGGCGTGGGAGAGTGGCAGGAATGAATTAAAAAGTCAATGAGGCTTACTTGATAAGTGTGTGTGCTTGTGTGGATGTGTTTGCATGTTTGTGTGCAGCTCTTATCAGTGTTAAAACAGCATAGGTTAATTCCCATTCAGCATGGAGACTCTGTGTGTGTGTGTGTGTGTGTGCGCGTGTGCGCGTGTGTGTGTGTGCACGTGTGTGTAGTGTGATTCTGGCGTCCTTCAGACAAGGACAGCAAAGGTGTTGCAATCTGTCCAGAACAGAGAAGCACGGTGGGGAAGATGTGGCAGGTTAACTGAGTTACAGAAAGCGTGACATATAGCTTGATGTGCAGAATATGCTTTCATCTCACCAAGATGAAAAACAGCTTATTCTCACATTTCTATGGACAATTTATCACTCATAACACACAAAAACAAAACCTCTCAGTCAATACCACATTAAGTCTTTTCACAGGAAAAATTTGTGATGCGTGTAAATTTTGGGGTAATTCAAAAAAAAATCTTGGCTTATAAATTATATAATTTTGACAACAAGGTAAAAAGAGATATACTTCTAGTCAAGTGACTCACTCAGGAAAATGGTGACTATGATAGGGATGAAAGTACTTTTTCGTGGTATTGTAACCAACTGTTACCATGATTAGCAAAATAAAAAGTTTGAGACTTTTGAAAGTAATCTAATAAATCTTACTAAGTATTACTATACCACAGTGAGTTCACAGGATATTTTAGTAGAGCATACAACAGAAAATGACTTATTAAACAAACTGTGCAGCCTGGAAGCCACCCTGTGCATTTACTGGTGTTGTTTGTGCAATTGTAAGTTAGTTCCAAGGTACACATTAAGACATATTTTAATTTCAGACAGCATAATAATAATAATAATATCTTGCGATCTTGAATGCTAAGCCGTAACCAGAAAGCCTCAGAGCTTAATTCCCCCTTTTTTCTTAAACTTTCTGCTGTTTTGTTGCCTGTCTATGTGTTATGGCTTCTACTCAGGGGTTAAATTGGGCGGGTGGACAGGTGTCATGCCAAGTGACCATCTGCCAAAAAGTGACTGCTGGTATTTAAACTGTTGTAAATGATTTGTTGACTATAATCTCTCAAACATCTCATTAATGATATCAAGCCATTTTGAGCCAGCAGATTGGAGCTTCACAAGGTAGAAGCCAGGAAGGAACAACAAAATTCCAAGTGTTTCTAAAGAAATATAAATACATTACAATACATAGCAGCAAGTACTGCTCAGTCATATCACTTCTGTGACAGTGATTGGATGAATCTATATCCATTTGGCAACTCAAAAGAAACTTTGACTTTGGCAGAATTTTACCATTTGATCTTGCATGTGTCACACATTGTTTTATTCAAGAGGCAATTATGGCTAAATGTTTCTGCCACCAGATGTTGAACATTGTTCTAATGAAAATGTCCTATTTCTACATCTCTCTTATTAAAAAGCATTCAGAGGCCAAGTTCCAGTGTGCACTCACAGGCGTTTGACCCTTGTGTTGTTCTCAGGGGGATGTGACCTTCATCTCTTTCTTTTTCTTAGTGTTTTTTCAAAACTATGACGTTACAGTTTATTTTTGTAAGCTCTTCTGTTATTGTATAAAATTCTAAAGGAGAACAGGAACTGAATGTTTCACTTGAACATCAATGATATCTCCAAAAAATGGAAATTGGTTTTAAACCAACATTGTTCTGCTGAAAATGTCCTTCTGTCTCTACATCGCTCTTATTAAAGATAGATAGATAGATAGATAGATAGATAGATAGATAGATAGATAGATAGATAGATAGATAGATAGATAGATAGATAGATGCTTTCATGTTGTTTATGCCCAATTTTTACCATAGCATCCAAATGTCACAGCAGAAAATGATAGTCAACAAACCAGGCAACATTTTTCCAATCTTCTGTTTAGTGAGCTTGTGTGAATTGTAGCCTCAGTTTCCTGTTCTTAGCTGACAGGAGTGGCATCTGGTGTGGTCTTCATCTGCTTCAGGGTTCAATAATGTGTTGTGCATTCAGAGATGTTCTTCTGCATACCTTGGTAGTAACAAGTGGTTATTTGAGTTACTGTTGCCATCCTATCAGCTTGAAGTAGTTGGGCCATTCTCCTCTGACCTCTGACATGAACAAGGCGTTTTCACCCAGAGGTCTGCCACTCAGTGGATAGTTTCTCTTTTTCAGACCATTCTCTGTAAACCTTAGAGATGGGTGTCTGAAATACAGACCAGCCCATCTGGCACCAACAACCATGCCACATTCAAAGTCACTTACATCACAGTTCTTCTCCATTCTAATGCTCAGTTTAAACTTCAACAGGTCTTCTTGACCGTGTCTACGTGCCTTGAGGTGCCTCTATTGGATTGGCTGATTAGATATTTCCTTTACCAAGCAGTTGAGTCTACAGTATATATGTGTATACAGTTATATGAAGTTTTTACTTACAGTGGACCCTAAGTGTCACATATTTTGTTTCCTGCTTGTGTATGTATGAGTGTGTAATAGATGGAAGAAGAGTGGAGGTTATCTCTGCTATCACGGCCCTGCCTTTAGATGCTTCTAGGCTGTACATGACAGTCGTGATGAATAAGCTGCATTTCACACTTTTGGACCGCATCTTGTATCACATGGTACACACACACACACACACACACACACACACACACACACACACACACACACACACACACACACACACACACACACACACACACACACACACACACACACACACAAACTTAGATGCCCTCCCTCTTGTACAAACAGAAATACAAATACTGCATCAGTTGCTTTCAAGCCCTACACAAACAAATGCAATCCTCTTAACTAAACTGTGATCGATATTAACAAACAAGTACCCAGCTGGAGCAGCTTTTGTTAAGGCATCAGCAACCATTCATAACCTCTTGCATGATTAGGAAAAGTTTTTTTTTTTAATACTTGAAACAAACTGAACATTTTCACATCCAACCTAGCTCCCTAAAAAAATAATCAATTCAGGATCATACAATTCAGAATAAAATAATTTCAGAATAAAAACATTTTAATCCTTGATTTTTAATGCTGTCCTTGCAGCAGAGAAAATGGGCAAAACCACCAATCAACAGGATGACTGGCAAAATGTTGAACACTGACACAATGTCTCTGCACTCCTCAATTGCAGTTGTCCTTGTTAGTAAATCCCTCTGGAAATGCTTTGGAAAACAAACAAAAACTTAATTCTCTTTCATTGTTACCCCCAAAAATATCACTTTGGAAGAAAGAATTATAACAAGCAAATCAAATGTATGTGAGGGTTTAAATGATCATTTAATTTCTTCTGGCATTGTGTTTACACGTCTACTACTTTAAAAGCTGGCTCTTACTTTGTAGGTCCTCTATATTTCCTATACTGGTATATTATTTTCTTTATCACTCAATACTTTACATCCCTAAATCCATTGTATTCCAAGTTCATCATTACATCACTGGCTTATGTGTTTAAATTATTTGCATCAGATAAAATTAATTAAATCTGGAAGTTTGAAAAGGTTTCCTATTACAAAACTTTTGTGTCGTATAGTGTCACAACTTGGACAGTCAGGATTGAGACAACAGCCTCAGTGTGTGTTTGAAGCCCTCGTTAGTCATTAATATTGTGCTGAGCTTTTTGTAGACTTATCTAGACTTATCTAGTAGACATCTCTTATCTATCTTTTCTAGACTTATCTAGTATTTGTTCATGTTTGTTCATGTTGATCATGGTGTTCCCATGGGCAGAAGCTATGCTTAAATAGTATAACTAGTCCACTAAATAGTTTTATGGCACTCTGTGGTAGAACTCAATCAGGAGACTCATATTCCCCTGTCATTATTGTGGGTGTTCCACAGGGGTCCTTTCTTGGTCCTTATTTATTCAGCACACCCTTCAGTTTTGCCACCTAATACTGATGGCCATTTTAGAAACCACTCACCTGTTTCTTAATGTGGCCATTGCAAATCTATGGTCAACTGCTTTTTACACGTTAGCTCTATCTCATTCCAAACTTAATCTTGTTTCATATAACAGTGTGGCTTCATAGTGTAGCGAAGGGAGCCGCTGGAAGTAGCTTTTAGTTCTATTAAAACAGTGCTTGTAAATTGTGTGGACACTTACTATTTAAATACAGTTACCTAAAATTTTAAGTTACAGGAAATTCTGTCATTACCGGTAGTCCTAACTCTTATTCATACTGATCTTGGGAAAACTGATGCGTGCATGTGTGCATGAAAGCTGACTGCTAGCCTTAAAAGAAAGCCTCTAAAGGTGTGGGAGGAGACAGATCCTGACTCATCTATGACTTTTTCCCCAAATATCACTTCTTTTTTCCATTACTACCTACCTTTGACAGCCAGTGCTAACAAAATGCCATGTCTTTCCTCCCCAGACCGGACGTAAAGTAACCTTCTAACCTAAAGAAAATACCATCCAGCTTTCCTCTCACCCTTCTTTTCCCCCTTACTTTCATTGATAGGTGTACACCCACACAGTAATTGTATTTTAGTTGGAAATTTTAAACTGTACACATTTTAAGTTGGCTGAGTTTCTTTTTGGTATCAGAAAAAAAAGGCTAAAGAAGTCTGTCCATTAGGAAAATCGAATTTACTTTCTCACCTGAGCTGAATAAGACATGAACACTCACTGTGCCATACAAAGGATGAAGAAAACCATACAGTTGCAATCATGCTGCAACAAATGAACATGTGATTCAGATTCACAGAGCCCAGCTCCTTAATTATGAAAAACAGACATGTACAGGCTAACAAGATAATAGTGAAAAAGCAAATGAAGAAAATGAGGAGGAAGGTCACAGGGTAAAAACAGCAGATGAGAGGTTAAACTTAACTGCTGCTGAATCCCTTTTAGTTTTTTGCCCTTTTGTCGTGTCACCAAGCGCCAGTGGATGCAGTTATCAGAGCTTCAAGTTGTTCTCAGCCGACAGTCAGTCACTCACACAGCGAATCAGATTGACAGAATGAAGTGGATCTGGAGATGCCAGCCAGTTCAAGACTGCTCATTTACTTTGATCTTTGTTCTTTGCTTGTCTTCTTTTTCACATATAGAGGTTATCTTTAACATCTTCATTTGTTGCCTGTATTAGAAAGTAATTGACAGGAGGCAGGCATGTGACCATGTTTACCAAGCAGAATCATGGGAACATGCTGCGTGTCTCACATCAACACCACAGCAGCTCTTGCTTTCACAACCTCCTCCAATTAAGAGGTTGTGTGTGTCGTGCAGTGTGTAGTCAGCAGATTGCTGTTTAGTGGAGATGTATTGCACTGTGTATTATTGGGAGAGAGAGAGAGAGGGCATCAGCACTCCTATAGGATAAAATCACATATAGTGACAGAAAGCACTTGCACACACAAGTGTGCATGCACGCACACACATACACACACAATGTATTCAATGAGCTTCCATTCAAACACATTTTCCTTTAAAAGAAACATTTCAAGGACAGAATTAGGCAATTATTTCACTGTTTCAAAAGCAAAAAATTACCATGGAACAATTATACTCTGGTAGGTTATGATAAATGAAGCATGTTAATGATAATTGCTTCTCTGTGGTAGCTTAATTCCTCTCTGTGCTCATTGAATTAGATTATTACTGACATTTTTATACTAACATGCTAAGAAATGGGGAGACACAGCCTTGACATTTTTGGAATCTTGTGGATTTGTATAAAGTCATTAGCTGGACTAAATCTAATTTTTAAAGGAAAAAAAATCAACTGTGTACTTCCTAAAGCATATTCAAGCAAAGCATTATTGGGACATTTGTAGTTTCAGCTCATTTATTCAGAACTGTGATGAACTTCTAAGTGGACACCGCACACTGGCTAACTTTGCTGTCAAGACAATACAGTGCGCTTGGACATCGATTATTAAATCATAATAATAATCTAGATAGTTTGATGATTTAAGTGTGTATTGGTCCATATGACCTTGTAGGTAAATCAGTTACCTCCATTATATGAATTTTCATATAAATGTATTACTCAGCCAAACACTAAAACCATCAAAAAATGCTCACAAAATAAGCCAAGTGAGGCCAAGTGAGAAGTAACCTATTGTGTTTCACCTAAAGGTCTTTATTATTTTTTTATGTCCTCAGATTTTGATGTTAGCTTACAGTAATATGGGAGATCTTATTCCACTTATATTGGATTACGCGATTAGATTAAAAGGCATTTAATCTGTTTTACAGAGACACGGGAGGACCGTACTAAGAGACTGTTCAGACACTACACTGTGGGATCTTACGACAACTTCACCTCATACAGGTACAACCTCTTTGCTCTGAGCTAGCGTGCTACAGCATTGTGTAGTAGTGTATAGTGTACTGGCCAGTGCACTTTACTATTGGTCATATCACACACAGTGTCCTTGCCTAAACAGGGTCAGTGAAGTCCATGTAAAAAAGTGTGTTGTGCTGTAGAGGTGCTGCCATCTAAAGGCATGATGGTGCCAGTGCACACAGTTCAGATTCTAAAGCACACAGAAATGACATTACATAACTCTCTCCTACTGTCTGCATTTATGGGTGTTCACCATGCATGCATAGTACAGTCTCTCAATTCATGGCTGTCTTCACATCCATCATTTTTTGATTTGCTACAAGTTCTTCATAATCTTTTTGCATGTTTTTGTTATCCTGCCCGTATCTCAAGATGACATTTATTATGTAGAGAGTGTGAGTAGATCCCTCTTCTAAATCAGATGTACTTGCTGAGCATGGGGTAGCAAGCTACATGATGTTTTGTTATGATGCAAATTCCTACTTTAATGCCACAGTTTATCAGTTAGAGACACAGAGCTGGTCTGCATGAGCATTGTTTCCCCCTACTTCCTCTGCCTTTCATAAAATGTCAGCTACTTGCAATCTAGGTTTTAGCCAAATTAAATGCCATTTCTGTTATCACAACTCCAGGTTTGTTGAGTTTCCATTACTAAAGCCATGATAGTCTGCATTATGTTTTTTTTTGTTTGTTTGTTTGTTTGTTTAGCTATAGTTAACATCCATTCTCAAACAGTCCAGTTTGGAAAATTGGCTCAATAAAATACAAGTTGAACATGTAGAGCAGAGACTTGAGTTACGCTTGAGTTTCTTGGTCTGAGCTGCAGTCAGTAGAACACAAATGTCAAAGCAAAGGTCTGTTTTGAGGAAACATTTACCGCTGATATGTGAAAAGGGAATCTTTTTTTCTTTCTCGAGTTATGTAGGTGGATAGAGGTTCTAAACAAGGACAGTGAGCACATTGCATTAATGCAGTATTTTGTGTCAGAGGAGAGATGAAAGCGTAGTGGATAAAAGGGTTTGGACTGAAACAAAGTATCTTAGTAATGCTTAACCAACACAGTTTTCTGTGCATAATAATTAGTACATAAGTGGTTTCATATCTCTTTATGAAACCAAACCTCTGACCTCCCTCCTGCAGAAAGGTTTGTTATGGTTCTCCTGGCTCCAGCAGCAGGAGCTCTTGGTAAGTCTGAGAAAGTGGAGTGTAACTAAGCTAATGACTCTGCAGCCACCCACTGAGTTGCAACCTGAACCGCAGCGCTTTCTATATCTGCATCTTCTGTCAGGAAAGATGAATGATAATGCTGAAACTCTCAAAATTCTGCAAAATTCATAGATTGTGTAAAGACGTTCAGGGTGTAAAGTGTCAGCAGTCACCCTCAGTCTGTGTTGTTAAAAGAGTGGAACATTTATTAGATTCATTATATTTGGGTTAAGGAATATTACATTATTCAGCCCACCTTTCTTTAATTTTCCATCCTATTGAAAATTTTATGTTACCATTTATCATAAAGCACGATTAAAATATATTTTTGTTAACTTCCTCCCTTCATTTACATCTTGGACCATCAGAAATTAAGACTTAATGGTCACACAGCATTCCATACTGCAGATATCTGCTTTGCTGCTTTACTAACTCTACTTTCTACTCACGGGCTTTGAAAACATATGCATGGCTTAACGAAAAAAAAAGAGCACCTCAGCTTAACACCACCTACCTGCCTCCACCACTGAAAAATCAGACAGTTATGAACTGCGCACTTACTGTTTCCACTGTCATTAGTCAAGGTACAATATTACATCTGAGCCATCTCTGTCAGTTTCTTTCACAAAGTCCCTCAGCACACTCCTCAGCTGCAGTCTCATCTGAAGGATCAGTGAAAAGATTGATTCACTCTTAGGTTTTATCCCATAGATACTTCAATCATGAGGACTTTCTCTCACCTGTTCATTCTCTTGCGCACTTTTTCTTGTTCTCAATCTCTCTATCTATGTGTGTGTGTGTGTGTGTGTGTGTGTGTGTGTCTCTTTCTTTCTTAAAATGCTAGTACAGCTCCTGGGAAACCTGAGCTATGGTGTCTCGCTTGGCTTTTAACTTGATTGAGAAAGGAAGCACATGAATGTGTGCATGTGTGTGCACGCACGCGCGCGCTTGTGTGTGCACCTCCACCGCCACCCCCCCACGCTTCTCAACTCCCACCAACCAACCCGCTTTACTCTCCGGCCCTTTCTCTCACCCCTCTCCTCTTTGTGTCTGTGAGGACGATGTTGGATTCATACCTGCTGTCCCCCTGCTCTGCTTTTCACAGTGACTATATCATAGAGGAGAAGAATGCTGTTTTACAGAAGAAAGAAAATGAGGGGTTTGGCTTTGTCCTGCGGGGAGCCAAAGGTGAGCGATGCACATACAGATACACACCACTGTCATTCACATTCACTGTCTCTGTTTTCAAGGTGTGCGAGTGTTTTGGTCTGAGAAGTAGTTTGTTGCTCTGAGTCATTGACTACGGCTCAGTCAGTATTATGAGTGAGTCAACAACACAACCAGCTTTGGTCAACACTCAGCTTGTGTACTCAGTTGCACTCAGGTTTCTGGGTATGTGTTTGTGTGAGTGCATGTGGCCCCTTTGGTGGTGTCATCCTTGGCTGAGCTGTCAGCTAGATGTCCCATCTGTTCCCCGCACATGGCGTTGAGTTTTAGTAGAGAAACACTCGTCTCTCTCTCCCCTCCTCTCTCCTCTTTGTCTCTTGTTTTTGTTCCTCTCTGCTCTCTTCCACCTCTTTCTCATCTTTCCTGTTCATTATCCTCTCCAAATATTATCACACCTTCTGCACTTTAACCGAAATCGGCTCTTTACTCATTTCCATCACCACAAATTCATTTTACTCATGCACGTGCCAGCTCCCTCCCTGTTCGGGCCGGTTACCATGGTAACCCCTTTCAGACACCTTGCCGGGAGTCTGAGTGTGCTTTACTGCTCCATCACTCACTACCATAGATCTTGGCTCACCCGACTCTCTCTTTCAGTCGGTCTTTTACTCCTCACTACCCTTAAACACACACACTGCAGTTCACTTAGTGGTCCTCTGAGAGCTCTCGTGTGTCAGTGATTTAGTTGGATTCACTCCAATATTAAATGGAGTATATGAAAGCCCGCTCACTTAACAAAGTATTTTAGAGTACTGCATGTCTGCTTTTTAGTTATGCAAAATCAAGTATGCTTGTAAGAAGCTATAAGCATCAGTAATACTGTTTAGAAACAGCAGGCAGTAGCAGTGGATCCACTACAAAATATTCCTTCCTAGTGTATTCAGATGTCTTTAGTTACTGACTAAAACCAAACACAATGCTAATCCTTTAATTAAACAGTCTGGTTAAAGAAAAGTTTTCAAATAATTATTATTGCCTCAAAAGAAAGTAAAGCAGTATTTGGAACATGTAATACCTGTTGCAACTTACTGGTGATACTGGTGATGCCAATTTTTCCTTTACGTGACTAGGTGGGTTTAAAACCTTTTTAAAACTATTTCTTCCCAGCCGAGACGCCCATTGAGGAGTTCACCCCCACCCCGGCGTTCCCTGCCCTTCAGTATCTGGAGTCCGTTGATGTGGAGGGAGTGGCCTGGAGGGCTGGTCTAAGGACAGGGGACTTCCTCATTGAGGTAATTAAGGGCAGCTCTTGATTCATCTTCATGTGTGTGTGTATATATATATATATATATATATATATACATATATATATATATATATATATATATATATATATATATATATATATATATATATATATCTCACTCCTGAAAAAAAGTGGACATAGCTGTGGATCCAGAACAAAATGCAGACATACAAGAAATAGTTCTTCAAAGAGTCTGCTAATACAGTATTAATGACAAAACTTCTATTTCTTTAATAACTAAGATACTGCTTACTAAGTATACAAATATACAAATACTCTATACTGTATACTAATATACAACTAAGTTGTATATTTGCTGCTTCCTATTCTTTCTTTGTGTGTGTATTTTCTCTCAGGTAAATGGGGTGAATGTAGTGAAGGTGGGCCATAAGCAGGTGGTATCCTTGATCCGGCAAGGGGGCAACAGACTGCTGATGAAGGTGGTTTCAGTCACTCGCAAACCGGAGTCTGAGGAAGTCGTTCGCAAGAAAGGTACATCCTTATTTGTATTCAGCACAGTATTACCACAGTAATATGTATTTTATGGATTGTATTTCTCTTTAAAAAAAAAATATTGAATTAATCTGTTGCGCTGGATTGTGTGAAAAAACATGACCTTACCCATTTTGAGGAACAGTTTTGGTCTGTGAATCTGTGAAGTCTTGGGTATGTATCAAGTACAAATGCGTTCATCTGCTCCTTTGATTTGGACAATTAAAAGGTCATCTAAAAATGTGGGGGTGTTGTTGCTTTGTTCACTGACTATGCAAAATGTAGTCACACCTTTGCCCAGGTAAATCTACATCATTGATGAAACAGTGGACTCTAGCCGATTCTTAAACTGAAGTGTAGAACATGATTATGATGATTATATTGAGTGGCTTGATTAAAGCGTACTTTCCGTTGTCCTTCAAGATATTTTACATGGTATGTGAAACTTCTCGTAGGAGGTTTGTCATTTGAAGATTTAATTTAAGATGTAATGGAGACATATATGTTGATTTTATGTACAGAGCGGGATGTGTGTGTGTATCCATTGTCCGGGTGATTTCTACCACATTTCCCTGCTGTAAATTCATGTAGTTTCCATGTCAACCACAGCTCAGATTACTCAGCTCCCACACAGTCCTGGCACAATGACCTCAGAATTGTGTACACTGCTGTGTGTCTGTCTGTGTGTGTGCTTTTATGCATAGTAGAGTGGTGTGTGCATGTCCTTTGTGATTTTTTAGATACAGACAGTGATAAATGAGTTTGACCCAGTTTCTAGGACAGTACTGTATCAACTTAATTCTGCTACTCAGAGCTTAATGGTCTCTCTTAATCTCTCTTTCTTCCTCTGTCTGTCTTTCTTGCCTTTATAACATTTCTCATCCTTGTCACCTTTAAACAAACCCAGTCTCCTTGTTAGACATTTGGCATCATTCATTTATGTAGCAGTCAAGTTAACATGTTTTGACCCCCTGAAAATTCCACTTATTAGCCTTTTTTTAACCTTTGAACTTCTCGTCATGGTCTTATTTAGCTGATTAACCACACCAATCATAATCTTTTGTCCACCATCTCCTGGTGCACATGTAGATTAAAAAAAGAAGAAGACAAAAAAAAGAAGCTCATTACCTCTCTCATTCTTGTCTGTTTAATGAGCGGTTACAGTCTTTGCACTTAATTCAATACAAAGATTGTAAACAGCTAAAGTCTACCCTGTAATTTAAAAATCTGTACTTTCAAACCAAACAATTTAACACGATATTGACACTAATGCAGTCTATGCAAAAACTGGAATGTAAAAATGGCAGGTTGCCTTTTTATGTAGGTTTTGTCAGACTCCTCTTTGACCCTAAAGAGAGCACTGGGTCCAATTACTGGTTCCAGCCAAGAAATACTCTGCCATTTACACCTTCAGTTTCAGTTCAGTTTTATTTATATAGTGCCAATTCACAAAAACAGTTGCCTCAAGGCATTTTATAGAGAAAGCCCCAACAGTCACCTGCTATGAGCAAGCACTTGCCAACAGTGGGAAGGAAAAACTCCCCTTAAACAGGAAGAAACCTCAAGCAGAACCAGGCTCAGGGAGGGGCAGCCACCTGCCATGAGCAGTTGAGGGGTTAGGGGAAAGAAAAGAGAGCAGAAGAACAGAGGACGAAAGACACACTATAGGAGAGAGCCAGACTTGAGGTTTAAATCTCTGAATGCAACAGTGGTGTATAAACACATGGAGAGTGAAAAAGAAATGCAGGCAAGTATTAAAAAAAAGGTTTATACTTGGGTTATACTTAAGCTCAGGCTTTGCTGATAGACAGATGTCACCATTTGTGCTAAACTAAACGAGCTAGCGGACATGTGAGAGTGGTATTGACCATCTAATTTAATTCTTAGATATTCAGTAAAAGTATATTCCCAAGGTGATGATCTATCTATTTTACACAACTGTTGTTATTACTTGATTTAAGTACTGTATATTAAAGCTTTTTTTTTTTTCTAATACCATCTTGGTATAGGTTTTAGCACGTTGTCAGTATTTATAAATATATAATTAATTATTTGTTAATTCAGACCAAATGACAGCAAAGAGGAGCTGGCATTAATGTGGGTTGCAGAGAGGCTTGCAGATGCACAGCAACTGTAGGCCAGTTTTTGTTGGCTTACCTGTTAATAGTTCACATCCTTTGCTTTCTGTGATATTGTGTCCTAAAGCTGCTTTATTGTGGCCAGCATTAAAGGTTTATTACCACTGCTAGTGTCTAAGCTGCTAAGAACATAGATATTTGGTAGGTGAAAGAGAAACTGAATTAGACTGTAAAAATAATCATTGGTCTGATTCGTTTATTATAAAATGGAAAGAAAATGTGGAGGCAGATGGAAGCACTGAGAGACAGACAGTGCAAACAGCCATAGACTAGATGGAGTGTATCTGGTGCTTTAGAGCTGAGAGGGAATGAAATTCTTCACTCCGCCTTCAAACTTCTCTTAAATGCCTTTTTTTTTTTTTGCACCCTAATCAGTACTGAACAACCTCTCCTGCTGCTCAGATCCTCCAGTGGGACTTGCTGCACCTTTACACAAACGTACAGAAACATGCAGACACACACAGACCCGCAAGCGAACACACATTCTCTGCACCATGCGTGGCCTCACTACTGCCACCGTTGCCATGGTGACTACACTGCATGTTTGAATTAAGCATTACATTACAGCAAAAGCAACTCTCTCTCCCTCTGAGTCTGTCTGTTCCTCTCTCTTTCTCCATCCTCCTCCATCTCCTCTGCTCCCTGCTCCTGTACCAGAATGTGCAGGCTGGTGAGGAAATGAAGATGTTTGATAAGGACAGTACCCAGGATGGCGTATGTACACTAGATCTGCAGCTGCTGACGACAGCATGATAGTTATGCTCTAGTAAGGCATTAAGGCATCTGTGGGATTTGGAGATCTATCGCGTTACAGTGGTGCATTGAGTGGAGTGTTGGCTGGTCGATCTTAGATAGCGTGAGCTCATCTAGTTCTGTTGTGGGGTATTGTTGGGAAACTTGGCTGGGTTATAGCATGTAGAGAATGCAGCTATATGTGGTTTCAAGATCACTGTCAGACTGCATGACATTGGGATTGTTACTGGAGATTTAACATGATTTTAACATAAATTACTGCATTTTTTTCCTTTGGGTAATTTCAGTGCTCATTGTAAGCCTTCTTGAAACCTGTAAATCTACAGTTTGCTTTTGAAGCTAATATTTGGTAGGTATGATTTACTGCTTTGACTGGGACGGTTGCCCTGTGTGTATAGTAGGATTGGGAGGCTCCCACAAGCTGTGGGATATAAAGTCTGCAGCGCATTGTTTTTCCTTAGCTGTTGAATTTACTATCATCTCTTCATCTGTCAGCCCACATGTCATTATGTGCACCCTCGAGGAATTTTCTCTGTGGGAGGATATGCATGTTTGTATAAGCTGGTGTGTTAATGTGTGTCTCTGTCTGATACACATCTGCTAAATTCCAGGCAGGCACCATATTAAAAGTAAGATGGACGACTTTCTCCCTCTCCTTTCTGCACATGTCTTACTTTTTCTGCCTATTGTGGCGGACAAATTCTATTGTTCATTGTTTAATGGGAGGACTGACCTGCACATTTACACCCAATGGGCTCCTCAACAGAGGGGAATTCTTGCAGCACAAAGACTAAAAAACTAAAAGTCTTCAAGACAGACTGATACATTTATAAGCCATCTGACCAACAGAGAACAAAATATGAAGAAGCTTGGCTCCAGCCGTAGCGTGAACAAGGTCCTGGCCAAGTGTGAAGCATCCAGTTCAGCTGAATTTGACCAAATCAAATCAGCAAAGACAGGATGGGCTGGCCGCCTTGGGGATGCCAGGAGGGCACTGAGCCGCAAAGCCAAAGGATTTTCATCCCCCTCAACTTCATCCTCAACACCATGCCTTGTCTCCACAGCTCCACCACCACCCAAGAGAGCTCCAAGCACCACCCTGACACTGCGCTCTAAGTCCATGACCGCTGAGCTGGAGGAACTAGGTGAGTGCCAGAGAAGTGGTATGCAAGCTCGACACTCTTTTTCCTCCTTTTCTGTCATATTTCTGCTTTCACTTTGTCATTAAAACTTGGTGTGTCTCCTAACTTTTAGAATAGTCACTTCTGTTGGCTTGTTCTTGTCATTTTCCCTCCTCTGCTGACGCTATCTTTTTCCCACCAAGCTTCTGCTCGGAGGAGAAGAGGAGGTGAGTCTGCAGAAAGAAATTGACACCTCTTTGAACGTCATAAAGATGATTTATCAATGATGTGTCAATTTAAGTAACACTTACTAGAATAGATGCGCAGAACAGAAGGACAGTCTACACTTTTTGTCACTTGTCTCCGCTTTCTTTCTTTTTCCTTTATTTCATTAAGACAGCGTAATGATTTTGTGCAGTGCCACAGAGCATGACTCCACACACATAGCTACATGTTAGAGGTGCCTTTGTATTCATTACGGTGATGTCAACATCAAAAAGATGACACAGCATTTTTATGTCTCAGTATTTAGTTCTGGCTGATTTTCTTCTTAACAGAGAGACTAGATGAGATGTTGGCATCACAGGAGTCTATGTTGCGTTCTCAGCCCTCGGAGGCAGATTACAGAGCAGCCACTGTCAAACAACGACCCACCAGCAGGAGAATAACCCCAGCAGAGATCAGTGTGAGTGCACCTACACACAGCACATTGGCAGACAGCATATGCTGTTTTGCTGGCATACATACAAACTCAGCACACATGCAAAAATACCTGGCCAACACAACATGCACCACTGCACACATTTATACACGTTTTGCCTGGTGCTACTTTGTTCTTGGTATTATTGGCATTAACTTGCAGGAGTCATACTGTGCTTTAAAGATTCTAAATTACCTTTTTGGGGGGGTCGGGTTGTGATGCAGTCACTGTTTGAGAGACAAGGAATGACTCTACATGGAGGTCTTCATCCAGGGATTGAGAGAGGTCATATACAACTACCAAAGGGCATGTCCAGGACCAAGTCTTTTGGTAAAGCAATCACCCATCCTGTACATATTCAAATAAGGTGAATGATAGTGTAATTGTACCTAAAGTAGAGAATATAATATAAGAAAGCTTCATTCTGTTTTCATAAATTGTATCACTAGCATTTAGGCATCAGAAGAGCAACTAGGCAAGACTGAGACTGAAGCTCATTGATAAGACATGATGTGCCATGTCGAACGTTCACTGATTAACAAGTGCTGACAGTTGACAGTTTGGGATACATAATTACTTGGCATTAAATGTTGAAAATTTGTAAATATGAATACTGGATACTGGAGCAGATTTAGAAAGCAGTTGTTCAACTAGTACAGAGCTTGTTTCAAAAGTAGATAAACATATATATTATTAATACTCAACTGTATTATTAAACATTTTGCTTTTTGTAAGTATACTCATTAAATGAATCTTTAATTAATTGCTACTTGAGTCAAAAATAGATTGAATTATATGTTTTATTAAAATATTTTCTAACCACATTTATGACACCTGATACATTATTGACTATGTAAGTAAGCAGATTTTACAGATGGATGCATTCCAGTACATTTTTTTATGTGGGCCAGCTTGGTCCTTTTTCAAGAGCCTGATGATCACCAGGTGCTCTTTGCTCTTTTCTCAGGTGCCACTGAGGAGGATCGGCTGTCTGCTCTTGCAGGCGAGCACCGATTTCCCCGCAGTTCCTCTATGACAGACAGCCTCCGAGACCACTCACAACCCCATCCTATTCCTCCACCTCCACAAACGGCACCTCCTCCTCCTCCTTACTACCTAGACACTGGTCCTCCCCCAGCTTTCTGCCCGCCTCCACCTCCATCTAGAACACAGAGTCAGGGCCATGAGCCTGCAGGACGTTCGAGCTTCAAGCCCTCCTCCTTGGACCTGCCTTACGAGGCCGCTCAGCGGCAGGCCACACACATAGAGAGACAGAAGAAAGCACGCTCCATGATCATCCTGCAGGATTCTTCTCATTTACCTGTTGAACCTACAGAAATTCCACGACCTTCTGCTGCTACTCCACCTGAGCGAATCAAAAGGAAGGGCCGGGTTATTGACAACCCTTATGCTAATGTGGGTCAGTTTAGCATTGGACTGTACACACCTACCAAGCCCCAAAGAAAGAAAAGTCCTCTGGTGAAACAGCTACAGGTAGGTTGCATGTTACAGGTGGTATCTGATTTAGGGGTTTTTTTTTTGTTGTTGTTTGTTTGTTTTTTTACTTTCATGGAAAAAAAAAAACAAAACTGATGTTGACCTGATTTTTTTTTTTTTACCTCTACACTGCAGGTGGAAGATGCACAAGAAAAAGCTAGTTTGGCCTTAGCTGCTGCCCACTCACGTGAGAGCTCACCCTCAGGACGACATCCACATACTTACGGGCACACACACACCAGCCGTGCAGACTACTATCAGCAGCAGCTGATGGCTGAGCGAGAACGTATGCGTGCCCAAGGAGAGATGATGTTTCAGGGCAAGGGCCCCTTTGCCGCTGCAATTGCTGGAGCTGTAAAGGATCGTGAGCGTCGCCTAGAAGAACGGAGGAAATCCACTGTCTTCCTTTCCGTTGGGACCATGGAGGGGGCATCTACCACCAGCTCTGATTCGCCCTCTCTAACTCAATCTCACTCCATCGATGAACGGATGCTGACACGAGAGCTGGGACAGTTGCCTCCCCCTGCCTTGGCTCTGAGCCCCTCACCTAGTGGGACCACCTTTATCCATCCACTTACAGGAAAGCCTCTGGACCCCAATTCACCACTGGCTCTTGCGCTGGCCGCAAGGGAGAGGGCACTGACCTCCCAGAGCCAGTCCCCAACTAGTAGCCCAGAGCCTCGGACTAAACAAGAGCAAGTAGGCCA
The DNA here is from genome assembly GCF_007364275.1 of Archocentrus centrarchus. Taxonomy (NCBI): domain Eukaryota; kingdom Metazoa; phylum Chordata; class Actinopteri; order Cichliformes; family Cichlidae; genus Archocentrus; species Archocentrus centrarchus. Next base: position 23,031,901 of record NC_044351.1, on the reverse strand, counting down.
GGGTGTAATATTCATTGACACTCAGACCAAAGAGTCTCCACGTGGGGAGGGGGCAGCTACATCTCCCCCCTTTTCACCTAAAAGCGCCAAGGCAGCGGGGTTTGGGGTTGGATCCTCCCCAGTATCAATTTTATCCTCACAGCCCACCAAGCCACAGTGGGCTACATCTTCGTCACCTGTATCATTCCGGCAAGAGATGGAGGCCAGAATAGAGGAGAGGAAGGAGGAGAAGAGATTAGAGGATAAAAAAAGTATGTTGATCAGTATTATGGATACATCACAGCAGAAGACAGCAGGGCTAATCATGGTCCATGCAACCAGTAATGGACAGGCTGTTGGAGTGGATTCAGAACAAGAGCAAACACTTGCCCCAGCCTCCATGGAGCCCAGTAAATCACCAAGTCCACGCGCTAAATCCCCCAGTCCCACTGTCTCCCAGCCCCAGGCCCAGCTCCAGCTCCAAGCTCAGCCCCAGACCCTACCCCAAGCTCAGCGTCCTGCCAGTCCAGTCCAAGAGAAGGGTTTGGCTCAGGGAAGCTCAGAGGAGGATGTGGATCCATACACAGTGACCCTGCCCCCTGCCATGTTATCCTCCAGTGATGAGGAAACAAGAGAGGAGCTACGTAAGATTGGAGTTGTTCCACCACCGGATGAGTTTGCTAATGGGCTACAGGCACAGGGGGTGCCAGTGTCTCCAGCTAAACCTGCCGTGTCTCCTGCCGCCCCTGCAACACCAACGCCACAAACACCCTCAACCCCAATAATCCCAACTGTAACCCCCACTCAGCCTCCCCAACCCCCACCTCCGCCCAGTGCAGCAGCTGTCTCAGGGAAGCCCTCTGACCCTCTGGAGCCCCCACCGGTGGGTGAATCTGGCTCTGCGGCTGACTCAGGCGTGGAGGAAGCTGACACACGCAGCTCCAGCGAGAGAGAGCGAGACCACCATCTCGAGACCACCAGCACCGTCTCCACGGTTTCCAGCATGTCCACATTGTCCTCAGAAAGCGGCGAGCCTGCCGACACACACACCACGCACACCTCCTATGCTGACGGGCAGACTTTTGTGCTCGACAAGCCGCCAGTGCCTCCTAAGCCCCGAATGAAATCCCAGATAGGAGGCAGTAAAGGCCCCGTCACTTTCAGGGACCCTCTGCTGAAGCAGAGCTCTGACAGCGAGCTGCTATCACAGCAGCAGGCTGCTGCCCTGGCTGCTGCTGCAGCTGGAGGAGCTGGGCTCCCCCCAGGTGGTTCAGCCTCAGTGACTGGTCTAGCCCCCACCAAGCCACGCTACCTCTTCCAGCGGAGGTCCAAGCTGTGGGGGGACCCAGTGGAGCCCCGTGGGCCAGGGGTAGGGCTAGGAATTGGGAGTTTGGGAAATCTTGGTGGGCTGGGACTGGGGCTGGGTGCAGATGAGGGAGCCAAACCATCTGTTATGGGAGAGCTCAGTTCACGACTACAGCAGCTAAATAAAGACACTAGATCACTGGGAGAGGAACCGCTGGGAGCATCACTTGATCCAGGGAGGAAGTCACCTGTGGCAGGTGCCAGGTAAGAGAAGATATTGTAAAGTGACAGAACAAAAGGCTGTTATCCTTACTTATATAGTGGCAGAGAGTTAAAGAAATTCAAGTAACCACTGTGTCTCTTTGATTGATTAAAATTGTTGACACTGAGTTTAATTATTTTCTCTAGTTTTTTTTAATTGTATCACTCTTTATTTGCATCAGTATCTGTTATGTTCTATTGAGCATCATTTTATAAGATGCACTGAGTTTATAAAGTCTGTTGCGATACTAAGTAGTAATGAGATCAGAGGTCACTTGCATTGTTGGTGTTAGTTTCCCCAACAATCCTAGTAGAACAACATAGTTAATACATGCTATATATACCCATCAGCAGGCCATACCTTGTGTTTTAACATCATTAAGTAGAAAATGTCTGACACAGCAACCTCAGGATTATCTGAAGTACATTTTTTGTCTGTCTGTGGGCTCCTTTTTTCACACAATACCTGAAAGTACAATGAAATCCTTTATATTTCTGCAGATGTGAGGACACCGAAGACAGTAAACCTTAAGGTTATAGACCCTAGGGTAAACCAAAGCTTTTTTTTAACTATATTTTACATAACGAGCCTATCAGCCCATTGAAAGAGAACAGTACATTTTGTTTTTCATGAATATTCTTTGTACTGTTATTTGTTACCTTGTTTGCATCAGCTGATCTCTTCACTGATCCTCAGAATCTCTCCAGTTTCAATTAAAAAGAAAATTGAAGTATTACTACAGCATGCTTTTCAAGAAATGATTGGTTTTAGAGGTACAGTACAGTAGTACTACAGTTGATGGCTCTGGTCTTGGGTCTAAACTGCTCCTTGTTTCCATAGTTACATCTGTACTCCTTTGCTTCCTGTTAAGTGCTCTCTGTTGGTAAGAGTAGACAGTAGCAGTTGATAAGCTAGAGGTATGTGTGTGTGTGAGTGTGTGTAGTAGTGTGTGTATTATCTGTTGGTGCAAACAAGGTAACAGGGCTCCGAGGCACGTACTTCCTGAAAGCTTCTCCTCATCTCTTGCACAGTCTCACTTTTGGGTTCTAGCCTATGACCCTGCTAGTAGCTTCCCTTCCAGCATTTCCTTCAGCATTTCCCAAAGCCTTTGTTCAAATAATACATAATACATCCTCATATCCACTGCTTTTTGTGGTCATCACTGATATAAATTGGATAAGACCAGAAAATTTATAATCAGTGATAACCTCAAAGGTTCAGGGATGTATTTTAACAAGTATTTGAACGTGTCTGAACTATAATGGTGTGTGCCATGTTGAAATCCATCCGCTCAAAATCTTGGCATTAACAACCTTGTTAATGCCAAGATTACCAGATAAAGTCTAACAATTGTCAAAAGTCCTCAAGAGTCACGTTATCATGTACGTGGTGGGATCTTCTCTTTTGATCTCCTCCAGTTAAAAACAACCTGTTTCAGCCTGGCTATGTTTATGGCATGACAGGCTGGAAATTAACATCTGATGTTAGAAGGACAGACAATGTCTTTTTTGGCAGTCTGTTGAAGAGCTACTCATTTTATGAAACTGACAGTATCTGATGTTAAATGCAATATCATGGAGTCATGAATCTGTCTCAGTCTTAAAAAGAGCTCAGAAGTTTGTGATCACTTTTCTGATGCAGTTGAGTTGGATTTTCTTTCACAGCCTTGCTTCTCCTCTAATGTCTTCTTTCATTGTAGTCTGTCTATGTGAATAATGCGAATGGAAGACTTTGCTTCCACCATACTTTGCTGCTGATTAAGAGGAGCTGAAAGATATGAAGATATTAGATTGATGAAGATGTCATGACAGACCTTTCACAGTCTTCTCATCATAGTGGCATCAGCAAGAGGATCAACTTCACACACCAAAGCTTGTGCATCACATTTTCATGTTTCCATCCACTAGTCAGTTACAGTGCTGACTAAGAAAAAACAATAAGATGTCTTTTTAGACCTAACCAGCATAGAGCTGCAAGTTAATGACCCTTCACAGGAGCAGTGGCACATAGAAATCTAAAGTAATCCTTACTGTTGAGTATAGTTTGGTATCCCTGGAAGTTTTCTGTTACTTCTTGTTGCTGATTTTGCACATCTTGAATGTTGGATTTGCCTCCTTAAATGTAGGCAGGTCAGGTATTTAAAGCAATGTCATTACTATTATTTGAAACATAATTGTTTGGGCTCCTGCATCCCAGTTTGTATAAGACTATGCATTCTTGGATGACCAAAAATTAAATATGAAGGGCGCATGATATCAAACATATCAAGTGACACCCGGTTCAGACTGGGCTCACGCCTTTCTGATGTTATCCAAATGAAGACATCACCACTGTCTACAAGCTGACAGTTGATTGTTCTTGGCTGTGACAAAGATGACTGCGCACACCATTATTTCTCTCTCTCTCTCTCTCCCTCTGTGTCTCTTCACCTTCTGGAGCATTTCACATAGAGCACAGGCATCTCAGCATTCTTAATTGTCACATTCCTCCATCACTCACCCCATCCACTCTGTGTCCCATTTAAACCCCTTCAGAAACTACACTGCTGAACTTTGCCTCCACCTTGTTCATGTGTTGTGTATCAGAGCTTTGGGTTATTTACAAAAGTGTGTTTCTTAATTTGTTTCTTTTGTGCTCTTTGGTTTTGTTTTGTTTTTGTTTTGTTTTTAATGAAAGTTGCATAACTTTGTTTTGTTTTTCAGTGTTTGTTTTGAGGATGGCCATGGTCCCTGACTGTCTTGCGTTTTGGACACTGTAGGTTTCTTAAACCATGATAAAATTGAATATGTTGCACCAAAACACATATGCTGCACATGCAAATGTACATTAAAAAAAAATAAAAAAGAGTATATTCTTATATAAATGCACGTGCAATAGTTCTTTCAAAATGAGTACAAAAGCGGCTTTAAAAGTCAAGAGACATGTGCCGTCCTTTTGTGTTTCTTTATTTGTTCGTTTTTCTTTGTGCAGTGTTTGATATGTGAACAGTGTGCTCATTTCTCTCTCATGTAGCCCACTGGTCAGACCTTCCGGTGCTGAAACCCACTCTGCTGTCTTTGTCATGCTGACACATTAGCAACACGAGGACAGAAATGCACGCATGCACATCTACTGATGAACAAGTGCAAACACTCAACACAGTCACATACACGTGTACGTATAGGTAAAGCATGTCAAAGACAACAGAGTGGGCCGAGGCAGACTATAAGTCTGGTTGGCAGGCTGCGTCTCATTGAGTGATGCTAACATTCTCTCCCATTGCTCTCTCTCTGCTCACCTTGCATGCTCCGCCCTGCTGCTCTGATCTGATTGGTCTAGAACTGACTGTGCGCCCAGGAGGGCAGGACGACTGTGTAAGTGCGCATGGAGCTCATCTCATATCTGTTGGCTCCCTGTAGTCTGATCATTTTTCCAGCCTGTGTGCTGCCTAGCTACCCGTGTTCCATTACACTCTTTTACTCCAAATCTCACCCATAGTAAATGCTTCAGAAACTTGCAGTAGAGGAAAAACATGTGCTACACACTGAGACATGTTAACATGCATGAATTAGATACCACTATAGTAACTCTTTATTAAAATTTAGCTTCTCCTTGCTTGTACCAAGGTAGCTAAAATTCTCTTAATCTAATCCATCCCTCTTTCTTAATGTTCTTTTCCTCATTAGATCAGTAGTATAGTAATGTTTAATCTCTAAGACAGTGTCACAGATTTATGCTTCTAATAGTTTTCAAAAGAAGGTGATATATAAAAAGATGAACAGACCAGAATTTATTGGAACTATTGTCCCACATCAGATTTCTATGACAAAGGAATGGTTATACCTGCGTGTTCATGTTAGTATGACCCTTAATCCTTTGCTCCTAAATGCAAAACATACTGCATTGAATTAAGCGTTAGACACACTTTCAGGATCAGCCACTCATTTGATTAAATAAGGCTTGTACAGCATAATTGTCGCCTGTTTCTTTATACACTGTAATTCTTGGTCATAAAATTGAATATTTACTGTATGTAATTTTCTTGAGTGAGACAAAATGTAACTAATGTGCAACACAGAGCTGAAAATCAAATTTAACTTTCTACTTTTAGATCTGCCTTCTGCATCTAAATGTGGGTGTGTGTGTGTGTGTGTGCATTTGTTTCTACAGAATTTGTCACACATTAGAAAATGAATTCTGCTTTCAGGTTAGTGCTATCAGCAGTTTCAGTGTAAAGCAATACATCTGTTTGACACTGCATTTCTAATTATTTGTGGGTCAAAGTAACCATTTCAGGGATGCGTACAGTATGATTCAACTTTATTTTAATTCATTATAGAACAAAGATGTTTGTTACATGGACTAAGGGTTGGATGGGTGTGAGTAAAACCTAGGGCTAGGGCTCTCATTCCGGATAACTACCCTAGAGTCCCTTGCATAGTTAGATGTACTCAGTGCCGCTCAGTCATAGTGTTGATTGTTAATTTGATCTTTCTAACAGCCATTAACCTCTCTCCTACACTAACCTTAAAATTAATGATTGCTGTTTATAGAGTGTTGTGAGAAAGAATTTGCCCCCTTCCTTAGTTTTTTTACATGTCTGTCATGTGTTTCAAATCCATCCATCTTCTTCCACTTATCCTGTCCAGGGTTGCGGGGGGGCTGGAGCCTATCCCAGCTGTCATAGGGTGAGAGGCAGGGTACACCCTGTACAGCTCACCAGCCTGTCGCAGTGCTAACACAGAGAAACAGACAACCATTCACACTCACATTCACACCTATGGGCAATTTAGAATCACCAATTAACCTAACCCTAGTAAATGCATGTCTTTGGACTGTGGGAGGAAACTGGAGTACCCGGAGAAAACCCACACAAACAGGGGGGAGCACATGCAAACTCCACACAGAAAGGCCTGGGCCAAGGTGGATTCAAACCTACCACCACGCCACCATGCTGGCCCAAATCATCAAACAAATTTTAATAGTAGACAGAGATAACCGGAGTAAATACAAAATGCAGTTTTTAAATGATGAGTTCATGTATTAAGATGGAAAAAACTATCCAAACCTGCTTGACCCTGTGTGAAAAAGTAATTTCCACCCCTTGTTAAAATCATGAATTAACTGTGATTAACCACAGTTTTTGGAAAGCTGAATTCAATTTCACTGGCCACATCCAGGCCTAGATACTGCCAGAGCTGTTGAATCAAGAAATCACCTGTATGATAAAGTGAAGTCGATATGATACAGGAACTCAACAACATCTATCAGTCTGGAAAGGGTTACAAAGCCATTTCTAAGGGTTTGGGACTCCAGCGAACCACAATGAGAGCCATTATCCACAAATGGAGAAAACTTGGAACAGTGGTGAACCTTCCCAGGAGTAGTTGGCCTACCAAAATTACTCCTAGAGTTTATCGATAACTCATTGAGGAGGTCACAGAAGAACCCAGAACAACATCTAAAGAACTGCAGGCCTCACGTCAGAGTTCATGATTCAACAATAAGAAGGAGACTGGGCAAAAATGGCATCATGGGAGGGTTCCAAGGAGAAAACCACTGATGACCAAAAAGAGCACAAAGGCTTGTCTCACATTTGCCAAAACAAACAAAAAAAAAAAAACACTTCAATGATCCCCAAGACATTTAGGAAAATATTCTATGGACTGACAAGACAAAGATTGAGCTTTTTGGAAGGTTTGAATCCCATTAAATCTGGCATAAAACTAACACAGCATTTCATAAAAAGAACAGCGTAGCAACAGTCAAACATGGTGGTGGTACTGTGATGGACTGGGACTGCTTTGCTGTGTCAGGACCTGGGCAATTTTCCGTAATTGATGAAACTATGAATCCTGCTCTCTACCTGGAATTCCTGAAGGAGACTATCCAGCGCATCAGTTCATGCCCTGAAGCTCAATATGTCTGTGTAGATTCTCAGTTATCCAGGTCATAGTAGTCTCTGGAGCTTGAAAAAGGCGACTGGACTTCTTTTTGTTTCTTGAAGACGTTTCACCTCTCATCCGAAAGGCTTCTTCAGTTCTCAACCAAATGGTGGAGAGACCCAGGTATTTAAACCCCTGTGGGCGTAGTCCCCTGGAGGTGGTTATGACCCTCTATTGATCATGTGCTTGAACACATGTGCCCAGGTGGGAAGGGTTGAGAACTGAAGAAGCCTTTCGGATGAGAGGTGAAACGTCTTCAAGAAACAAAAAGAAGTCCAGTCGCCTTTTTCAAGCTCCAGAGACCCCTGAAGCTCAAGCACACTTTGTCTATGCATCAGGACAATGATCCAAAACACACCAGCAAGTCCATCTGAATGGCTCAAACAAATAAACAAAATGAAGGCTTTTGAGTGGCCTAGTCAAAGTCCAGACTTAAATTCAGTTGAGATGCTTTGGCTGTTTCTGTTCAAAAACTCTCCAATGTGGCTGAATTAAAACAATTCTGCAAAGAAGAGTGGGCCAAAATCCCTCCACTGTGTTGTGAAAGACTCACTGACTCATGCTTGGTTGGACTTCTTGTTCCATGGCTGGAACAACCAGTTATTAGCTTTAGGGGGCAATTACTTTTTCACACAGGGTCACGTAGGTTTAAATAACTTATTTCCCTTAATAAAATGAAATCATTATTTAAACACTGCATTTTTTATTCACTCGGGTTATTTTTGTCCAATATTAAAATTGGTTTGATGTTCTGAAACATTTAAGTGTGACAAATATGTAAAAAAAAAACAACAACTCAGGAAGGAGGCAAATACTTTCTCACAGTACTGTATAGCTCCAAGTTTGGTCTCTTTTTTTCTTCTTTAATTTAACTTTGTTAACACAGTCTTCCTTATTCTTAAAGCCTTGTGCCTCTGTCTCCACCAGACTTTTCAGCAGCCTAGGTGAGCTCCACACCATCTCTCAAAGAAGTTACGGAACAACATACACCATCCGCCCTGGCAGTCGCTACCCCATCACCCGACGCACCCCTAGCCCAGGTTCAGGCTCACCTGATCGGGGTGACCCTCTTGGACGATTCTCAGGCTACGGCCTACCAACCTCACCGACCACACCACCACAAACTATCCTCAAATCCTCAAGCCTCAGCCTACCCCAGGAGCCTAAAGAGGTCCGCTTTGTAATGAGGAGCTCCAGCGCCCGTTCCCGTTCTCGCTCGCCATCACCTTCACCTTCCCATTCGCCTGGATTAGGGTCACCACTTTTAGCTCTACGGCCCTTCCACCAAAAACCCCTCCACCTTTGGAACAAGTATGATGTTGGAGACTGGTTGGAGAGCATCAACCTGGGGGAGCACAGAGCCGGGTTTCAGGAACATGAGATTGAAGGCTCTCACCTCCCTGCTCTAACCAAGGATGACTTTGCAGAGCTGGGAGTGACACGAGTCGGACACCGCATGAACATTGAGCGAGCACTGAAACAGCTGCTAGAGAGCTGACCCCTGCCCTGAGACACAGCCACAGATGGAGATTGGTGAAGACAGACAGATTTAGAGCTGATGAAAATAAGAGATGCGATAGGGACCACTCCTCTTTTACTCTGGCTGCTTTTATGTTTGGTATCACAAATATTGACCTGCGGCTTTTAGACACACTCTGTTTCCATTCTGTATTAACACCCTGCACTTGGCAATGCACTGAAGAGGAGTCGTCGATACATTAATTTTTCTCTTGCCCACCTCCCTGTTTTTGCAGCCAATTAAATCAGACCTAAAATGATATCTGAAAAAAAAAATGCTGAAAGAGCCAGACAAGCTCCAATTAAAACATTTGGTTTGTGAAAGGTTCAGTTGTTTCCTTAGTAACACCCCCACTTTCTCACTCCTCTCCTCTCCAAAATTCCCACCCGTCCCTCTATTGGGCCACTGAAAGCCTTTTTGCAGTTCGAGTAAAGGAGGAGGAGGCAGAATCTTTGTTCCACACAGAAAGCTCAGTTGCCTTTCAAAATATTTATACAGAGATCAACAGTGATGAACACAGTGCTACGGACACACAACCCTGAAAAGGTGTGTCTTCTGCATATGTGCAGTTTTTAAACCGAAGACTTTAGAGCCCAGAGTTGGAGCTCCACAAAGTAAACCGTGGGAGAAAACCCTCTCTGCCTTGGTACCCAGACTGTGCTATCTATTATATTTGGAGAATGTTTAACCAACACTCGTGGCTTTTTTTCATAATCAATTTTTTTGGTTTTCCAAAGGGAATATTATATATAGGTATTATATAATATATATATATATGTATCTAAATATAGCTTTCAGGAGAAAAGACAATGTTGCAAAGAGGAAATATAATAAATTAATCTGCACCTGTTTTTTGGTTTTTAGTATAGAAGGCAGAGAGAAATCTTTAAATCTATTCCACCAATAGTTTACTCATTTCTACCAATTATATACATACTTTTATATATATATATATATATATATATATATATATATATATTTGAAAGAAAAAAGTATATAGATATGGAAATGAAGTTTTTGTCATAGGTATCCAACTTTCCTTATGGTCACCCTTTCTTGAACCGTAGCATGACGAGTTGCTTCATGTTTTTGACAAAGAGTTTGTTGTTTGTTTTTATTTTCTTACGGTCTTCCTTCCATACTTAAGGGCATCCCATAATGTGAGGCTGAGACCCCAGTTGACACCCATCCCTACTGCTTCAGCAACAGATCTCACTGTCTGTGTATCCATAATGACATACCAAGGGCAAGGGCCACCTATGCACAAGCTGATTGGTTAAAAGGGGCTCTTCATCTTATGCCTGTTTATCACTCAGGGATGGAAGTTTGGGGCACTAGCATGAAGAGGTTGCTTGCTGTTTTGTTACTAGAAATTTCATTTGTTACATTTCAACAATTAAACACCACCGTAGTCTGTTAGAGAGCTAGTAAAGATTCCATCCCTGTCCCTGATAATGCTACTCAGACCAGTTTCCACAAGTTCTGGTATCAATTTCCAGATCTGAGAACCTGGAGAAATAAGCTTTAACTGTTAAAAAAAAAAAAAGCAAATAATTGTTTTTCTTCACCTGTGTAACCAATAAAAACTTGCCATACAAGCTTAAATGAGCTTGATGTGTATGCCCTTCTGAAATACCACTGCAGGAAATGTCTGTAGTTTCTCAGGCTGTGGGGATGGGAAAGCCTCTGTAAGGTCTTAAAGAAAATTCAGTATTTTACAACCTGGCATCAATGCTGCCTTCCTCTATCTTTACCATTGTCTAAGTGAGTAAAATATCATAAACAGGAGCAGCCACAACTCATGACAATAAGGCACAGGTTGTTTTAAAAAAAAAAAAAGACTGAATTTTCCTTTACCAATACAAATCTACAATTGTACTCATGAGTAGCTTCTGCTGGCAGTGAGAAACAGTGAGTTTTATTCACACAACGAAATGCATTTTATAGCTTTTCTCTGACAGGATGCCAGTAAATGTCTATTACCAGTAAAAACCTCTGTACATCAGCAGAATCCACTCAGTATGCCAGGGCGCTTTCACTTGGCAAAAGAAAAAAAAAAAAAAAGTGCGTGCATCTCTAGTTTCTTTTTCACTCGCAGTTTGTAAAAGCGGGTGGGGAATTTAACTTGTATCTGGGTTGTAGGAATAGCACTCACTGCCTCACTGTGACCTCACTGATTATTTTTGATTTTTGACTCCGACGTCCTCTGACTCATTTGAACATTTTGGGTTTTTTTTATTGTTCTTATCAGTTCTTCTTTTGTCGTTTGATTTGTTACCCTCGGACACTGTGGGTAGATTTTGTAGCGTGTGGAACATGATACTTCAATCTTTGACTCATTTGAATTTTAGAGTGACTGGGAAAAAAAAAAAAAAAAGAAAAAAAAAATCTCCTGTCCATTCTAAACATACTTACACTTGTAAAAATGAACAAACTACAAATATTTGCTTTTTTTAAAAATCACAAGCAATGTATATATAATAGATTTCATATAAATTTTTGAAAAACAAAAAGTATATAGATCTATATATGAATGTTTGGCATATATGCATAGTTAACCACCTGTGAAAAAAAGGTGAGCAGATTTTATTCTTTCTATGAACTCTTGAACTTTTGAACTCTGAACTATGAACTAGGGGATGATTTGCACAAAACAAGGTGACAAGGTGCTAACATAAAAGCCACCCATCGTCCAAGAGCATGCGTGCATCTGGATTCCCTGAATCTCTGTGTGGTCGTTCTTCACTGTGTGTGTATGGCTGTGTGTGTGTATGTGTGTAAATGCTTGTTTGTCTCCATTTTTGTGTGTTTGGGAGAAAGACAATGAGAATGCATGCGACAGTCCGAGATAGTGTGTATGTGTGTGGTTAACTGTTAGGGTTTACATCACTGGAGTTGGTCCACTATAGCCTTACTGTATTACCATCAGAGATTGCCGGCAGTGGCTGTGTCACACAAACACACACACTCACAAAACACACGCACACAAACATAAAAATGCACACATTCATTAATCTTCATTTCAAAACTGAATATCATCGTCCGGCACTCTTGTTTTGTACTATGTGACGTCTTCATAAAGTGGACTGCTCTGCTCAAGAGCAACAGACTGAGATTACCAAGTTATTGATGAACACAGTCACATTTTATATTCTAAGACAACCACAGCTCACCTTGTAACTGTGTAGGTATGGCTTATACAGTATCACTGTTTTGTACACCCATTCCCAGATGGCATTTGTGCTCTTTACCCTCCACTCTGTCTGGCAGCACTCCTTTTTCCTTTTTCAGACCTTCAGTTTCTGAGTTTTGGATATGCTATATGAGGTGATCCAGTGAGGAACAAACAACACAAAGGAAAAATGTGCCAAAAAGTAAATGAACTTTTAACTGTATATTTGTCTTTGCTTTAGGACTATCTTAGGTACAGCACTCTAAAGCTGTTAGATATGATAATATGGTGCCATCTCCTGGAAATCTTGAGAACAGATGTTTGTTAGATCCTTCTGTATTTTCCTGCAGTTGGAAGTACAGTCATTGCTTTTATTTTCTTGAAAAAAATTGTTTTTTTTAAGTAGGCATATATATATATATATATATATATATATATATATATATATATATATATATATATTATATATATATATATATATATATATATATATATAGTCTACTTATATAAAATCTCTTATTAAATTATGAATTTAAATGAAATTTGGAGACCACTGCTTGATTTACTGTGTTGAATGGGTGAATATATGCAGTCTGAAGTTTGACACAGGCTGGCCTGGTTAGGAGAATCAGTGTTATACTAAATACCTGGTTGGACTGTTGGCTAAGATTATCACAAATCCAGATTAAAAACGAGCAAAGTGTAACAGACGCACACATCATTTGGTCAAATAAGTTCTGTGAAGGGTTATCTTAGTCTTATTTTGTAATCAACAAAGCACAATCTACATAGCGTAGGGGCAGCAGTGTGACCTTTTTAAAAAACCCACTGGGGCCCAGTGACCCGCTGAAACCAGTGATCTTATCATCAAAAGGGTTTTTTTTTTTTCCTTTCATTGTCAGTTTTCTCCTTGTTTGCACTGTGAAGTTTAGATTGGTGGATGTATCACTGCAACGCCTCAGCCTTGTCTCACAGGTGAAACTTCCCCTTATCAGCATCAAATGACCAGGCAACTCATCTGTAACTATTCTCCCTTTGCACACTTCAGAGTCCCTCTACATTCTAATACACAAAATCCCATGTTAAAAAATATGAGTTAACCAGAAGCTACCTAGTATTCCTCATGCAAACAGAGTAAGGGTGATAGTATAAGTTGAGGCAAGATCTGAGATGTTGCCCAGGATATCTCCACCACAGAGATATATGTTTGTTATATTATGTAATAAATTTATAATTAAAACATGAGGTGGCTTGTGTACTTGTTTCTCCATCAATCTCTTAAGTGATTTATTGAATGTAAATACCACACAAAGTGGCAAATATACTGTTATGTCCATAAGTATTTGGACAATGACACAATTTTGGGAATTGTGCCTTTGCACACCACCCCAGTGGATTTTAAACAATAAAGATGTGAGTGAAATGCAGACTTTGAGCTTTAATTCAAGGGGTTTTTACCAAAAAAAAAAAAATGCATTAACTGTTTAGGAATTACAGACATTTTTTTTTTTTTTTTTTAAACATAGTCCCCCATTTTTTTAGAGGCTGAAAAGTAATTCGACGACTGATCGGCTGTTTCATGACCAGGTGAGGCCTGGAGTTGATTCCAAGAATTTCATTTGTATTTTCACTAGATTTCCCAATATAAGTTCCAATGAGATGTCAATGCAACTGAAGAAGCCCGTCATTAGGCTGGAAAATACAAAACAAAAGCATCAGAGAGAAGCAAAAACTTTAGAAGTGGTCAAATCAACAATTTGGTACACTCAAAAAAAAAAAAAAAACACTTACCAGCTCAGTGGCCTAAAAGACCACAGAAGACAATTAAAATGGATGATTTCAGAATTCTTTCATTGGTGGGAAAAACCCTTCACAACATCCAATCAAGTCAAGAACATTCCTGAGGAGGTAAGCTTATCCCTATGATTGAGAGATGCTTTTATGAATGGCAATATGGAGGGTTTACAAGGTGTAACCCACTCATTGCAACAAGGCTAGACATTTTCCATAAAACATCTAAAAGCCTGCCAATTTCTGGGGGAAAAAAATTATTTGAACATATAAAACCATGAACAAAGTATGGAGGAAAAAAAGGAACAGCTCATCGAAAGCATCATCTGTCAAACATGGACAAGTTAATGTCATGCCATGTATGGCTGCTAGTGGAACTGGGCCACTAGTGTTTATTGATGATGTGATTGCTGATAGATGTAGCAGGATGTACAGGGCTATACTCAGATTCAGCCAAATGCTGCAAAACTGATCAGATAAGAGCTTCACAGAGCAAATGGATAATGACCCAAAGCATGCTGCAAAAGCAACCCAAGAGTTTCTCAAGGCAAAGAAATGGGATATTCTTCAATGGCCAAGTCAGTCACATGATCTCAACTCAACAGAGCATGGTTTTCCATTATTAAATACAAAACTGAATGTGGAAAGCACCACAAACAAGCAGCAACTCAAAGTGGCTGCAGTAGAGGCCTGCTGGAGCATCTAAAGTGAGGAAACGCAGCATTCAGTGATGTCAACAGGCTGAAACACTGAGTACAAAAGATTTTCATCCCAGTATTACAACCAATCCTAATAATTAAAATGATGTTTGTTTATCCAATTACTTTTAAGCCTTTGAAAATGTCTAAAAATGGCTGTTACTCCTCTTAAACGGTTAATGCTACATTTTTGGAAAACCCCTGGAATTAAAGCTTTAAGTCTGAACTTCAATCACATGTTGACTGATTTAAAATCCACTGTGGTGGCAAAAATACAAAAGTGTGTCACTGTCCAAATACTTTAAATACAAATGCACATTAACACTTTCACAGAGAAGTCGTAACTACTTACAAAACTGGCAGCTTAAGTTGATTATTTAGTGCTCTGTCCCTATTACTGCGTTACAGCAAGATGGAAAGAGACATGATACAGATTTGGTTACATGGTACATTAAGTTTTCATTTATTGAAGAGATAAAAAACAGAATTTAAAATCATAAAATTAATGCTGCTAAAGCAGCCGACAGATGCAGCCTCCCTGCTGGCACGGCACACAACACTACACACAAACACTGAGAACAGCAGCAAATAGAGTTTATAATCACACGTTTTCTTTGCCGTGCGAGTCACTTTTCAATGCTTCATAAAGTAATTTTGCCACACTTACGCATACATTCATTTTCTACCATAAGAAGAGTAGATATTGTTCAAAGTATGAATGACAGCAGCTAAATGAGTTCTGTAAACAACAAAAATCCTATTCATTCCATCACATTTATTTCCCTGTTACTGTCACTAGACAGATGGAGGGCAGTAATTTAAAACATGACTAAATGACTGCGTGGCACCCTCCAATCAATTAAAAAGCAGACCACCAAAATGACAATTAAGTGTTCCTGATGATGGTGTCACTCACAGAGAATCAGATCTCTGACACTGGGTAGAAGCAGCATAAATTATCCTTTAGAGGTCATCACAAATCATTTAACCCAACTCCGGACTCTCTGCTTTCAGTCCGTCCTCTTCTGCTTCTGAATTATGTTTCTTCTCGAGGTCAAAATTCTGTAAGAAAAGAGGGAATGAAGGATACAATACTAATCAACATTTTGAAAGTCAAAATTGCTCGATATAATTAATTTCCATAACAGTGTGTCAGTAAATTCATGTTCCACATTTGATTTTTTTTTTTAAATAAATCTATATTGATTTTGTTACAGCTTACAAATTAGGGCCACTTTAAATGACACAAGTGAACACTGGCAGTTGTAGTCGGCAGCTGTCCACTGGGCTTCACCTATTTTTAATGCAATAATCTGATAGGGCTTTTTGTATAAATGTAAGAATTCTGATCTTCCAGTTTTGGCCAGCGAAACAAGGATTTAATTTGTGTGTTGCTTAGCACTATTTAGCAGCAGGGGTTAAAGTGGGCTGGAACAATCCGGAATGGCATTCCAGCACCTTCATCAAATGAGTAATTAAATCTGATAGGAAGAATAACAGCTACATAATACCGCCGAGTGATTTAATTTTTCATGTGCTGCAGCCTGGAGGTGCTTCCAGCCGACAGCATGGAGTAATAAGAAAACAATGACATCCCATGGTCTTGCTTACACCCTTAACACAAGTCTTGTTCCTTCTTATCCCTGTGGTGCATTCACAGTGCAAATGTAAATAAAGTTCAAGTTGTGGAATTTCATCATCTTAGTTGGCACTTCAGAAGAGGAGAGAACATAAACAGTGACTTTTATTTGATTTCAAATGTAACTTTTCATACAGCTCAACAAACATCACGAAACACGAACGGGGGGGGTACAGGGTGGGAGCAGGGGGCGGGGGAAAGGGCGGGGGGGGGGGAGGGGGAGGGGAGGGGGGGGGGGGGGGAGAGGGGGAGGGAGAGAGAGAGAGAGAGAGAGAGGAGAGGAGAGAGAGAGAGAGAGAGAGAGGAGAGAGAGAGAGAGAGAGAGAGAGAGAGAGAGAGAGAGAGGATAGAGAGAGAGAGAGAGAGCAGGGAGATAGAGGGAGAGAGAGTAGAGTATAGAGAGAGTGAGAGAGCGAAGAGATTGAGATGAGAGACGAGCGGAGAGATGAGAGAGAGGGATAGAGAGAGAGTAGGAGAGAGAGAGAGAGAGAGAGTGAGAGAGAGAGAGGGAGAGTAGAGAGAGGGAGAGACAGAGAGCGGGAGAGATAGAGAGCTGGGAGAGAGAGAGAGGAGAGAGAGAGGAGGAGAGATAGGCGATAGCGAGAGGAGAGCGAGAGAGAGAGAGAGATCTAGAGATGCGAGATAGTATGGAGAGATAGAGAGGAGAGTAGAGAGAGAAGATGATAGAGAGGAGAGGCGAGAGATATATAGATATATTTATATAGTAGAGAGATAGAGAGATAGAGAGAGGATGATATATCGAAGTATATTGATATGCCTATATTATATATATATATATATATAGATATATATATGATATATATAATAATATAATATATTATATATAATATAATATATTTATATATATATATTAGTGCAGTTGCTCTGCACCTGCACTAAGTTAAACAGGTGCAGAACAGACTGTGGTGTTCATGGTCAGTGTTACTTTACATCACAGATATCAGCAGACATTAATTTAAATTTAAGCTGATGATGCTGATCAGATTAATATTCTGTGTACAGTTGTATAAGAATGAGCACATTAGTGATCAGAGAAGTCAGTGTACCTCTAATTCTTGCATCACTTCATCCATGAAGTCGCTGGGGTTTTCCTTGTACTCCACTGCTCTTTTGATCATGTCTCTGAACATCTAACGAGAGAGATACACAGTCACAACTATCTGCTGGCAGTAGCATTTCAGGTGGGATTGACATGTTATAAAGATTACACTGAATTAAGTTGACACTTGGCTTATAAAATGAACACTCCTGTCACATTCCAGAAAACTGCAGGAGAACAAACACGCTCAGACCTTAACTACATTTGTTCCATCAGCCGCTGATACAAAGTAAAACGGGAGTCCTTGCTTCTTCCCGAAGCTGAAGTTTCTCTGCGTGACCTTCATGTCAGCTGCAGAAAAATAATCACATTTGTAAACCTACAGTCAACTTATGCTGGACAAACAATAATAATAATAAATAAAAAAACAAAAAAAAAACAAAAACAATTACTGCAAACCAAATAAGTCATGCCACACATCCAATTTTAACTTTACCATTGCACACAATCATAAAAACTACACATTGATTTTAATGTGCAGACTCACCATCAATTTTGTTGGCAACCACACAGCAGGGTATCTCTGGTCTGTACTCTCTTAGTTCCTTATACCAGTTGGCTAAATTCTTATACGTGATCTTCCTTTGAACATCAAAAACCTAAGCAAAAGAAGGAAGGTTTAGCAAAGAGTTCACCTTTGTTGCTGACAGTGTGGTTACATTTTTCTGAGAACTTTTAATATGCAATTTTCCCTCCATACACATTTGTGGCAGGAAGCAAAAGGACAGAATAAATGTGTTCTTACCATGATGCATGCATGTGCTTTGTGGTAATATGAAGGATGCATGTTTTGAAACCTCTCCTGACCAGCAGTGTCCCAGAAATCTGTAGATCAAAAAAAAAAAAGACCTTGATGATTTAGGCTTTACAGATTATTTTTAACTGCTTACAAATACTCTATGTTAGTAACAAGCAAATGTGGTCACAGCAAATGCACAATACTTACCAACTGCTATGGACTTGTTTCCTACAGTGGCTGTGTGTTTGTAGAGAGTCAAGGCATAGGTTGACAACTGGTGGGGACGACTGCATGAGGAGTTAAGGATCTTAACAATATGCACCTTGTTTCCCTTCATCTTAAGGTTAACACAATCTTTGTCCATCTTTGTTATTTCCCTCTTTGATCTGAGCACACCTCTCTGAATTTAAAAGTATGTGGAGAAAGTGTCTGTGACTCAGGGTGTATAATACAAGCTCTAAAACTGAGTGATACAAACTCAATTTATAAACTCCTTCTTTTTCTTCCTTTAGCTGCTCCCTTTGGGGGTCACCACAGTGGATCATCTTCTGCTATCTCACCCTATCCCTAGCATCCTCTTGTCACATCAACCCTCTGCATGCCTTCCTTCACTACATCCGTGAACCTTCATCTTCAACTCTGCCACCTCCAGCTATGCCTCCTGTCTTTTTGTTAGTGCCACCTTCTCCAAACCACACATCATAGCAGGCCTCACTACCATCTTGTAAACCTTCCCCTTGTCTCTTGTCTCCAACCACTCCACCCTGCCTGCACTTTCTCTTTCACTTCTCATGTGCACTGTCTGTTGACTTTAATGCTTGACCCCATGTATTTAATCTTATCTAGCTTCACTATCTCTACTCTTTCCAGCTTCAATGTTATACCCGTTTCCCTCTCATTCACAAATGTATTCTGTCTTCCTGCTACTGACTTTCATTCCTCTTCTCTCCAGACTTATCTTCACCTTGCTCCCTGCTCTCACTACAGATCAAAAAGTCATCTGCAAACATCATAGTCCCCAGAGACTCCTGCCTAACCTCATCTGTCAATGTGTTCCTCACCACTGTAAGCAAGAAGGGGCTCAAAGACGATCCCTGATGTAATCCCACCCCCCACCTTGTACCCATCTGTAACTCCTACATCACACCTCGCCCCCGTCTCACTATCCTCATGCATGTCCTGCACCACCCTCACATATTTCTCTGCCACTCCTGACTTCCTCGTGCAGTACCACCATACCTCTTGTGGCACCCTAGCATCTGCTTTCTCTAGATCCATTTAACAGCTAAAGGATACTATTCGTCCATGAGAAACCTCTCCATCAGCCTTTGAGAGAAGGAGAAAAGTGTGAACACCACAGACAATGCTAACAAATAATAGCTCAGAAAAGCTCAAATGCTGCTGAACGCTAATACTCACTTAGATTTACCAACTGCGCTGTCTCCCAGGCAGATGATTTTCACCTGTTCCTCTGCATCGTATTTCTTCTGGTCCAGTTCAGGGATGCTGCCAGCGTCGACAGCCATATTTCCCTACTTTCCCGTCACCTTTTTATTGCTGTTATAAATCCCTGAAAAAAGATGCCGTTACGCTCCTACAGGAGGTCCGATTGACGGCTATTGCCCAGGGAGTATTATTAGCTAGCTTGCCATCAGTTAGCTGAGGTTCGCCTTTACTTCACTTATTTCATCGTTTCGTTGGGGTTCGCGTCAGCAAAAACAGATGCTCACAGAAGCTGACAACAAAACTGAGCCTGTCACTGATTACATTCTCGTTCTAAAAGTGCACTACCTTTCACAGCTCACTTCTTAAGACAGGAGGGAACGACCGCTAGTCGCAAGTAAGCTAACAGAACTAGCGTAGGTTGCAGTTGTTAGGTCCGTTTAAATATCGCTAAACGTGGTGTGAATATTATTCTTTCACAGCATATGAAAAGAAAAACGCTTTTCTCCACTTATCTTGGTTTATAGGTAGCTCAAAAGTGTAAATGCACGACGTCTCCGACGATTTTCGTTTCTATGCAACGGGGACGCCCGCAGGACCACTTCGTCTTGGATTTGGCTGTCTTTACAGGCGCCTGTCTAAAATCTTCAACCATTCTGGTAGATTCATTTGTAGTTTCTGCACATCAAACCAGGGCGCTTGTCGAAAGATAAACGATACACCTTCTGTCAAATCTAAGGTCTTACATAGTAAAAGGTCGTAAAATGAGATAAAAACAACCTGAGATGAACAGTTTGTGAAAAACTAAGTACACTTCCTGATTCAGTAGCTCCTAGCCAGCTTTAGCAGCAATAATTTGAATTAATCTATGACCCAGTTTCGTCCATGCTTAAGATGTTGGACAGATGGCCTCACATTTGACTTTTGGTATACAAGAAGGCCTGGGCATGATTTACTGATGATCAGTTTATGAAATGCATTTGATTATTATCACCTGGCTGCTACTTACTCACTTAATTCCTATGGAAGCAGTAATTTCTCACAGGACTGCATAAAATCCTGTGAAAACCTTTTTTTTTTCACAGCTGTATTAGACATTTCCACATATTTGATTGTTTGGGTTTTTTTTTTTTCACTTCCCTCTAATACAAACAGGCTACTAAAAAGCCAACTCAAAAAAATGTGTGTCATAAGCTGCTGATATTGGGATCTACAGGCCTTAAATTTCCTTTCTCACCTGTATATGACAATTTAATGGCTAATTTAAGAAGGGGAAGCTCATTCATAATGTAGTTTATATGTACCATAAAGCTTAGTATGAAAATTGAATGAATTTATACTCTATAGGAGAATTATGTAACAGCAAAGGTGGTAGAAATATAACTTCCTGGGTTAAAAAAAACAACTTAAAAATCTTATTCTAGGAAAAAGTCAGCTTCTTTTGTAAAGCATTGTGTGATTTGACTGGTGACTCTGTACGGCAGTTTTTATGCCATGCCACCATTGAAATTAAAGCTAATTTGGATAACGCTTCAAAATAAATGCCCATAATAAGTGCCCAGATGTATTTTTAGATGTGTGCTAAGTTGCAAGATTTGCTTCTTGTAAGACTTTGATGGTACACGCATGCTCACTGTTTTGGTGCATGGGTCTTTGTGCAGTTAGGTTGTGTTCACTAGGAGTTTGTGATTGGTGCAACAAAGTTCTTGATATAATAATGTGCTTGTCTACATAGATGTTTTATTTGTGAGTAACACTGGCTCTCTATGGAAACAGGTGTATCAATCAATCAATGCCCCGAGTGTTCGGATTACCACAGGGACAACAATTACCTTCACCGTCCACATCCTCTCTACCTCTTCTCTCAGCCCTTGGTATTTATCGAGCTTCTCGTGTACCTTCCTCTTGATGTTACCATCGTTTGGTATTGAAACATCTATCACTACAGCTTTCTTCCTCTGCTTGTCCACAAATACTATGGTTAATTATTACAAGTTTATCTGCCTGTATCTGGAAGTCCCCACAGGATCTTAGCTCTATCATTCTATCATGGGATACGATCCGTGGGGGCGTATCCCATTTTGACCTCGGGACTTCCAGGTCATACTCGGCACAAATGTTCCTGTATACTATCTCTACACAGTCTGCACCTGGGGTCTTGCCTTGTGTGGTATACCCCAGCCTCTATCGATCTCATGCTTAGAGTTTGTTCCTGTGCTGCCATAATTTTTTTTAGATATATATTTCAAATTCTTTCCTTCATTGTATTTAATTGACCTGAAATACTGACAAATGGACAAGTACCAATTAAAATGTGGCCTAAACTTTTGGGATTAAAATACAATCTTAATTTTGAGCTGAGCTGTTTGTATTTTATGCTTTATTCAAAAACTGCTGTGGTCATTTCTATGTAAATTAAGAGATCATAGATGACAGTATTCAGCATCCACAGTGATCGGTGCGATGTACTGAGAATGACGCAGTCCAAAGGTAAAGCTCGGGGCTTGGGTTTTTGTAAGGTTTACCTAGGAAGAAAAAATCTTGATGAATAAGAAATATTCATATTTGTGAGGCATCTGGGATCAAAAAGACATGATGAGGTTTCTTACCTGCTCAGGGTAGTATGCTCCTGGTCCTGGTTTCCCTGTGGCTTCACTCGGAGTGAAGTTGCGGCCTGTCATGCTGAATTGGGGAGGCTTCCGCCCAGAAATACAGGGGTCTACAGCTTTATAGGCAGCAGGGCCAGGAGTCTAGGGTCAAGAGAATCAAAAGCATAGATAACAACAAGAAATCAGAATTGCTAGGAGTGAGAGTGAGCTCACTCCTTATTTTTTATGCCATATTTGCATATTTGTTTTATGTTATTTCATAATTCTTTCAGTGTGGTAATGTACACTTGTGTATGTTCACTGTTTTAAATTAATTGTTATTTATAAAATATATGAAATTGCCACTGGTGGGTGGAAGATAAGATAAGGTAGAGTTTTGTTAACAGAGAATAGAGCCTGAATAGAGCATTTTTAAGATACTGATAACGGTATTTGGTGATTTAAAAATTTGATACATTGGCTCATTTTTTTTTTCTTTTAGACAGACGAAACATAAACAGTTTTTCCTTCTGTCTGGTGACTTTGTCGTCCTATTGGGAGACTTCAACACTCACATGGGCAACCACAGTTAGTCCTGGAAGGGCATGGCTAGGAAGAATGGCCTGCCTGATCTGAACCCAAGTGGTGTTCTGTTATTGGACTTCTGTGCAAATCAGAGGTTGATGATCAATTTTGTAATCGTATCATCAGATCTGTGGCTGTATATTCTGGACACTCGGGTAAAAAGAGGAGCTGAGCTGTCAGCTGATAACCACCTGGTGGCGAGTTGGATCAATTAGCTGGGGAGGATGCTATAAATGAAGAGGTAAATATAGGGGGATCACAGTACTCAGCCTCACTGGGAAGGTCTATACCAGGGTACTGGAAAAGAGAGTTCATCCATTAACTGAACCTCAGATGCAGTTTTTGCCATTGTTCCAGAATGCTAGACCGGCTCTTTATCCTCTTGAGGATATTCAACTGTGTGTGAGAGTTTGCCCATCCAGACTACATGTGTTTTGTGTACTTGGAGAAGGCATTCGACCACATCCCTCAGCAACAACCCAGGCACAGATAAGAGGAAGAAAATGGATGAATGGGCAGATAATTAATCCTTAATTAATATTTGAGAGAGCAGATTTTGCAGCACTCATTTTTGGAGAAATCCCTCTACTATTACACAACAGCATGTCCTGTTTTATCTAAAACATGAAAACATAACCTTAATGATTTAGATATATTTTATTAAAAAGAAAAATGGCAATGGGATTATAACCATGTATAACCATTACAACTATTAAACACTGTCTTTACTGCTACAGTCATGAGAAAAAGAAAGTTTTCACAGGACTCTATGCAGTCCTGTAAAAAAAATTCCTTCTTCTATTGGACTTAAGAGAGTAAGTCACAGCCAGATGTTGATAATCAAATGAACGGATTATCTGATTATTGGCAAGCGTGATTGCCTCTACAAAAGCAAAAGTTTTGTTAGTTTGCTGGTCTGGATTGTGGTATTGTGTTAACCAGCATGCCAAGTGAAGTGCGGCTCTGGCGGTGAGCTGAAGCAAAAACTTCCTCAACGCAATGCCACAATCTTCCCAGTGGACATCCCAGCAAATTCAGCCCAAGATCAGAATTTGCAATGCTCAGAGAAAATGCAAAAAACCCTCTTATTTTTCACATCCTCATAACTACCTCTCATACTCATAACTATCTATATTTATCAGTATTAATTCAACATTAATTAACATTTAGAAGACAAGACATCAAAAATTGCTTACTGCAAACTAGTCTGTATACTCAAAGCAGTGGTAGGAAACCTTGCATATTTGGGACTTGGATGTGTTTTCCACACTCACTGAAACCACCTGCATGCCCTTGCAGCCTAGTTTCAGATTGGCAAATTAAGATGCTACTTGGCAGAAAACAACAGTTTACACTAAAAACACCCAACAACAAGACGTAAGACGTGAGGTTTTAACACCTTTTTAGCACTTCTATTGCATTTAACAGGAGCATAGTGGGAAACCACTGGAAGTGGCATCCATGTGTAACAGTCATAATTGTGTGGTGTCTCTTTACGACAGTCTAAGCGTTTGTTAGTGATGTCACAAGTGTGCGCCACCGCTCCTCTGTAGAGAGCGTGGGAGAAACATTTTGGCAGACGGACGCATGGATCCAGGCGTACCTCTATTTTTCTATCTCCCTAACTCTTTGTAAAGTTATAGGTTGTATGAACACTGCTTATTTTCATGTATGATAATGCAGCAGCCGTTCAACCGGCCTTTATAAGGTTGGTGAAGAGTATGTTTATTAAAGGACAACATTGTGGAATTCCCAGTACCAGTGTGGTTGTGCATTTTTGACTGTCTGCTAAGTACGTCTGCTGCCTCCTCTTCACCACCGAACGCAACCCAACTGTTACACATGTGAAGTCAAAGGTCGCACAAAGAAACTAGAGGTTCCCAAAAATATCAAATAATACAATAAATATACATAAGCATGAAAAAAATCAAACATCTATAGATGGTGGATTTTTGGTGAAATATAAATTTTGATACATATGTTACTCGTAGAACTATGTACCTTCTTCAGGTCCTCATAGAAGGTTCCAGTTTTGCAGCGGCCACTTATTGAGAAGCTGGGAGCAGAAGATGCAACTGCAGTTTTTGTCCCCATCACAGGAGGAAGAGAATAGGTGGCAGGACCTGCAGTATGAGCAACAGATAAAGTTTACAGATTTTGTATTATGAAACTTTGACATTCATAGTGTAAGCACACAACACCAAAGACAAATGTTACCTGGTGTTCTGTTACCGCCTAATTCCTTGTTCCTGCCTGACAGAGAATAAGCAGGAGCGGAGCGGAAGGTCAGCTTTTCTGAGTGGTCTGGGGAATACTGCCCTGATCACAACAAAGAGATTTATATAAAGAGACCAGGAGTAAAGCATTTTATTGTGCATTTAATGTGTGAGGAGTTCTGCTGACCTGGTCCAGGAGGTTTGAAGAACTTGGGTTCCTTTGGACGGCTGTGGAGTGAAAAGGCAGGTGTGCCGCTTTGGCCCTCTCTGGTGATGTTGGAAGGAATCATGTATATTGGCCCAGGGGAAAGGTTAGTATTTACTTCCTTAGGACGTGCCCCAAGGCTGAATACTGGGGCTTTGTATTTAGTAGGGTCATGTTTAGACACACCTTTAACAAAGAACAAGGACACATCATTACTGTCAAACTAAATATAATAATAGTGCTAATAATAATAAAAAAATTTTAAATGCAATTTTGATACTACCTGTGAGTCCAGGCAGTGCATACTTGGGCCCAGGGCTACCATAGAGGGCAGCTATAGGCCCTCTTGGCTTGTGGGGCCTCCAGGTACCAACCCAAGGCTCACTCCTCATCATTACCTTGAGACAGAAATGGGTTGGCATTTAAGTCATGAAAAAAATGGATGAGAAAAGGAGACTTGCACCTAATCTAAAAATACACAAACAATTCACTCATCTTTCTTCCGGCTGCTCCCTTATTGACAAGGGATCACCACATGTTTGAGTTAGCATATTTTTTTTTTACACCAGATGCCCTGCCTGTTGCAACCCCAAAGGGATTTGTGTCTCTTCCCAGGATCGAACCAGTCTTCTTCCACTTAGGCGAAAATGTAAACCACTATAATATGAAACCACGCTCATCTTTTGTTAGGCGGTAGCATAAAAATCTAGGCACTAAAATGTATGGTTAAGATATTTTTTAAATAGCTATTGACATGTGCCTTCTCATGGTCTCTTTCCTTTATTACTTAGAAGTTTAGCTCACTTTACAAATGCTAATAGATCAGACTGCAGACCCAGTAAGTGCTGTATTTCTTCAGCAGTTTACAAAAAAACAACTTTTAAGAAAGTACATTACTATGGATGAAGGTAGTTCTCTTTAGGGAACTTGTTCTTGATGCAGTACAAGTTCTTTCTGAATGGCTCATTGGTAATAGGAGTGTGGCTCCAACAGCTACATCACGGAGCTAATAGCAACAGATTTGGAATAATAATAATATAATAATAATAATTCATTCCAGATGAATGAGAACGCTAACACCAATCATTTGCTAACTCGCACAGATTGAACGTAAGTGATAAACAATTATAAAACAGCTTTGCACTCACCTGTGAACACAAGCACTTGGCATATTAATGAGTTATATAAAGCACCAAGCTAAGTTCATGAATCATAAATTCCTTTACTTGGGCATACATTTTTGGCAGAGGCCTGTGGTTGATAACAGTTTGTGCTACAGCAAAAACAGTAAAAGCTGCTAACGAAATCCCTTTCTACCATGTGCGTGCTAATTTACTGAATAACCGCACAGAGTTTTCTTCAGTTACTGACTTAAAACAGATTCATGATTTTAACTTACAAAATCCCGATCCTGCTGTGAGTCCGTGTCCGGCTTTTTCCGCGGAACTGAGCATGTGCGTTGAACCCAAATACAGATTGTTTGATGCTTGTGAACTTCACTATGACAACGTTGCCATGGATATGACTCTCTGACACTCATTCTCAATATGTTTTGAATACAAAGTTCTTTAACCAGTGTAGTCCAATTTAAAAAAAATACAATATTAATATTAATAATAAAAATAATAAACCCTTGAAAAGTTTCTAGTCAGTGTCTTGTCTCTGTATTATAATGCCTGTCTCACTCACTCACATTTAACCAGAGATATGCAGGAAGTGTAAATACATGCAATACATTATGCAGATGTTGTAAATGATTTATTAGGTATGAAATACTGTTCAGCTACAGGGTCAAACTGTGGACACACTGCTTGGATTTAACTTCTTTGGACTAACGGTAGTACCTGATATGTTATTCAAGGCTAAACTAAACGATAAAATGTTTGTTGCAATAAAAAATTATTAGTGAATTCTAACTTTATTTCAAGTTTAACCACTTTTCCAGCACTCTATGTAGGACCAGTCCATGGCACAGATGAAGTTGTAGGCGTAGCTGTACACTCCTGACTTTTTTTTTTACTTTTTGCCTAGTAACTGTTGTTTCAAGGACTTCATATAAGGAGGCGTCTCAATCATTGGAATCCAATGAAACACAAATAGATGACTTGATATTAATGTCCTCTACTGGAAATCATCTTAAGCTCATTTTTTTTTTAGACACCGGTACATTTAAATTGCCCTCAGTGAACTGTCGAAGTGTGTGATGGTATCAGCAGAATACATCACAAACACAAAATCATAGTGTCAGAGAGAGCGCTTAAAACTGAACTACATTAACACACTTTAGACTGTGACAGTGGGACAGTTTATAGTTCTTGTTAGATTGTGTAGCTGACACTTTATTTGTTACATTTAAAATATTAGGAGATAGCCATGTTGTTGGGCCCACATCTATTGTGAAATTGTGATATTTTAAAAAGGGTAAGATAATAAAGATGAGATATGAAGAGGAAGGGAGGTCTTCAGAAGTCAAATTCTGCTCGAGATGCACCCCAAACACCACACTATAATAGGCATTTTTCCACAGCAGGCTTTCCATTTTGTCATATTGGGAAAAGAAACACAAGTGCAGCTTCATTGTTGGCTAAGCCATAACAGTGTGACAGAGAACGCTGACAGGATCCTACAACTGAAGCAGTTAGATGTAACTGCACCTCTACTTTTCCTACTGTGATTTGTCAAAAAAGTCATGATCCCTCCTGATTTTGCTCACACTGAGTAACCAGGATTAAATACTGCTATAAAAAAAACATGGTTATCAGTTTTTGTTATTATATGGACTCTGCTCTTCAAAGTGTAGCATTGGTACTGCAGGCTCTAGTGAAGTATCTGTAGTTATGGAAGGTTTCTCTCAAAGTGGCCTTCAGGACTTTCATTAAAGGTGCAAGGCTTTCCACTTCCACTTGAGGGCGCTGTAAGATACACACACAAAAAACCCAGACAATTATACTACTTTGAAAAAGAAAAAAACGTTTTATTTAGAGCAAAACACAACAGGATTTACTTACTGAACTTCCACACTGTCTTACCCTTGTAAGTGCTCGCATCAGGCGGTGAAGAACTGCCTCCTCCCTGTGTGGACACAGGCTGGTCACTGTGCTCACACAGCTCAGCAGACAGTAAATGGTGTGTCTCTGTGGCTGTAATAATGTAATATCCCAAATAACATTTTATATCATTGCTGAGGAGATTTAGAGCACCTTGTTTGGTAAGAAGACTCTGGAGATTGTTTGCTTACCTTCTTGAGCACACTGAGAGGATTCCTGTTACTTGCTCCAATACTCAACCTTTCTATATCCTCGGCACTCAGAACAGGCTCCTGGATGAGGTTGGAGAAAACAGATAAAATTGAGAGAGAAACTGTAGTACAGGGAGCTTAATCAGAAATTCTTTGCTTGATGCCACTAACCCTTAACTTCTCCAGCCAGGTCCACAAGAGGCAGCAGAGAACATGGGGATCTGATTCAGTGACCAGTAAAGCCCACCCACACTCACTACTGTTCAGTTCCTCCTGTTGAAAAGGTGAGTAGTAGTATTAATTCACTGATATGTTGTAATTTATAATAATCATTGTTTATTCGTTCTATTTACCTGCAGCAGAGCCGACCTTTGCAGAACTGTTTCTCCTGGAGGACCTTGCTCTGCCATTGCTTTCGCCACAGGACGAGCCATCGAGGTGTGGCCTGGGTTATGGAGATTTCTGCACAGCTGCAGCACATGACAGAGGTTAGAATGCATTCACAACAAAAAAATTTTTAAAACAAGCCAAATAAAAATTAGAGTAGGGTTACCTCTATGTTGGAGTTGTATTTTGGAAGAGCTTTTTTAGCCTTGCATTTTGATCGCTTAGCACAGCTGCTGCTTGTTTTCATGCTGGACATTGGGATATTGAGTATGTGAGTTTCCTTTTTGGTGGTCTGGTAGTCTGATGAGAGACCACCAAAGACCGGACTAACTGGTCTGAGATCAGCTCGTATGAGATCCTGTACGCACCAGTGTTTCTCATCTCCAAGTGCTGTGGTGTAGTATGGATTCACCTCCAGTCCCTTTAGTACAGAATGCAACAAAGTGAAAAAATCCTCTGTAATCAGTCCGAATTTACAAAAGACATTCAGAATAACTGAATAATTCTAGATGCATAATTTTAATATTTCACCTCATTTACTGTGATTTTGCTCAGGTCAGAGTCACTGTAGCTGCGTTTGTCCATCAGCACCTCTCTCTTCCGCTCCAAAAACCCTAATGGATCGTCCCAGGAGGACACTGACCCTGAGCCCACCCACGAGCCTCTATGACCTCTCAGCAAGGGCAAATAATGTTTGGACACCAGAGTCTCTCTTACAGCACTGTTCAGGACCCTAATTGTAGACCTTTTCTCCAATTCAGCATAGACCTCTGGAGGAGAAGGGAGACCCAGAGCCAAGCAGGAGAGACGCACACACACAAGGTACACTACCTAATCAAGTGGAAGTCAGAAAAGAGGAGAAGGTTAATTGTTCCAGAGTACAGAGAGGCATTTCATGATACAGGATTAATGTATAATGATGACAAAATCCAGACCTTTGGTGTTTGTCTGAGATTGCGAGCCTCCTGGCCATGCAGCAGCAGTGCTTGTCGGTTTAGATAGTGCTGCAGGGTGAAAGGGGCTCCATGCCTCAGGTTAAGGTCTGGGTACTGAACCAGCTGTGTGCCAAGCAGCCGAGCAAAATCAAACACCTGGCTTATCTGTGCCCGGGTTTGGATAGAGCGAGGCCGTTTAATCCGCACAAAGTGGACGGCCTCGCTGGGGCTGATGCGCAGGGTGTAGATTAAGTAGCAGGCTATCAGGACACCTGGTCATCAATATGAGCATCACAAGAGCATTATATGTGGACAAGCTGCCACACACAATACTTACTTAAGCATTAGATGGAGTATATAGATTATATTGTTAATCCCACCTGTCCTGCCCAGGCCTGCATGACAGTGCACAGCCACTCTTCCTTCCCTCACCGCAAAGGCCAGAACCTTCACTGCATCAATTAACCCAACAAGAGATGACACGCCAAAATCTGGCATCCCAAAGTTGTAAAAGTAAACTGCAAATAAACATGGTGCATAAGAAGCTATCAGCATGTCTACACACAAACTGTTTTCTTTAATATGCTTTGCTTTCAGTGTGTTAAGATCTCACTGTCATTGTCCATGAAGGTCTGTGGAGAGTATGTGAAACCACTTTCAGGGTCCAGAGGAGGTCCACAGTGAGCATGCTCCCCTGGGAGCTGCATATTAATGATCGATCTGATGTTTAACCTGAGAACAAAAGTCAAAGAAGTGAGTTACTTGCTATGGATGTTCCAGTAATTGTAAAACTACTGAAGTCATTAAATGTCATTATAAAGAAGTGATGTAAGATGCCTTATGCCCTTCCTTTTTTGTAATAATTCCTGTAAGCATGCAGGCACCATGCATATCCACTCACTACACAGACAATATTGACCAGTGATTACCTTTGAAATTGATGTATGATGTTGTACTTCTCAATTAGGTAACTGGATGGTCTTGCCATGGCAATTATATCATCCGTTACCCTATGACACATAGAAGTTCATAGTCAGTATGAACCCATTGTTGTTTTTGCTAAAACACACACAACACAATGGCATGTATGAGATTGTCAAACAGTCTCACCAGGAGGAGAAAGTGCCTTGAATAACTTGCTGGTTTAACTTCCAGCACTCTGGTCCTTCATAGCGACAATCTTTACCTCCACAGGCCAGTAGACAGAGGAGCTTGGGTGGGATAGCTTTCACCAGATTCTCCCTGGCCTGGGAATAGGCGGGCTGTGGTACTGATATGTGTGGGGTCAATGATGGCATCATACTGCACAGGTGAAATTAGGGAAATCACAAAATCAGCCTTTGCTCTTATAAGTGTGAAGAATGCCTCAACTGCACAAAATAGCAGCCTCCCTTTGCCTTCTTGCATATCTCACCTTTCGCAAACATACAGTTTGCAAACTGACAGTATTTGTATTACTTTTAGGCCATTTTGCTTACTATGCAAGAGTCTCAGTTCTGAAATTAACTTAACTTCTGCTTTAAGCTCAATCCCACTATATTTTGTTGTGTAACTCCACATGTAATAAACCACAATTAAATTTAAAGCTTACCTTTCTGATTATGTTGGAAAGTGATGGTGTAAATCCCATTTAATGTATTTCTATAAGGCTATAAGAAATATGACCAAAAAAAGCTGATCAACAAAGTAGAGTACGCATGGGCTCATTTATCTTGATGCACGCCACATGCACTCACTAACAAAACTGTGTGATGACCCAGCTCCACTAAGCCTGATTAGCTGTCATAAATACATTAGGAGAGACACTCATGCACCATACCAAGCCAAGTATATAATCCTTATACGTTCACCTATAAACACTGTGTATGTCCTAATTACCTGGCAGCTGGCTTCATACATGATTTTACTTACACCATTATTGCCCAAAGTATTCACTCACCCATCCAAATCATTGAATTCAGGTGTTCCAATCACTTTCTTCATCACAGGTATATAAAACCAATCACCTAGGCATGGAGACTGCTTTGTGAAATCGCTCTCAGGAACTCAGTGAGTTCCAAATTTCCCAGAAGAGTTGAAGCTGTTATAGTTGCAAAGGGTGGGCTGACATCATATGGATTAACAATGGGATGTGACTCAAGTTCATATGCATGTGAAGGCAAATGAGCAAATACTTTTGGCAATATAGTGTAGCTTGAGGTCCTGAGAAATTGAATTGTTAATCTAATGATTTACAAAAGTAAATTTTACTTGACTGTCTTCATCTCTGACCAAAGAAAATTGCCACACATCTTAATCTTATTGCCCACAATTGTGAATCATCTTTGACAATACTGCCCCCTGCAGTGCTGCAACAAGAACAGCATGGTAATGATGAAAAGATGATGATAAACCCTGCCTCCAGCCCTCCCCTCACTTATCTCCCCTTTAAAAAATGGTTACCATATGGTGGATAGATTTCACACATCTGATTCTGTCCAGCACAGGACATACTGGGGAAACATGGAGCGCTACATTACAAAGCTTTCTTTTAAAAACTACATCTTTACAAAATTACTGTCTTTGTGAATTTTGTTTCCACTTTTTACCACTCTTTACTTTGACTGTTAATTTGGGCAGATGCTGCGAATGAGCTGCTCTGCCTTTTCCAGTGCACCATAGTATTTGTGATTAAACCGCTCTATTACCCAATCTGTATTCATGTTAAATCACTGTGAGAGCCTGGTTCTTAGCTTTGACGTTTTCCATTCAAATTGTTACAAAAGACCAACAGACCGGACACTAGCACTAACATGTAGAAGAAATACACATACTTCAAGCTGCTTTTCTCTCCAAGGCACCATCATATACCATTAGCAATCAAAATGAAGGAAAACTGCACTGAGGTCATGTAGGCTGAAGGTTTTACTCAAAGCACTGATAGCTATTTTCAGCGTACTGCCTCCAGCTCCCCATTTGTTATATTACAGTCAGCTTATTTTCACCTCTAACCTCTTAGTTACATTAGCAGAAATAAACTTTGCTGCCTGGGGCTCTTTTCAACATGCAGAAGCAGTACAGTCTGCTGCACGGATAACCCTGGGTCATACCCAAGCATCGAGGATACATTTAACAAGAGGAAAACGTAGCGCTTGTAATACATAAGCAAAGACAGGCAGAAGACGAGATCTGTTTGCGAGGACCCCGTCCAAGTTACAGCCCAAAACAGAGTTGGTACTAAAAACTTTTACTTCCTCTCTGCAGCCCAGTTCCTGATAAAGCTGAGTGATGAAACAAATCTGAAAACTAAGAACGTGTGACCTAGCCTGCCCTTTTATAAAAACACAGAGAAAACTGAATGTCCTCAACAATGAGTGGAGTCTACAACATGTTTAACAGTAGCTTTATTTGGAAAATATTAAGAGAATATTTTTGAGAAGTGTCAGCATCTGAAAGCACTAGTTGGAATGTATACCTAAATAAACTGATGGGTATGGTATGTTTGAAGATAACAGAACAATCAAGAATGTAACAGTATTTGTCACAATACAACTATGTACTATGTACTGTTAGGAAAAAGACAAAAGTGACAAAAAAAAAAAAAAAAAAAGAAAAAGAAAAATATGCTACTTTACTGTGTTGCAATGACACTGGTCTTGTGTCAACACTGAAAAGATGCTTCCTTCCGCCTTTGAGTAAAAAAAAAGATTTTCTGTCTGGGAGGACAGAAGAACACAGGATAAAAGAACTTAAATTGTTATTAAATCCTCTTTTTTCATGGTGTTCAGGAAAAAAAAAATAGAAAAAAAAAAAGCAATACAAGGCAAATGAGCCAAATTCACAGATGTTCAAACTCGCAGTACAAAATCTGTACTCACTTTGGTGTTGGTTTGCTGCACCACAGAATGCAATCTGACACAAAACAGTCTTGTTGCATAATTTTGTCTTACAAAAGCATCTTAGGAAGGACTATAACCTAACAATGTGCTAAAGAAAGGATTACTCAGATTTAGGCAAAGAGGGATCAGAAGGCACGATGCTCCTTTGTGGATCCATGAGATTCCAGACTATTAACAAAATCGCTGCAATCGTCCCGCACCTCAGACTGGAAGCCACAAGCTTTTTCAAAAATGAGTTGGCATTAGATTAAGGACACAGGGTTGGGTTTAACATTCACAGTTTGTAGCCTACAAATTGTCTTTATATAAAAGATTTTTGTTTTTTCATATATCCCCAAGCAAAGGCTCGAGGAAGATAAAGTCCTAGTACAAGGAACTGATTACTGCAGACGCTTCCTAGACGGGAGCCAAGGCATTAAATGGAAATGATAAGTGGTGATAAGTAGAAACAAAAAGAATAGACACTAGGCCAAGAGATATTAATGTTACTGATAATATAAGAAAAATGAGGAGATATTAATTTTTCCCAAAGATGACTACATTGTCCATCAGCCTTGTCCTTTGTGTGAACATTGGTGCTGTAATGTTTCTGGACTGAATGTCTGTTGCCTTCAGTCCCATCATGTGGCGTTTAGTCTCTTTCTTCTGTTCAGCCAGTCCCTCCTTAGTTCTTGGACAACTCTTTGGATAGCCAGTCAAGTCCTTCATACAGCCCAGTGCCCTGGGTGGCGCAGGTAGACTCAATGTGCCACTGTGGGGTTAGATAATGTGAGATTGTGAAAGCTCTACACATTTTTTGACTCTTACTACTAGTGTAAAGACTGTGTTTTCTACTCAAATTACTTACAGTTCTGCTGCGGAGGGCGTGAAGGCCAAGTTTGTCTGTCAGCTCGCTGACCGATAAAGCGTTGGGAAGATCTTGTTTGTTAGCGAATACCAGCAAAACTGCATCTTTCAACTCGTCTTCCTGCAGCTGCATGGGCAGAAATCAGATTACAGGTTTCATGTTCGTCCCAAGATAACTGGGGTGAACAACATCTCTAATGAATTTACATCTTTGTCTTGTTACCAATGATCAGACTTATGTTCCTGCTTCAGCATCTAACTTGTATTCAGATCGAGTTGGCAGACAGCTACCCTAAAATTATCCTGTTTCATGTTCCGATAAACTTGATAATTAATTTTCTCCTCGACTATATGGCCCTGTTGAAGCCCAGAGGCAGCAAAGGAGCCACAAATTATGATGCACCCACCGCCATGCTTCACTTTTGGGACGATGGGTTCATGGTTCTACACCATAAATACTTCTGCATGCTCTTCCCGAACAGTACAACATTATTGTCATTTGTCTACTAAACACTTTTTAAAAGCATTGTAGAGGGTTGGCAACTTTGTTGACCATTTCTAGGGAGAGATTTGGTAAACTAAATCATCTGAATCTATAAGCAAACTACAAACTGAGCAATATGTAAACTCTTTAAGATTACTTTGTAACACGTTACATTTTTACATACTTCAAGGTAAAATTTTAAATATGTGTAAATTGGATAAATATCTGATATTATGGGACAGATTTAGGCACACATAATTCAAAAGAGTTTACATAATTTTCATGGACTATGTCAGTAACACTAAGGCACCAGAAAAGCATTTATAATATGACAATTAATGGAGTGGATACTTTTTGCTTTTGGATGGCTCAGAAGAAGTAAATATAGCAACGTTGTTCAGCATTCATTGGTGAACAGTGAACTCCACAGCTAAAACAGGATTTTTAGATGACATATTATGAGAACACAACCTTTTTTTTCTCCACTAAGGCATGAACAAATCAATAAACA
This sequence comes from Archocentrus centrarchus, assembly GCF_007364275.1. NCBI lineage: Eukaryota > Metazoa > Chordata > Actinopteri > Cichliformes > Cichlidae > Archocentrus > Archocentrus centrarchus. Next base: position 22,996,437 of record NC_044351.1, on the reverse strand, counting down.
CTTCAAACTACACACAGACTCCTATAGTAAGGAGGACAGTCATCTAGCATTAGAGCTATCACTATGCCATAAAGGAGACAGGAGGTCCAAGAGGGGAGATTTAAGTACATCTTTTAAAGACTAGGCTCACATCATGAGTCCTCATAATGCGTGTTGGGAACAGCATTACATGATTTAGGAGCCAGGAGGGAGAAGAATGTAATAGTTTTTCGTACTTAACCATTTCCCAGTGTCAGACATGAATGTGATTCAAAATTAAACTAAAAATGCGCTGCTGTTGGGACTGATCTGAACATATCAGGTACATACCATCTTTGAGAGCTCTTCTGCTGACTCAGCCACTCTTTCTCTGTCATTACTGTCCACTACAAAGATGAGTCCCTGCATGACAAGAAAAAGTGTTGAAGTGATGACATTAGAATTTAAGGTGACTCATTTAATGAACAGTAAATACAGTCAGTCTATCAGCGTGTAGATTTTAAGATGAATTTAAACATGCTGCAACCTAAACAAATTAAGACTTGGGAGAATTAACAAAACTCAGTTTTGGTGCAAAAAGCGCAATGACTTAAACTATGATAAATATAATAAGACATTCATTAAATATTATGGCTGCTTTGGCACTATTCAGTCTATTTGTTGCTATTTCAGGACAATACTTTGACCTGTGTTTCATTAAAGTGTTGCACTGAAATAGATTTACCTGGTGATTATTTCTTAGCTGCCAGCTGCTCAATGACACACTATTCCACTAAACATGAGATTATTTAATCATCAGTAACATAGCGTCTAACCAGAATTTTACTTGAAATGTCAGCTTGGATTCGAGACACAGACATGATATACACTAAGATTAGATTTAAAACTTCCCTTTTTGATAAAGATTACAGTTAGCACTGGATCAAGTGACCCTGAGGCACCTCTTAGTAGTGCAGCTATAGTCTCAGGCTGCTGTAAGACTTTCTATGATAAACTGTGCATTTCTTCTCTACTTGTCTCTTTTTTTTTTTTTTTTTTTTTTTTTTTTAACTTCACAGGTGGCTATACACACCACTGCTGCATGTAACTAAATTATGTCCTCTCCCTCTCATATGGTGTGTTCTGTCTCCTTATGCTCTCCTTTTTCTTCTCTCTTTCTCCTCACCTCTAACCAGTCAAGGCAGATGGCTAAATCTCCCTGAGCCTGGTTCTGCTGGAAGTTTCTTCCTGTTAAAAGGGAATTTTTCCTTCCCACTGTTGCCTAGTGCTTGCTCATAGGGGATCATCTGACTGTTGGGGGTTCTTTCTCTAGTAATCCAGTATAAAGCACCTTGAGTTGACTGTTGTGATTTGGGGCTATATAAATAAACTTGAATTGAACTGAATTATCTTTGGGCTGTTAAATCAAAGTTGTCCCATAGCTGTGGGACAGTCACATTCATACCTGCGTGTTCTGGAAGTAATGCCTCCAAAGTGGTCTGATCTTGTCCTGGCCACCCACGTCCCACACAGTGAAACTGATATTTTTAAATTCTACTGTCTCCACATTAAAACCTTTAAAGAAGAAGAAAAGGGACAGCTCTTAATATTGCTGTGCACAGAAGGGAAAAATAAAATAACCATAGCTGAACTCCAAAATATAAAAGAAAAAAAAAAAACATCTTACCGATGGTTGGGATAGTAGTTACAATTTCACCCAGCTTCAGTTTGTACAGGATGGTCGTTTTTCCTGCAGCATCCAATCCAACTGCAGGGAAACGGCACGGTTAAGAATCAGCGTTTATATTAAAAGTGAATTTAAGTGCTTACGATTACTGTGAGCTGTGAATTGCGTAACAGCGTCTTCCTCTAGGGCTAGTCATCACTCACCAGAAGACAATTACTGTATTCTCATATGTCATTTGCGCAAATAACAAACGTCATCAGGAGATAATTGCTTAATTACTCGAGTTAACCAACGTGAAAGGCCGTAACAAGTTCCCTTCAAAGAAGTTGTTAGTATTTATAGTTATTGACAACTTTAGTTATCACTTTAGTTTCTTTAGTTATTCTTTCAAAGGCCTATTCTTTTAAAGTTAGTGTCAGTGAAAACCACAGTAAGATAAAAATGTATTTTAATGTAATTCCATTCAAATTGAAGCTGTTAGCAGACTTCAGTGCCAAACCTTTTTGAACCACTGACGATAAAAGAAAACTCACGGTTAAAATGGTTGTTTTGTTTGTTTGTTTCTTCTAACAAGAATCTAGCCGGCTTTTGTTTCTGTTTTATATCCCTTCCCCCCAAATTTTAAAAGTTTGAGAACCGCTCTCCCACTCTAAAGTCCATCAGTAGCTTAGGAAACGCTGCTATCTAACGTTAGCACTCACCCATCAAAATCCTCATCTGCTTTTTGCCAAAAAGCCGGCCGAAGATGGACGAGATGGTGAGCCCCATGACTGTCCGAGGACGTTTGATTCCGTGGGAGCAGATCTAAGAGCCACAGAAGAAGCACACAACTAGAGTGTGATGTATTATTGAGTGATCCGCTTTTACACCGTGATTTCACCACAGGAGCGCAGGCTACTGCCACGTCCGGGCCAACGTGGAACACGCGACGTCATAAGTTTGAATAAACTTTATCAACGCACTCTGTAAACAGCAGACACTGCTTCTTTTTTAGATAAATGTTGCACTCGTTTGTGGTCGGGTCACACGGCATACCGAGCGCTGTTACGCTGGCTATGAGAGAAAGTATTTAACACTCAAGAAAGTGTATTTATTATTTCATAAGATAAGGTTTTTTTTTTCCTCATATGAACCAAATGTAAAGCGCAATTCTTACCACTAGGTGTCCCTGTAACACATATTTTCAATTACTGGGCTCTAATACTAGAAATCGACATAAAAAGTCAGCCGCACTCTGTTGTCCTCAGCCTGCGAGAGTGTCTATGTGTGTGAATCTATAGCTGCTGAATACACGAATGGAAAAAACAAAAGGGTTCAGGGCATCCCATTTTACCTCTCATCTTACGTCACCTTGTTAAAATAATTGGCCACGTTATTTTTTTAACTAAAGTTTTATTTTTGCCTAAATCATCTAGTTTTCTATGTTTGATTCAGTTTTTTTTGCCTTTTCCTGAAAAAAGCCTGAAAAAATGATTTAAGCCATTATTTTAACAAGGTGATGAAAAATGAAGTTCAAATCTAGTGAATAACCTTGTATGGTACAAGTCGTAAACAAACCAAACACTTAAAAAAATTCAGTAAAAACTGAATGTAATATAAAACAGGACTTTTTAGAGATTAAAAATTTGTTGAATTTTCTGTTCGCCTAGAACTCAAATTAAATTAAGCCATTAAAATTAATAATAATTAAAAAAAAAAAGTTCATGCAACTACTTTAAGGTTTGCTGACTGAATTAAAAGTCATCGTTTAAACACACTGAGTGTTACTAGACCATGTGATACTTAGGGGTCATTCACATTTTCCAGAGCGTACAAAGCTACGACAGGGGGGAGGGGGATAACACCCAGCTTACCCTTTTCAAATAGTTAGAAAATGTCGGTCGGTCTGTGTAATCTGAGCGCTGATGGCCGAGGCATCCACACTACTGCACCATACCGTGGCCTGCAGCGATATGGCCTCAGACATACCTGTCAAGTTTTGTATTTAAAAATACAGGAAATTTTCCGCTGCTGAAAATAAAAGTGTCATCCCCTAATTTCCATAATCGGTCATTTGCATGTAGTTGCAATCGAGGCTGTAGGAGAGATATTATCTTTGGAGAGACAAAAAGTGTAGAAAAAAAACACCTTAAATATATTTAGAACTACAAATGAAATTAATGAAATAACTTAATAACTTTCATGCTTTGCCTATGCCCACATTACATATATCAGTTTTGTCCCGTTTTGCTTAATGTTAGAATATCAAATTTAAAGAAAACACTGTTGGGTGCGACTGCTAGCTATATTCAACCCTCATTTTTATTTTTTTTTATCTGGGCCACTGTTGCTAATTTGTGTAAGAAAACTCGCTGTTGCCTGACTCAAACGTTGATAAAGGCTGAAGCAAGGTCCAGGGGTGGGAGCCAGTAGGCAGGTTCATTGTTTAAGTGAAGGTTCCGGGGTTGGAGGGTGCAGTCGAAGTGATTAAGGGCTGGGCGATGCCAAAGTGTACGAAGGGATGCAATAAGAAGGCTTTATGTACACAAAACATGGCGAGAACGTGTTCGCTAGTTGCTTTTTGAAAAAAAAAAAAAAAAAAGCCGCTAAGTTGGCAACACTGAGCCCCTGTGTTAAACTGGGGGAACGATATCTGATGGCACAAGACCGGCTATTCAGATGACAAATAGCTCCACTGCCACTCTGTACAGTGTGGCGGTGGGTACATTTTCCGTACATGCAGTGCAGTACACATTCACATCAAAATTCAAATCAGTTTGTTGCACTCTATAAATCCTAATGTATATCTGTTCATTACAGGGTGTATCCTGCATCTCGCACTATGACAGCTGGCATAGGCTCCAGCCCTCCCACGATCCTGAAAAGGATAAGCTGAAGAGAATGAATTAATGGATTTTTATTAGTGCAACAATTAATAGGTAGGAAAGAGTATTTGATACCAAGATCTACAGAATTTTTCAACACCAGGATGTGTTTTACAGAACCCAGAAAGGGACATGGGAGAAAAAAAAAAACGAGGGAAAAAAGAGACAGATGTACTTTTGTGAGATCTCACATACACACACACTCAGCTTGAGCTTTTATTTTATGAATATACATATGATATAGATAAACCAGCGTGTGTCCTCCATCACTGTGGTTGTTTATGAGCTGAGTGGCTGAGAGAAGAAGGGGCCAGGGCAGCGCTGTGTGTGTTTGTGGCAATCAGTGAAGCAGTGATGGCGTGAGAGTGAGACAGTCAGTCAGGTTCATTCCTTCATGCCTGTACAGTTTTGGTGTGGTTAAGCCAACAGGAACCGCTGAATTATAAAATAAAGGCGACTTTTGCTGCAATCTCTCACGATCCTTTCCTGACGGACGCCGCCATATCAAGATTAATGTGGAAGCGCATGGCCTAAAATTAAAAAGTTTTACAAAATCTTGCAAAAGTAAATCTTTTTAATACTTTCTTTTAATACTTCCGAGTACATTACAATACCAAAGAACCAGGTGAAAAAAGATCAACATTTTCTTTGTATGCTTTTGGGCGGGGTCTGAAAAAGAGTGTGCTTTGTACGCTCTGGAAACTGTCGATATTTGTAAATGACCCCTTAAATAGGAGAGGAAGTAGTACATATATAAGCTATGGCTGCCAGTAAGTTACTGCAAACAAGACACACTGGTGGTTACTCAGGACTGAATCCTATAGAAAATCAGTAACCTAAAATCTGAGTGAAAAAAAAACTAAATAGCTTGAAGTGATGAAGAGCATTTATGGGAACTGTGCCAGCAGTGTTCATGCAAACTTTTGTATTTATTATTTTTTTTTTATTGTGCATGAGTTTTCATCTGTAAAATGAGTTTCGTGAGGGTTTCGTGACTATATTTCCTCTATGCTTTCATTTTAGACTGACATCACACCTTAACTGGAGAATGTTAGGTATGCTAAAAACATTTGTCAGATTATGTAATCTATTATTTTCTTAGTTTGGAATAACAAGGAGCTAAACTCCAAAGAGTACAGAAAAACCCCAGTTTTCCTGTGTTACTAGTTCTCCTAAATGGATTAGTGTTTTGGAAGACACCAGGAACTAAATCCACTCTAACTGGGGATTACCAAGTATTGTCACAGTGCTAACCTGGGTAAACACACAAGCGTGAGCACACACACACACACACACACACACACACACACACACACACACACACACACACACACAAGAAGGTGGAGTCAAAACACAAGGTGCACTTTATATAGAGGTGCTGTTTGACAGATGTTACATTTTCACTGGCCTGTTATGGGGACAGGTTATGGTGCTGTGCACATGCCGAATGTGACGTTTTGCTTATCAGCATGGAGCTAAATGGTTTGCTGAGTGGAAAACAGGTAGGCCTTACATTCACTGCTGTCCTTGACATCATACTTTGAAAAAGTGCTATTGTATAAAAACCTTTAGTAGCTTCCCAGACATTTCTGAAACGTGTTTGAATTCTGCTTTCAGATTGATATTCTCTCTACGGTGTACATAGTGTTACTCACTCCCAGGTAAGGTGCTTCCTCATACTATTATCATTATGAATTATGTAATATTCATAAAATGAATTATATAACATTCTTAAAATGAATTGGGTAACATTCATAGGCTCAGTTTTGCAAACATAACAAACACCATTTTGCACAGTATTACCTTTATAGCAGTTTCTCTCTTAATTGTGACCAGCGGGGCAGCATGCAAAGATAAACTTTCTTTTTGAATTCCCTCAGTTATCTTACATAATCCACGGCCGTTGTCTGATATGTTTGAGTTTTAGGTTACTTAGTGCAGTTGATACCGGTAATTTAAACACTTCCTTGACAAAGACACACTAACTCTTTGCTGAAGAGTCTCATATTTCCCTTTGTTTCTTGTAAACAAAGGTAAAACAGAAACAAAGTGAAATATAAAATCTGGGTGGATGAATTATGAATAAAGATGAATTTAGGGTACTTGTGGCAAGGTTTCTCACTATTTTTAGAGTTTTTCAATTGAAAACAATGAAATAATGGAGTAAATCCTCAAAGAGTAATCCCTGATGAAAAATAGTGATTATCTGTATTTAACTAAAATAGTTAAAAATGAACTCCACCCAAGTGATAATAATTATTGATAAGTAAAGTGCTTAACAAATTTATATTTAGACCACCTGTCACAAAAAAACAAGAAAACACAAATATTTTAAAACTAAAAATCAGATTGTTATTGATTTGGCAAAAAATAAAATTATTTAATGTTTTTAGACCTAAATTTGAGCCGGCACTCTGGAAATCAGAAACTAATCAAGCACAACATTCAGACACTAAAACTAACCTTTGCTGTTCAGGAATGCAAATTAATGGCTGTAATTTAGCATCTTGATCAAATGAATTAACCATTACAGAAGCATAAAAAAATACAAAAAATGATTTTGTTAAGTACCAGTACTGGAGATTTAGGGCAGATGTGGCATAAACCTTACACTGGGTGGTGGTCTAAAAAAAGTTTGTTAGGCACTGAATGAATTAGTGTAACAATCACAGGAGCCATTTTTCTGTATTTTTAATACTATGAGAACATCGTTCTGCTGACACTGAAATACTTTTAACCTAAGTATTTTTTAACTATTTTTTTACATCTCACAGAGAACTTTTACAGTGTGACTGTCATGGTTTTACCTGAGTAAAGGATATGAAAAGTTCACATATCATGAGCAATATTCAGGTTCACTGTGGTTTGTGTCAGTGTTGGTACAAAATCACAATAAGCTGAATTTATTATGTTCATTTCTTGTAAACTTTTGATATGTCATGCAAATAAATAGCTTCTGTTGTGTAATAGTTTGCATATTTCTGATTAACTGCAGTGTGATTGGGAGTTTCTCTGTCCTGGTGGTTTCCATAGTAAGATGGAGGCACCTAAAAGAACAGGTGAGTCAAGTTGTATGCATTAAAAATGATTATTTAATTATATCTTTGATAGTTTGTTGAAAATTAACTGTGCATGAAGAAATGAGTAGCACAACCCTCTCATGTGTACTGTTTTGCAGGTACACCTCCTGGTGCAGCTTACTCTCGCAGACCTCCTGGCTGCTCTGGTGTTGATGTCCATGAGTGTCATGAACAAAGTATCAATTAATAACAGCCTAATCATCTGCCAGTACGGCCTGCCGCTGTCACTGGTGAGGAACAGTTTCTTTCATTGTTTGAGCGGGCTCTTACCACTGCAAAGAAATCATTAATGGAATTGTTTCGGTTTTTGAATCTTAAACTAATCATAAAAGGTATGCTGGTCGGACAGTTTCACTTTGCTTTTGGTGCTTCTGGCTAAAATAGCCGACATTTACAGTAAAAGATCCGAACCCTGTCTAATAACACAACAAAATGATATTTTCAGAGGTACAGAGTACACATCACGTCATTCAAACAGTGAAGTAAATCACAACCGTGTGTTTCTTGTATTGCCTCTATAAAACAACACAGTGAGCAGTTTTGCTGTGTCATGCCCTCTGTTATGCAAGTATCTCCACATTCTTCTGTCAGACTGAGAGGAGGAACAGCATGCTCGCTGTAATAATTGTTTTGAGCATTAAATTGTCTATTGTGAACTGGACTGCATAAAGTTTTTTTGAATTATGGCATTTTAGCGTGATTTTAGAGTGTTAAGGAGAGTAGATACAGACTTTACAGAAAAGAAAAGAAAAGAAAAGAAAAGAAAAGAAAAGAAAAGAAAAGAAAAGAAAAGAAAAGAAAAGAAAAGAAAAGAAAAGAAAAAAGAATGTAGGAACAAACACTGTGTTATTCAAATTCCTCCAGCTCAGATTGTGGAATTCTTTTAAAATACAGATATGGGAAATATTTAACCTTTTAAAAGTTCAAGATAAAATGAATAAACAAATAAAATACTGGTTATGTTTCTGAATGAACTTACCTGGATCCTTCTTTTTTAGGCTCTTTAAGATTTATTTATGTAGATGGAAAATCTTTAAGCTCCAGTAAAGCCTCATTAGAATACAACTGAAGTTGTACAAGTAATAAACAATCTCTGTGATAAAAAACTTAAACTACTAAATGAGCATGGTTTTAAATAATAATGTTTTTTATACTATACTCTATACTTCAAAAATCAGCTAATCTAGTATCTCATTTATGGCTGCAGGTCTAAAGCTTTACTGTATCCCTCATTCACATTTAAATAAGCAGCTGTATGCTTCATATTCTTCTTATGTAAAGAAGCATCTTTCTAAAAAAAATTATAAGCAGCACATGTAAAACCAAGTAATAAAATGTCCTCACGTTGAGTCATAAAGATTGCCCTCATAAAGATAAAGGAAAATGTCTGACCTTTGTCCTTACACAAGTCTGTTGGTCATGTCTCTTGTTCTTTAAGAACTGGAGCACATCGATACTTACAGAGATTGTATTTAACTGACATTTAATGTAAATATTAGTATTTGATCCACAGTTAATTCATATTAATGGTAAAATGGTCACATTTTGCATTGTTCTTTGTGTTCTGTTCCAGACATTTTATTTCATTTCATTTCTGCTGGTGGTCGTTTACGCCTGGAAGTCAAAGAATGCGATCCAAGGATGGAGAGAAAGACCAGCAGATGATGAGGAGGGACAGGTGAGGAGACATGACAGACAGGTTGCATTTGGAGAAACTGTAAAGATTCACTGACATGTTTCTCCTTATCTGTCTTGTTTTATAGAACATGTATAGAAGAAAAGTAGTAGTTATACCTGTATATGCCATTGTGTGGTGAGTTGTTTTTTTTTAAACACTTTTTTAAATAAATAAATAAATGAATAAATGTTGTGGCAATATCTTGTGTGCACAGTTTAATTCAGCTTCTTTGTCTGCCCAATATAACAGGCTGGTCCCACTTGCACTTTACTTAGCGTATGTGCTCACTCCTTTCATAAAAGCTTCTTCACTGATTCCAGCCACCGACAACTCACTGAATGGGGTTGTCAGTAATGATAACACATACTGCACTAGGTGAGTGCACAACCCAGAGAATCAGCCTCCATCTTTCAAAGATGTTACAGCAGAGAAATGGGTCTGTTCCCCTGTGTTTCTGACCTTTTTGATTTTTCTTTTTCACAGTTGTATTTTGTTCCTGCACATCTGGAGGGGTTCCTGCTTAGATGTGAGTGTACAACTGTCTTGTGACTTTTCTCATAAACCTTTGTTGTATAGTGTGTGTTTTATTTACAGCACTCTTTAGCATTGTAGCATTTTGTATGACATAAAAATGCAATGTACTGTACATACGTGATTATGATACATATTTTCTTTTGTTCACAGGAGACAATCCATGACGCTTTCATCAGAGCTTTTCTTTTCATTGTGGTGATACCAGTGGTGGTGTCATGTTCTGTGAGTTATTAACAATCACATTACTGCAATATAAGAAGCCTGTTTTCAGTACTGCAGTAATTAGATCATTTAATTTGTGTCTAAATACAAGTGCAAGCAAACATTTTTATTTATTTATATTTTTGGTTCAGGTTATTTACTATAAGGTCGGTAAGTGGCATGAAAGACGTGAGCAGGAGGGGCTTTTTCCAGTGGAAGGAGATGGGCGTTCAAGAAGGAGAATGAAGAGAGCAATTTCTACAGCAAGGAATATGGTGATGGTCATCTTGATCTGTTGGGCACCAGGTACACAACGCATTAACGTTGAAAACTAATATAATTATCAACTTGAGATTAATATCTTGATAATATCTATGTTTCTAGCTCTTTTCCTCATCCTGCTATCTACCCTGCTGGTGAACACACCTGTTGAACAACGCAGCTTATTTGGCTTTTATATGATACAGGTATGTTTTAGTAAAAGAACTGATTTTCTATGAATAAGTGAAAATTTCAACTGTTGGTAGAGTTGCAGGTTAAAATATTGCTTTTGTGTACTGCAGGCTGCCAGCGTATCCCTACAAGGTTTCCTGAACAGCATGGTTTACGCCTGGAGACGACCCAACTTCACGGAGGCCGTTCTCGGGGAGAGCACACCCTTGGTGTCACATTACCACATGCCCTTTTTTGATGAGTCACTGAGGACCCCACTTTAATGCCTCGGACTATAAACACATGGAAGGACGTTGTTGAGCTGCAACGCAACATTCTGGCCTTGAGAACCCCGTCTGCATGCACACTTTAGACTGAAAGGGGGGTTTTTTTTTGCGATGAAAAGACAGAAAAAAATAATGAAGGAAACTCAAAGACTTTAAACAAGCTGTTGTATTTTTATTTTCAGCTGCTGATGTTGACATGTATTAAACAGTCAGAGTGCACTAGCACCTTTTGTTGTGCTGTTTTATCAAAGTTTTATAAAGACGTTATTTACAATTACAGTAAGGTACTTTTTATTCTGGACTAGCACTGCCTGTAGTTCAAGACAAGAATTATGCTAAATGTGTTGGACTTCATTCTTCCCAATCTCATTCACAGTGTGTATTTTTAGAAGCATTTCCCAGCTACATTAGAGAGTTCAATATGATGGAGCACTGAGGAATACTAAGTTGTTGCAGATAGGAAAATGGACAGAGCGTCTGCTCCGTTAAACCACAACTGTTAGTTTATCATGTAAAAATGAGAGTTTTTTGAGCAACTGAGGCCACACATGAGGCATACCTGATGTATGAGTGTTTACGCATGCATAAAAACATAGGTGCAGCAGGTCCAAGATCAGCACAGTCTCATGTTAAAGTCCCCTAAACCCCATGATCATCTTTAAGCTTGCATCTGTCTCTGGGAACTCTCAGTGACTGCATGCCAACCTGCTGCTCTAATGTAAGTTATCACCTGACCTATTGTACTGTAATCTAAAAATAAACTTGATGCTCAGTTCTGGTTGTGCATTGTTCTTTTTCTGAAGGTCAGGCACTCACCTGCAGAAGACAGATGGATATCATAAAACACAAGTGTTTGCAGTATATTACAGTTTTAATTTAAAAGGGATCGGCCTCCACCTAAATAAATTAAAAGGAATAAAATAAACAAAAAACAAATGTGGTCTTTGTACTTTCTGTGGTAACTATACGTCACACAAAAAGCTCAAATTGGCTAGCTCCATGACACACCTTGGATTTTAAGCTTAGCGATTTTCACATAGCGAAGAGTTGAGTTATTTTACAGAGATAATCCTGCATTTTCTGCACGTTTTGACCTATTTGTGGAGTGGTTTACCTGAAGTGTTACAAATATTTTGCCTATTCATTGATATTGAGATTAAAAAAAAGAAGACTGTTGACCACAGCTGATAATTCATATTCCCTACATACAAGGACAACTTGTGGAAGTATTTTAAACAGAGTATGTTACACTGTTAATCAGTTGTTTTTATTGTGTTGGCTCTGCGTAGAAAGTAGCCAGTGAATCCAAACATTTTATCACCGCAATATTTTAATCTTGATTTTATCAGACTACACCTGTCAGATGAGAATTATGTAACTGCCATTAACAGCACGCACATACACACTAGCACTGAGAGTGCACTGTCAGGTGTTTGTCTGTGCCTGTGCATAGTTGCTCCATTAATTATCTGCCCGGTGAATTTTTTTTCAGTATGACAAATGGATCGCAGAGGTATGCTGACTAAACTGCAAGGCTTTCTAAATGAGGTTCGTGCCAGCTCCAAGGTTATGTAAGTAGTTCTGTGGTAACTTTAGAGAACAACTTGCATACTTCTGTTTTAAGATCACAACACATGTGCGTAGCCATTGGAACGCAGCACGTCAACACACACTTCCTTCCTGCAAAGTTGAAACTGACTCTAACTCTGAGCTGGCTTTTTCTGACTCCATGGTGCAAAAAGTAGTTTTGTCATTGACAGCGCAAACTGTAATCACACTTCTTCTATGCACTGATTCAAAAAATACTGCAACAGCATCTATTTGCCTTACAGTTAAATGTATTTAACAGAGTACATCAAAAACAACAACAGTACACAGCATTGTCTTCTACTTTCACTTTTACACCTTTGCCATATATATGATAAGAGCTCCCTGTTTGCTCTTTCAGTGTACAAGCAGATTTGGCAGTGCCTGAGGATCTTTTAAAAAGTTCATGGAATGTTGCTCCTTAACAGAGCCTATGTTTTTCAACCTTAGTAAGAAGGAGGACAGTGTAAAACTGGCAAAAGACAGTTAATTTTCCTTCTTCCTCCTCTTTCCTGTAAATCTGAAAAGGTCTGCAGCAGTGTTTACCTACCCTACTTCAGATCTCGCATTTTCTGTTCAAAAGTCCATGGACAGAGATCTTTGCTGAGCCATTTCATAGCCTCTTCGGCTTCCTGCTCTACGCACATACACATCATACCTTCCATCCTCCTCTTCCTCTTCATCCTCTTCCATAACTCTGTCCTGTTGTCCCAGAGCTCTCTCCCCCATCCCATGATGGCCCTGTATTCGGCCTGATTTCATACTAGGCCAGCTCTTCTTCCGGAGACTGCTGTTAAAATCCCTTAGGGGAGGTAAGGAACTTTGGAAGTCTCCTCTGAAAGGTGGAAGCTCCATGGATCCTCTTCCCAGGCCTTGTGCACCTAGACTGCCTTTAATGGAGTTGATAGAGGCCAGAGAGCCGCAGTGGTGCTCGTGAATGCAGCGTGATCCTGATGAGGACCTCCTGAGCGCTTGTAGGGACTGGAGCTCCTCTGACAACTCGCCAAGGTCTCTTGAAGAAATCTCCTATGAACGACAATGTTATGAAATCAGAAGCTTTAAAATTATAGAACCATGAACCAGTTATAATGTATCAAAGTAAACAAACTGACCTTGTCTCTGAGATTAAAAAGTTCATAGTGAGGAGGGTCAAACACCTCCTGGAGGTCAGCGCGGGGAAACAAGTTGTTCTTACGAACCAACACCTTCAAAATATGATTAAAAAAAAAAAAATGCCTCTTTGACCAAATTTAGTGGGATGATGTTGAATAATTTGACAGTGAATTTTCTTAAATACCTTCTTACGTGGCTGTTTGACTTGCACCAGAATGGAGACAATTAGGAGTAAGAGCACCACCCCCGTAGACACACAGATTATTGTCCCGTGAGTCTTTGTGATGTGATGAAAAACACTTTTGTTCTTTTTCTCTGGAGGATAGAGGTGAAGACAAAAGAGTTAAAATATGAGAGGTTTTCAGAGATACTGAGAGTACATCAGTCATTTACTCGTTTCCTCCCCTTTCGAGAAATTCTGTATCTCTGGATGCCGGCAACAATTCGGAACCTTTACTAAAAGCTAAAGCACAGACAAACACCCATCCCTGCTTTGGAGATGCTTAAGTTCCACTTATCAGCCAAAAAGCCTTGAAGGCCTTTTAGTTGGAAAAGCATCAAAATGATGAGATTATGCTTTCCCTGCCAAGTGGAAATACATCGATATTAACTGTTATGTAGCTGCTGCAGCCTATGTGTGTTTCATAATGATCCTCAAGGAGACTCAATGTGACACAGCAAAGGCAGACATGACATCCATCATTTTACAAAGCATGACACAACTACACAATGTGACACAGCACAGCAGACCAAAGGAAGTATTTCTACCAAAGTACTTCAGCAGAACTGGGGTACCTTTGCAGTTGCTTTCGTCCCAAGGAAAGACACAGTTTTGTATGCCGTTGCACACCAGAGAAGTGTTGATGCACATGTTAGTGTGGCAAAAGAATGCACCACCTACACAGGGTGCTAAAACACAAACACAAGTGTGTATGAAGTATGTGCACAACCTGACAAAGTAACTAATGCTATTAGCAGAAAGAGGAAATTTCTCCATTTGTGGCATATAGCCCTAGCCAGGGAAGCATGGATCCAACCATAAAATGCCTGTCAAACTATGGATATGCTCTGTTGCTAAGCATTTTGTCATATTTTAATACAATACAAGTTGCGGTGATTTAAAGTAACCACAAAAACTGTAACCTTAACCCTAACCCCACTAACCCTAACCCTATCTTTACATGCACTTTCCCATCATAGCTGAAGAAACTAAGCAGGAGGAGCATGAGTAAAAATGTAAAAATGCAAAACGATTTGGGGGGGGGGGGGGGGGGGGGGGGGGGGGTAAGAATAATCTAATAGAGACACTCACGGTCAGCGAAAGATGTGAACAGCATCCGGAAACGGCTGAGACGGCTTGTCTCATCGGCCCACATCCTTACTACTCCCACACCAGTGTCCAGCATAATGTCATTAGCTACTGTACTACAAAACTTGGCCTGCAAGAAACCACACACCATTTTCTTTTATAGCTGTTGATGTGTAGACTCAATGAGGCCAAGGTCTGTAGAACAGTTGCTACATAGTTCTGATTTAAACATGTCATTAAAAAGGAGCATGTACAGCAAAGAAAGAGAGATAAATCCTGTAGCAGAAGAAGAAGAACCTCAGATCTGAAAGCATATTGCTGTGTAATGTGTGACAAACTTAGTGCATTGTGCAGGAACAGAGTAACAGATATGACATTATACAATGAATTACCTTTAGGTCCTCAATGGCGTTACTGCCATCATAAACAGCCACAAAGTTCTTCTTACATTCATTTGAGTTTTCCATCTGGTATTCCAAGAATCGCAGGTAAATCTGAAATAAGCAATGGAGAGGAATACACTGCACATTGTGCTAATTTTTCCATGTACAAGCCCAATTCCAAAAAAGTTAGCATGCTGTGTAAAACTGTAAATAAAATCAGAATGCAATGATTTTTAAATCTCATAAACCCATATTTTATTTGCAACAGCACATAGAAAACATATCAAATATTTACACTGAGAAAATGCATCATTTTAAGAAAAATGGTGGATTTTTATGTTGGCAACACATCTCAAAAAAGCTGGGACAGGGCCATGTTTACTATTGCGTAGCATCCCCTCTTCTTTTAAAATATCCCTGCTAATGATGAAATATTTCAGCAATCAGTGTTTTTACATCATGCAATAGTATAAAAGTTCAAATTTTTAGCTCATTGTTTTGACATGTATGTGTATATAGATCCAACTTCAACTGTTATACTCTGTTAACAACAGTCAGTAAATATCTGGCAACTGAGGAGACCAGTTGCTAGACTTTTGGGAAAGGAATGTTGTCTGATAGAGGATTCTAGCTGTTGCTAGAATCTAGCTGCTGAAATATGCAAGGTCTTCCTCGAAAAAGATGCCATCTGGATGGTATCTTTCCAGATGTGCAAGTTGCCACTTCCATAGGCTCTATGGAAGTGCCATACCATATGGACTTACCATCCCCTTACCATCAGAGATGCAAGCTTTTTAAGTGAGTGTTCATAACAAGCTGGATGGTTCCTCTAGATTTTGATGCATATGCTTATAATTTATATGCACAAGCTGCAGATTAGTGGTTGCTTGATATTTTTTTAAAAAAGCACAATTTTTCACATTTTGTCTTTAAAATAATGGAAAGAATATGGAAAAATATATCACAACAGATATGGAGGGGGTGAAGGGTGAAAATAAGCTGCAGGCTGCAGACTCATCTTTCATGCCACTGTACTGTTTGTTATTTTGTTCCCAATGAATCATATCCCCACTCCTTAAATTAATTTTGTAGAGAAGCAATTCCTTTCCTTTCCTTTCCTTTCCTTTCCTTTCCTTTCCTTTCATTTCCTTTCCTTTCCTTTCCTTTCCTTTCCTTTCCATGAACATCCAGTTATCATTAATTGTGCAACAGATAACTGGTGTAAATGTAAATTTAACAATGTCATTTTAATGTCCTACCCTGTTCTTTGTTGGGGCGCGTATAGTCCATATGCAGTCCACTGCCTGGTCTGGCTTCACTTTGTTTTCTTCGTCCACCTGACTCGAACGGATCACACCGTCAGCTCCAGACAGCTCAAACTGACAGTCTGACCCAGACACAGTGACAGAAGGTAAAAAAAAAAAAAAGTGGAAACAAAAAGGAAGACATGTGATTAGATGGAAAATGACAAGTCTATTTCACATATTAGTCTAATGAAGCACACCTGAAGCTATTTTTTTTTATATGTGGTTACACTACCTGGGATGGGGTTTAAAAGTCCTCCCACATGTAGATGAAATTCAGGATCTTTGGGGGTCACAGACAGACATATCAGAGAGTCACAGAATCACTAGTCAGAGAACAGATATTTGATTTTTGAGCAGTAAGAGCATAATTAACCACCACGCTGTCTTGTATTATTGTAGGGTCTTTACCTTACAATATAAAGGACCTTGAGGTGACTGATGTTGTGATTTGACACTGTATAAATAAAACTGAATTGAACTCAACTGAATTTTAGTCACCTGCAGTAAAACTGTACTGGACCTGGAAGCCAGTCCCCTCCAGCTCTTCATCACTGAAAAAGCGGATCCACATGAAGCGTCCGCTGGACAGGATAAGTCCAGGACTGGCTGAGCCACAGAAGCGATTGATGAGCGGTGAGAAGCTGAAGGGACCGTCCCGCACTTCAATGTGGTCGAAGCGACATTCGAACGATGCCTCGATGTGGAAGACTTCATCAAACAGCAGTTCTATTCTCTGGCGAGGCAGGGCTGCGGAATGATTGGCACTCTTTTACTGCCGAAGAGATGATTCAGGAATACATAATGCTAAAGACATGTTTGCTCCTTTCATATATTCCTCAGTCTTGCGTGATCTTTGTATATCATTACTGATGGTCAGAAAGTTAATGAACAATATATTAAGACAACATGTTTTTGTCTTTAAGGACAGGAGAAGAAAAAAGAGGCATTGCACATAATAGGTTATACATATGTTTCTTAGACGGTGTCACCAAAGCAGGCATTCAGAATTTAAAAGCAATGATGGAAGGCAGAATGGTGGAGGTAGTGTCAGATTCACTTTAATTAAAATCTGAGCCAACAAAAGAATTGAGAGAGATCAAAGTCAAAATCTGAACTTTTTTCACGGGACTGAAATGAGCAGGCTTGTGTGCCTTGTGTCAGTTACCTTCCAGCACATAGAGGCACTCCTTGTTTGGAGGGTACATATTTGGGTAGTTTGGGGAACTGAAGGTGCCGCCATCAGTGGTTCGTACCCAGTTTCCACATTGAGAAGGTTTAACTGCTTTTGATCCTGCACTTGCATCTGCACGTGGCATCAAAGCATACAAAAATTATCGTTACAATGACTGCTGGCATCTAAAATGCAGTTATATACATATTCGTGTAAAAATGAAAAGAATCTTGAATGAAAGTAGAATATGTATATGTATAAAGAAGTCCATTTATCCAAGGAGCACAGTAAAGATTACAATCTTACCTTTAATCTTTTGTGCCAGTGCAAATCCCCCCTCAATGAACAGGAGAAATATCCAGACTGTATGGAAGCCAGCAGTATGTGAAATCACAGTGAGGAGGGGTACAATCAAGGAATAAAGGAAAAGAGAGAGCTTAGCAGGATTTGTTTGTCTGTGCTTGTTGTTTCAGTACAAGCAGCAGAATCCCTGAATGTATATAAATGGCAAGGGTGTGGAGTTCAAAGCTTTACAGCGAGAGAACATGCTGCTTCTACCATCTGCTTCCTTAATGCTTACTCCTATTTTTGCATTCCCCCCCCCAAGGTTTATAAGTAATGCTGGGTGAGAGGCAGGACAGTTGACAATCTGCTGTCTGCTAAGAATCTGTTCAAGGACATTTAATGGTAAATAAAAAAAAAAAAAGTTGTGTTTCATGAAATCATATCTTGCACCACATTTGTACCTATTACATAAAATGTGACCTAAATAGATCATCTTGCCCAGGGGCACCAGTCTACTTAGAATTTGCTTTGAGTTTTCACCAAAGTGGCAAGTTGGCATGCTGCTGCACATCCAGTGACAAACAGCAAAACACAAAATGACAGTTATGATATAGGCTGTGGACGTTTGTCCTGGCTATGACAGCTTGTGACCTGGGAAAAGACCGACTTCTAGCTTTTAACTCCATTTTCCCGTCACCATAAATATTGTTCTGTCCTCCAGCCACTCGAGTTGATTTGTTATTAATCGCTTTTCTGTGTTCAAATGACACTTTGTGTGTTATATTCATTTCTTATGTTACAGTGAATACAGAATATCCTTAAAATCTTTAAATTATTATTCATTTATGAACTACACTATGAATCTGAAAATTTTAATAAAACTGTGTTACAATAAGGTAAATAAAGCGCACTCTGTACCTGACTGCCATAATGCTGCATGACAAAATAAGGATTTTTGTTCAGCGTTAAATTTACCTAAAGCCCTTCCTCTGAGAACACGCTGAGTGCTGAGGAAGGACTGAGACAGCAGTAGCAGCAACAGCAGCCCAAATCCTCCTCCTGCCCAGGCACTGAGCCACCACACGCTGACGCAAAAGGGGAAAACGGATTTCCTACTTTGATTTTTTTTTTTAAATCTCTATCATACCATCCATTTTCTTTCTCTTATTTTTCTTTACTTTTACAGTCGTAGAGCACAGTGTACTGAGCAAGTGAGGGGAGCTGTTACTTCAGCACCGCGAATCGACGCACAAGAGAAACTTTCAAAACAAAGAAATGTGTTTTTCCGCCTTTGCACCATCTTTTGTGGCTTTTTTTGTGTGTGGACAAGGTAACTGTACAAACATCTTAGAAGACAGTCAAGAAAACAACATCTAAAAACCAGACTTCACCCCCCCCCCCCCCCCCCCCCCCCCCCCCCCCGCGTGTCCAACAACTCTCACCGCCTTCCCTCAGTAAAGAAAATACACAGTTTCCTTTAAATTATGCCGATATGAATGGTTTCTCTTACCTGGGTTCATCCTCGCAGCTGCGCTCCGTTTCCTGAGTTTTGCTTTCAAACTTGTGTGTCTCTCACATCCCCTGTTTATATCAGTGGTGCGGATTAGCACACGTTAAAACTACTTATTTGGAAAAATCCAACTTTCACCTTTCCATCCTAATCCTGTTGGTCAAAATGAGAGCGGCTGCTGGTGCGAAAACGAGCAGATGAACTTCTGATTCATCATCGGTCTTCGCTTAATGAACAGTTTTCCAGGGCAAAGAAAGTGGTTCCTGCGCATCTCAGTGTAACGTCAAACAAACGGATGATCTGTCTGCGGCAGTTTGCGGTTTTAAGATTGAGCTCAGTTGGCGCTAGACGAGGGGAAAAGCTGATTGCGCATGTGCCTCATCATTTATGAGTATTGGGATATATGATAAACCTCCAATCGCCCGTTTGGCGTAGTGATGAATTAAATCGGGATCTTCCATTTTTCAAATTTTAATTAGCCAGTACTGGGCACCACACTCACTCTCACAGACAGACAGACACAGACAGACAGACAGACAGACACACACACACACACACACACACACACACACACACACACACACACACACACACAGCGGGGGGGACCGTGCCAAAAAGCCCACTGAGCATAAGTCTGTCGGTGCACTGCTGTGAATTTCTATTCAGTGCAGGGAGCATGGACACATTGGCTCTAGTCTTCTCATTTTTCACCAAGGACACTCATCACCTAAAGCCCCAAAAAGCTGGCTCGAGCCAGAAAGAGATGAAAATGGAAGCCAAGTGTAGGTGGGGTGGAGAGTTCCCTTTGATGTGTTGGCTTTTAACGACAAAACTACTGAAAACTACTCACCACGTCCACCAGAGGATTTGTACCTTTATGGGTGAATATACTCGCTTTAAATCAGCAGCTTGGCACAAGAAGTGGGACATTGTACCCATGCTCCTCTCACTTGAACAGATGTGTCACAACCTCCTTATCCTCCTTGCTTTTCACACTTGCAGTGCAAGTATACAACTAATTATTTTAGCAAAAACATCTGAATATATTAAACTGGTACCATGTCTTATACCATTTCGTGACCTTCTTAAAATAACGGCCTGGGTAATTTTTTAATGAAAATTTATTTTTGCCTAAATCATCATATTTTCCTCATTTTTTTTCCTGAACCTACAAAGTATTTCTTTAAGTAAAAATACAAGTATTTTCAGGAGCGCTTAAAGTACTTGTTATAAGTAATGACTTATAACAAGTACAAGTTTTTGTTATGTGGGAAATTATTATGTTAAAAAAATAATCATATATCAAAGCCTCAGGTTGCAAAATAAATACTGTTATCAGGTAAAAGCATTTGAGTTAAATGTACAGTAAATCCTTAAAAAATGTGATTGAGAAAAAGTTGAAAGTAGCTGAAAATTGAAATGTTCAGCTGAAGTACAGCCCTGCCCCCCCTAGAATATACCATTATAAAAAAAGTTCTGATTCTGATGACAGTAAATCTCAGACAGTTGGGGCAGGGCCATGTTTAGCACTGTGTAGCATCCCCTCTTCTTTTAACTACAGTCCTTAAACAGGAGCATCACATCACGTGAACTAAGGAGGACTTTTGGGTGAGGGAGGTCGTCCCGTTCTTGCCCGATTTAGGATTTGAGCTGCTCAGCAGTCCTGAGTCTTCTTTGTGGTATTTTTGGTTTCATGATTTCATTTGATGAAACACATGCAGCCAGTATCAATATTTTTAATTAAACAGTAAAATGTCTCAGTTTAAACATTTGCTATGTTTTCTCTGTTCTGTTGTGCATAAAACATGGGTTTATGAGATTTGCAAATTATTGTATTCTGTTTTTATTTTACACAGTGTATCAACTTTTTTGACATTGGGCTTGTAAAAGAGTATAGGAGCTTTCTGATCTGAAAAATGAAGCCAATGCCAACGTGCTTTAAATCGGCAGTTCCAATGACCAGCAGGGGGTGACTCCTGTGGGTAGAAAAGAAGACCCATTGTCTATGAGAAAGTCACTGTACTGCTAACATGATCTATGACCTCAGTCAATGTTTATCAGATGAGTTTATCATCTCAATCATTAGCTTCAAGTCCTAATTAATACAGCATAGTATATTATTTTTAAACTTTATTAATACTATGTTACTTTACTCTATGGTACTGTAAAATACACAATAAAGAAGGGTGCGCTTTAAGGCACAGTATGAGAAGTTACTGTGTGTAGAGAGAGCATTTAGGTCCTGCCTTCATGGCTCTCCAATGATTTTGAGTTATATGAAGATGCTTCCTTTTTAGTTGCTGCTAGCAAAACAGGTAAAAATGGCTTAAAGCTTTCTGTCTCATTTGACTCACTGCTAACAGACTGAGGAACCTAGAATGAGATTTTATGAACTTCCAATCAGAAAAACTGACTGTCCCTTAGTTTGGGTCAGATCCACCCCTGGCTCCTCAGATCCAGTTTCAATAAACCAAGATGCTCACCTGAAGCCTTCAGAACGGGACTTCACAAACCACTGGGCCATGGTGGCTATGTCCATCATTTGTATACAGTCTGTGGTGACAATAAGGATATTTACTTACCTCCGTTTATCTGAATTTCTGTTTATCACATCAAACTTTAAACTAATCTACAACAGATGAAAATCAGCAGCCACCACACTTCACAAACACACCTCCAATCACAGAGCAACACAAACCAAAGCCAAAGGCCATCATTATTTATTAGGCGGGATCAACCTCAGGGTAAATACGTCAACAGGAGATAAACACTGTTGCTCGTGCAGTATGCACACTATCACAAAGATGTGTCCTCGGGGCTTGCGTTTGAAAACAACACTATCCCCCCTTGACCGATTGTAATGTGAGGGTGTTGTCTCGGAGACACATGAATCATTTCATGTATCTCTGGTTGAACAGGAGAGTGTTTGGTTGGACAAGAGTGCTGAAACTCCACTTGACCCTGAGCTCTGTGAAATCTGAACTGCACCGGTAGAGTGTCTTTGCATGCCTGCTGTCACACTCACAGCCAGTCCTCTGGTCCTCTGCCTGTCACTCACTCAGTAAAATGCATGCAAATAAATACACATACAGATACACCTTCACCACACATCAAGGGTATTCAAATCCATCTCTGTTACCGTAGCAACCAGACTAGAGTCTTGGCTGCTCCTTCTGAGGTAATCAGAGAACTAGAAAGCAGAGGTTTTAGGAGGGCTGACGGAGACGGGGATCAAAGCGGAATAAAAGGTGCGCTGCTGCTCCAGGAGGGAAAAGCCAGGAGCAGTATTGTTGATTTTTATTCCTCTGTGAGTTACTGTAATGTTGGTAAAATCTGAGTAATACTGAGGTTTCCTCAGTCTTTCTGATTTCCTTTCATATTACTACAGTCCTGTAATTTTTCTGAGCTCTCCGATCTTTAGGATTTCCTGATCTATAAAATCATCCTGCTTATGTGTGGGCTCCTTCTTCTGTGAATAAGCTTATGAAATAGGCTATTTAATATAAATACAATGCTTGCAAGCAACCTGATTTGGTTAATAATACATGTGTTGAAAGAAAACAAGTTTCTTTGTCTGTTATTCTCTTTACATTTTATAACAATTTCTGAGACAAAACAATAACATCTTGGTCTCATCTCATCTTCACACTGAAGTGGACAAGAAGATTTAAAAATGCTCACAAATAGGATATTCAAACATTTGTTATTCCATTACAATTGGGCAAAAGTCATCTGCCAAATAAGATTATAAAAAGCACAAGAACAGTCAGTAAAGGAGCTGATGGTGAGATCGTCATGCCTGCTTTGCATTTTCTGAACTAAAATGTAAAACAAAACAAAAGTTAGCATGTTTTTTTTGTTTCAAAATGTTTCTCATTTTATTAAAAAAAATGAATGCCAATGTTTTTTAGTATATTCAGTATGAATTGAATGGCACATGCAAAACTGAACAATAATCCCACAGATTATATTTAATGCACAGAATCAATAGCACCCCTAAACAGCTGTAGAGTAATGTTAGGTGAAGGCCAGCTGTAATGTTGTCTTTTTTCTGTAGTGTCACAGAGATTTGGCAATTGAATGCAAAACGACAAACATCAAACGAGAGACACAAAAGAGGATAATGAATTCTAAACAGTTCATTTGCAGGGCCGGGAATTTTAATTAGCATTTTGACTAGAGCCTTAACGAGGTAAGTGATTGCTCCTATAAGCGTGTGATTAGAGAGGAAATTTGCATCTTCAATTTAGCAGAGTTAACGGATGAGTGAGCCAGGTGAGCTGGAGAAATCCACTTTCGCTCCCTTTAGTCTCTCTTTTCTCATTATGAATGTAAAGTTTTGTTATTTTATTAATCTGAAGGAGCTGTCATGGAAAGACTCATCTTTAAGGTCACGTGTTACATAGCAAGACGTTTCATGGAGTTCAACAGCAACATGTAACAACAGGGTAAGGCAGCCCCAGTGGATCTTTAACCCTTTCTAAGCACATTACTGCCACAGAAACACACTGTCTGGACTTTCTTTGAATCTATGCCACTGTTCCTTTATTTGCATGGCTGCATGTCATGGTGAAAAACAACAGGCTGATGAATTTTGGAAAAAAAGAAAAGCAGTTTTATCAGCTTCCGAGGGAAAGTTATTAAGATACCACCACAAGCCTGTGATCGGCAGGAAATCCCTGTGGATTTAGCCTATTACTGCTGATGAGGAAACACAGTAGCCTTGAAGTCTCAACTTTAGCAACAGATTACTGCATCCCAGTGACTCCTCATTTACCATCACATTGATGTTTTTCTTTTTTTTTGCTCTGGAGATTTTATTGCCTTTGGGCATGGGATATTACAACTGTAGATTATGTCACAACTAATCACCCTCACGCATAGTCTGCGGTGTTAAATCCTACACTCAGCTGAGAACATCATCTTGGGTTGTCTGGTGCGGCAATAAAAGTCTTTCATCATCAGACCTGCAACATAATTGACCTTTTCCATTTTTTTTTTTTTTTTGGTCTTGAGGTACTCAAAAAGGTCAAAAACATGATCTACATGGAAATTTATCTTGAAGTTTAATCATCCTCATAGATGAAGCCTTACATAAGAGCCAGCTTAAGGTTGACCCAGGAGACCCAGCCATTGAGTGTGAACACACGTCCCATTCCTAGAGAGATTTAGACATATGTGATATCATGAAGCAGGAAGCACTGACCCTAAACGCTATACTGATCTCAGGCCTGCATGACAACAGATTAGAGAAAGAAAGAAGGGCAAGGACAATGACCTCATTAGACAAATGTTGGAAAGAGAACTATAGATTAAGCGTTCAAAAGAGCATAAGGGAAAATCCATATGACATCAGTTTTGGTGCTAACGATATAAGATGAACAGCTGTTTCTCTTTAATCTCAGTCTTGTGTTTATAACTTGATGGTACTCCTTCATATTTGCTTGTCAGCAAAATGGGAGCCACATCATATCTATGTCATGAGGAATTCCAGTTGAACATATATCTATGCACTTCAAAAAAAGCATATGCACATAAACACAGAGAATAAAGAGTGAATGGTTGCTTTCATCCAAATCCTTGGAAAATGGGAATTACTGGCTCCCATATGTTTTGTAACCAAAGCCAAATGGGACCCATAAAAATTATCTTTGCTTTTCCTCAAATGTCAGTCACACTTAAAGTTTTGTCTCCTTTGTGTGTTGCTACACATAAAAAAAGAAAGCTATTGCTTCATCTGCAAACGTACTCTTGCATGGTATTGTATAGCTTTGCAAATCCAAGCACAGATATACGACAGTGAGAAGGTGTTATGTCTATTCCAACAGATAAGATCATCCAATGGAAAATGTTCATTCAATTTAAACATTATGCTCTTCATAAATCTCACTCTCTGGCACCATATGGCCAATCACAAGGAGGGCTTGTGAGACAGATGGCCAATGGCAATGACCCTTACTCAAATCAGGGTTAAGCTCAGGAAGATAACCATAAGATTACTCTGCTTCATACCAATTAGGGCCCTCAGAGCAAGAAGAACATGTGATCAACAAGACTATGGAAAATCAGATATTATATAATTACATATCTGATCAGCCACATGATTAAACCACCAACATTGTTCTTTGTGTTGCTGGGAAACCTTAACTCTTGGAATTCACACTGATGCCACTTTGACACACGTCAGCCCATCTCCTCCATGGCACTCCCATGTGGCAGGACAATGCGCCCCGCCTTACATTCAGCACTGAGACCCAAATGATGAAGCAGCCTCAAAACTCATCAAATCCCAGTTGTGATTGAGCATTTGTGGGATGTGCAGGAACAAGCGCCATCCACAGAGACTTAAGGTCTCACAGTACCCAAAGGATCTGCTGCCAAATTCCCAGTGCCAGAAACGACAGGACATCCCCAGAGGTCCCATGATCATGCTTCAATGGGTCAGAGCTGTTTTGGCAACACAAGAGGGGCCTGCACAACATTAGGTTAATGATAGTGCTGATCAGTAGTATACAGTATACATAGCTGATAGGTTTGTTTAAAATTATTCCACTTCACAAAAATCTATAGGGTTAACAACTGAATATAAGCAAATGCTGTAAAAAAAAAAAAAAGAAGAAGAAGAAGAAGAAGAAAAAAAAAGAGGGTTATTGCTAAAGCTCCGAAAAGACATTAATACAAAAAAAAGTGTTTAACAAAACAGTGGTATTGATATTCTCATGTCAGCAAGTTTAGTACATTTTGAGCATGTCTGACCCACAAATTCAGCAGGCTAGAAAAGCAGTGACAAGATTTATCTATCCATTGGCAAACAGAAATCTTCTTAGCACAGCCTGATCTGTGGATGTGGCATCAAGCCTGGAGGAGGATGAGTCCAATACTATATCGGGGTCTACAAAGATTTGTGTGTGTGTGTGTGTGTGTGTGTGTGTGTGTGTGTGTGTGTGTGTGTGTGTGTGTGTGTGTGTGTGTGTGTGTGTGTGTGTGTGTTTTTAGATCATTTTTTTCTTTTCTTTTTTTTGCATTGATGCTAGTGAGTTAATGATGATGACAAGTTGTAAAGATTATGAACAGAGTTACCGATGCATTTTAAAAGCGACAAAGTGGAAGCTGCTCAGTGAGAGAACCGTCTGAGACCCTCATGTTCCATCGGTGGCATTTTGTCTGATAATTCATGCTTGGTGGACTTTTTTGTATTCCAGCATAAAAAGAACCAAGCTATGCAGAATTAGAGTCAGTAATACAGTTAGTTGATGGTTAAGAGCCCCTGTAATAATAACTAAAAATAATACAGTGGCAGATTTTGAGGATTTTTTTTTCTTACCATTTCAGGCTGCTGATTATTGTTTTTTCCTTAAAATGCACTGAACTTAAGCGCTTAAAGGAAAATGACATTGTGAGTGCATCTCGCTGTTAACATGCTGTCTGCCTTGAGATTTTTTTTTAGCCCCTATTTTCTCCACTTTTTAATTTAGTCAAACATACAAAGCTGGTCCTTGCAATCAAAGCCTAAGCGCTTGTAGGCAGGGGCTTTAGAGACGTAATTAAAAGGCCAGAGTGAGAGGAGGCAGCTTTGGTGTACAAAGTGACAGAAAGTGAGAGTCTGATGCAAGGTTGTTTTGAACATCAGTGATTTAAAGAGGAGGATAAAAGGACAGAGGGAGGAGAAAGGAGAAAACGGAAAGAGTGAGGAAGAAATGTGACATGCAACTGGACAGATTATCTACTGATGGCCTGTAAGACCATGTCTCATATGGCTTGAAGTCACCAGTGCTTCAGTGAATGCCCACACATGCTCAGAATGCATTTTAACAGCTGCAACCATCTGACCGTATGTTTAAAGGGGGAGGACACAAATCAGAAAGGGGTATTGGCTTGTGTCTGCTTTTTTGTTTCTGGCTTAAAACTGAAGAAGAGCTGAGACAATAAAAAGTCCTGGGTGAGAGATTGGAAATGAGATGACCAGACTTACAACAGCTTTATTCACACCCACAGTACTTGTGACCCTGATTGATTCCAAGAAACTAAAGCATGCATATGTGTGCACAAATGTTTGACTAAATGTGCCGCGAGATGGAAAGAGAAAGAGGTTTACAAATCATGGTGGAATTTTGTGTACACTGTATACAACTGTGCATTTTTCAGATGACATATTTTTAAATCAGGACCCATGTATTCCTTTATTCATTAGCTGGAGGAACACAATGACCATTAACAGAAATGTGCCACTATCCAGCTACAGTCAGACTAACATCCTGCTGATTTTGCCATTCTTATTTGCTTATTTGCTCGAGATTAATATTTTGTGTGTGTGTGTGTGGGGGGGGTGGGGGGGGGGGGGGGGGGTGTAACTAATAGTGGATTTAAAAACAATTACTATACTCCTCTTATAAAGATAGTGGAGGAGAATTAGGGTGAGTATAAATGGCAAATACTAAGATTAACCCATAAACATCAGTACTTAATACATAATAAATAAATCCTCTTCATTTTATAAGTGGATGGCAATGATTGCAGATTGAGTTTGCACTTAAAAAATGCACCACTTTCACTGACAGGAAATCATCACAAGGAAGATACTGAACCATGGTTGGCTACATTCCCTCAAACTAAAATTAGTGCCTTGGGGTTTCATGCCTCTGCCCACCAGTCCATTTGGAGTTTACCTTCATGCCTGTCTGGATTCATATTCTACACCTTTTGTGCACACTCTTCAGGTTGGGCACCAATGCAGAATCCAAAGCCAAATGTGAAACACGGTCACAATCTCTCATGCTGCAGCATATCTTTTCTTTAAAATGTGGCCACAAATGCTGTCAAGATTATCATGATGCCACTGGGAAGTTCACCTTTGATCTTTTTAATATAAGTGTCATCATGTTATGATTTTGTCTTATTTTTTGTCCATCCATGGATGCTGGCTTGAAATGGTTCAAATCTGCAAGTTTTAAAATAGATTTTCTAAATGAAAAAGGGAAAAAAATAAAGTAAAAAAAAAAAAATAGAGGTCTGATGCCATCTAACGGACGGACAATGACGTCTGTGTAGCTACACTGAAAACAGCTGCAGTGTTGAACAGGCTGTATGGTGTTGTTACATCCTTGTCCGCTAAGTGTCGCTAACGACTAGATCAACCCGTGATAGCAGGGATACTCTCTGCTGTGATTGGTTGTTAGGGTTCAGGTGGGTTGGGTCAGACAGCAGTGCTCGTGTGTTGGTGTTTGTCTGATTTCCTTTCATATAATGTTATGGTAGATTTTCGTACGTAAAGAGAGCGACATGGCAGAAAGGCGCCGGTCGCTGCCTTCATGGATGGCAAAGAAAGAGGAGACAATCCAAGAAAAGAAGTCACTGAAGAGAAAGCGGAAAGCTGCCAGGTAGTGGACGTAGAAAACACGATTTAAAGGCGGTTTAAAGCCCCCTTTAACGCTCCTTAAGTTTGTTTATTTGACTCACACAGTTCACTGATATCTTCACAGGGCTGCTTTCTATTGTATGAACGAGCAGGAGCTGGTAGAAGCCGCTGTTTCATATCTCACAAACGGTTTGCGTGAGGATGTGCCCCCCCTCACTCACCAACAGGTGGTGCTGTTTATCTTTTTCTTTTTTTTTTTTTGCCATGCCCTGAACATGAAATGCAATGATATAAAAATCCATTATATTATATCCAGTATTGTTACACACAGTTAAATTCCTAACACTTATTACCCCGTGTGCAGGTTACTCCCTTAACCGTTGTCTAATATTTGCTTGATCTCCCCTTCCCTCTCACACAGGATGAACAAAACGTAGTGGACACAGTAAAGGAGAGTGAGAAATCTACCGTTTCACACCCGACAGTGAATCCTGTAGCTGCAAAGGAGCCTCTCTCAGACTGCACTGAAGATCTCGACATGACGTATGTTTCGGAAACAGACTTGGACATTACAGAGGTGGAAACACTGCTGTACACCAAGAGCCTGGAGCATCCTGCATCTGAGGGTCAGCAGTCAGGACCATTTAGGCATCGTGGTGGACTAATGAACACAGATGTGGAGGCTGGGAAGACACACGAGCCACTGCAGACAGCAGCAGATGCAGCTGAGGACAATGATGCCTTACGGCTTGTACGAGAAATTTTTTTCACCTGATGAACTTTTTTAATTGCCACTGAAATATGTGCTCTTAGTCTTTTATTGAGGTGTGAAATAAGTGTGTGTTTGTGTGTGTGTGTGTGTGTGGGGGGGGGGGGGGCGTCTTTGTTAAGGGATAGCTGCTTAAATTACAGATTCAGGGGAGCGCAATCAGTATGTGAAGATAAACACAGCTCATGCACAAAGAAAAAGTTTGGAGAACTGAGCCATTAATTGGTACACATGGCAGAGCTTCATAAGAGTGGACACTAGTAATTAATTCACCAGTGCCTCTGCACTGAAATCAAGTCAAAATGCTTCAGTTTATGTGCCAGTGACACCATCTAACACCTCATTTGAGGAAAACTACTTTTTTTTTTTATCATCTTTAAGCATGTGGCTTGTCAGCTGCTTCAGCGTTTTTCTGTCGCCTGTGATCTAAACTCTTTACTTCAGCATAAAATTGACAACATGGCATTTTTTAGGGTTACCGAAAGTTTTAAAAAGGAAAAAAAAAAAAAAAAACAGGACAGTTTTTCTGTTCCCATGCATGGCACTGAATATGAAACTAACAGCAGTTGTGGTTATGTTACCACAAACATTTGGTGTTAGAAATGTTTCCACCAGAAGACCTAGCGAGTTCCTGCTAGTTCACTGAGCACAGTGCTGCTGCTGTACATGTGGCCTCATTCTGTGGGGAGAAACTTACATAAAACGTTGCTTTGACATTAAACTGGTTGTTCATAATGCATGCTTTTATTAATGTGACATTAGAAATTACATAGAAATTACAATTGCTACTTGAATATGTGAGGAAGCAGATACATATATTCTTAATTTCTTAATACAGAAACAGCTGTCAGCACCATTAGGGTACTACCCATGCATCTGCCAGCTGTGTATATGAGACTCAACAGGCCATATTTTTGGTTATAGCGAGACATTTATCTACATTATGCACATTAGTTTTCACAAACCACTTAGTAAAGAAATCCAAAGTGATATTACAGCACCAAAAGATATTAAACATGTTAAAAAAAAAAAAAAAAAAAAAAAGAAGCAGCAACATAGGTTATCATAAAATATGGCGGGATATCAGTCAACATATTGGAGAATATGCTGAGTAGCACTTGTACTAGCACTTTTCTAGTGTTACTGACCATTCAAAGGGCTTTGTGACTTGACCAGAACATTAAAAAAAAAGAGGTAATTTTGTTGTACTGCACAGTCTGTGGCTTGTGTTTAAGCAGGGAGAGGCTTAAGCACTTCACTGTATTTCCAGAATGATCTTAGTCGCTTGCCTGACACATGGGTTAGTGCAGATGTGATGGCCAGCTCAATCACCACACCCAAAGAGATATAGAACCAAATGGTTATGTTTTGCCAACTCAAGTATGACTGGTATACAAGTAAAAAACCAATAAGACCAGCCAGGGTGAGTAAGGCTGCGCCAAACTGGAAAGCCACGCTGCAAAAGATAGCAGGTTCGTCTCTGTCAGAGATGACTGAATACAAGCCCAACAGAGCAAACCCCACAATAATCACTGGGACATACACAGCTAGGTAAACTGCTACTCTGAGGGAGTTAAAATGTGGCTTAGATAAACCCCCAGGTTCAGGTCTTTGGGACTGCGATAGCTCGTACAGGTGACTCATATACACATTATCACAGGACCATTCCCCACTCTGCTGGAGTGTGACATTTTGATGGATTTGACAGAATCTATAGGGGCTGATGAGGACTTCATCGGAATGAATGAACACACCAGCAGTGCAAGGCATGAAGGAGATTATCATCTGAGCCATGATGAGCAGGAGAAGCAGAAAGATCCCACGAGTGTGACATACGGGACTCCTCACGTCGCATCTGGCCTTCTTCTCCGGCCACATCATCGCTGATCTGTAGAGTAAAGAGTCATGTTAGCAATCAAACATCTAGCGTAGAAAAAGATAAGCCCTTAAATTATTATGGAGTGACCTCAATGATTCATCCATGAAGTACTGTTTGTCGATCTCGCAGGAACAGTGATCGTGTCAGTGGTTTAAGGTTCAGCCTCAGTCAGCTGATCAGCATGTTTACTTCCCTATTATGAAGGCTTTATGTAACTATAAATAACTGTTAGTGTGATTATATTGAACATTTAATCCACAAGATTTGTTTAAGGTTTTTAAGATTTCTGACTGCTGTCACGGGCTCTAATTATACATTTGAAATTTTGACAACTTTATTAAAGTTAAACATGCCCGCAGCTTAATGGCAGATATCTGGTTTCACTGAGTATGGCAGACGCGTTCATTTTGAAAATTTTATTATGATTATTTTAATGTAATTACATTTTTATTTACTTACGTTTAATAACTTAGAAAAGGCAGAGACGTCAATCTGGCTGAGGAAGTTCGTGGTTTGCGCTCTGGAGCGCGCACCGTGGACGCGGAGACGGTGCCCCGCAGCAGTCCTCGTAGGGCTCTGCTCCTCTCTGCTGGTGCGCACTTCGAGCGGTTTAACGAGCAGACTCTTCAAAGAGCGGGATCATCACACCAGCTTTATATATATATAGACCTACTGCGACGCTAGAGTTTCAAAGGTTGGTTAAATGCTATTACCCTCCTATACATTTTAACCACAATGGTTTTTTTGTTCCTTATGTAATATTTGATTATAATTTAACAGTTTGTGTCGTACGACAAGGAGGCGGGGTCGTCTGCAAGACTTATTCTTCCTTATGCTTTCACCAGAAATTGTTTAATGGATGATTTATGTTGTTAATTAACAGAACATCTATGCTCGCATTTTTTAGTAGCCCATAAAACGAGTTATACGATGGTATGCCTCGTTCAAATAGAGCCGACTGGAACAAATTATTTATATAATCAAAGAAAAGAAGAAAAAAAAAGGAATCTGCAGATTTTAATTTACATTTTTAAGTAAGGAGGGTGTCGAGTGAAAAGCTTTTAGTTGGCAAAAGTTCTGATTGCGCGCGTCAAAACTTGTCCGGGGTGTTTCTCGTGGTACGCAAGTAAAGAATTAATCAAGTGCTTTAATTGGTCCCTGGGCTCTCCAGAAATACACACTACTCATCTCAGAAAAATATAGCACGCAATGCAGGCTGGGAACGAAGAACATGATGTACTAAAAGACACAGAGTGGAATCGTTTTTCTCCACCAGTTAAATAAGCGTCTCTCTCTTTAATCATCGGTTTTATAACCCCGAATAAACGTGAGATTAATTTAAATCAGTTTTTATTCGTTTTGACCCTCTGTACAGGCTCATCATGGGAAACAGGTTTAGCAGAAGGCGAGAAACCCCAGCCAGCAAACCTGAAACTTTGGCCACTGAACAGAAGACCGCAAAGGAGCCTGCAAAAGACTCTGAAGTAACGCAGACTCAGGAGGTCACCAAGTCAGAGAATCTAGATGTGGTGGTGGAAGAACAGGTGACCCCAGTGGCGTGTTTACCCAGTGAAGAATGTGTATCAGAATGTAAAGAAGCAGAACCTTCTGCTGCCTCAGGCCCCAGCACAGAACCAGCACTTGTGGTAAAGGAAGCCCCAACTCCAGTCGAACCTGAACCTCAGGTCTCAGCCAGCAAACCTTCACCTCCAGAACCAGTTGCTGAAGCTCAGTTTGCTCCTGTTCCTGAACCAGTACCTTCCTCAAACCCAGATGGAGACACTGAGGTAGTGCAGCCCATCTCAGAGCCTGTACCAGCCCCAGTGGAGCATCTGGAGGTGCAGACAGATCAACTCACACAAGAGTCTCTCCTTGAGTCGATTGTTTCTTCACCCCCTTTGACCGACTTGGGTATCCCTGATGTCACTCCCATCCCTGTCCCAGATGAGCCGTCAGACCCCACAGATGGTGAGAAATGCCAAGACAGTGATGAGACTACTGACAATTCCATGTTTGAGCCAGAAAAGTCTGCAGATACACATCTGGAAAAGCCAGTGGAGGTGGAGGCTGAAGAGTGTTTGGAGAAGCTTGGAAGTGATGTCAATGAGGAAAACTTTAGTGACACCCTAAAGAACTTGGAGCTGAAAGGAAATGACCTTGTCAGTGACCTCATTCCAAGTGATGCCAATATCCCTGATGACACTCCCATCACAGACATGAGCACATCTACTGAGCTCATGTGAATCAGCTCAGTAGAGGATTCATGAAGGAAGTGAGACCCTTTAAACCTAAATTGTGAATGGATCTAAAAATTGTGGTTTGCTCACCTTAAGTGCCCAAATTAATGCTAATAGCTAATTTTTTTTTTTTTTTTTAAACAAAGGTACCAAAGAGCTGCGGAACAGTCTGAACAGAAAACTAAATGTTACTTTTGTTTTTGCTGTTTGATACATTTCGCTAGCTGGTGTGTGTGCGTGCGTGCATGTGTGTGTGGTGGTGGTGGCTCCAAAGGCAGAATAGTCTGGAGCACTTCAGTGTATTGTTGGACAGAGATCTTCCTCTATGTAGATCCTCCAAGCAGAAATTAAATGTGTCATGTATCTACTTGAACAATTCTTTTGTTTAAAAAAAAAAATATATAGCAAAAAATGACCAAGTCAAATCTGTGCAGTGCTTGTAGGTTAAGAAAAGACAAGCAAAGGACAAAGAATGCAACAGCTGGAAACAGTGTATGCATTCCACAACAGGAAACAAGTATCTAGTAAACTTTTATGCCTTAACATAGTAATTACCAGTAATCCACTAATCAGAGTGATTGTCATCTTATGTAATTTTAAATAAAGGAATTTTAAATTTCAAGTTGCTTGCCTTTGAAAATAAAATAGTATTTACACATTACGGTCTTGCTCACTGTTTTTTTAAAAGTATATTTAATAGTATCTAGTCACACAAGATTCTGGGAATGGATTTTTTTGGGGGGGGTTAGATCTAAAGAAGCAAGTTGGTGAGATATGGAAGATACTGGGGATATGTTTAACAAACTAGTACATGTATTGGACACTGCACATGGCAATAGAAATCTATGCAGTACATTCCAGTTAATTTAAGAGAGACCGGGCCTTCTCACTGTCTCATGGGAGAGAGGACATAAGCGGAGAGAGGGGAGAGACTAGGCCACATTCTTTCCAGAGGAAGGAGATTTTCATGGGGCCTGGGTCAAAAGTCTTCAGTGTGACTGCATTTCAGTCCATGAGAAATCTACTCCTTGCATGCCTCCCCTTGCCTTCACCACATTGCTGTCCCAAAATCTTGTCCAAGTAGTCAGGACATTGGTATGAGAGGCCACTCCTGCATACCTAAAATCTGAAATCTATGGTCATGTGGAAAAGAAAGTGCACAGTTTTGCAATTCTAAGGATTTACACAACGGGGGGAAAAAAAAAAATTGGATAAATACAACTTCAAATATTACATCATGTCATTATTTAACAAAAATTGAACCAAAACAGGAAAGCAGTGTGTAAAACATTACATAAACTCTTACTGCTTCAATAGGAATGAAGGTAAGCAGCAGGGAGGTGCTGCTAATCAAATGCATTTGATTAACTGATCAGCAAGTGCGAGCACCTCTATAAAAGAGACTGATGAGGCCACACAGACAATGATTACTTCCTATTGTTGTTCCTAAAACTGGTTCTACAAACTACCGAATAGGTGTAGTCAGCTTTGCACATATTGCTTCTGCATTTTGGCTGTATTTGTTAAATAAATAATGATATAGTGTAATATGTGTTGTTCATCTGAGGTTGTATTTTTAAGTAATTTTACAATCTGGTAAGGTTTTTTTTTTTAATGTCTTGATACATGAAACCTTAGAACTGAAAGACAGTGTACTTTCTTTTTCAGAAATGTAAACAGAAAAAAATTAGCTTATTTGCTTTGCCAATTTGAAAGAAATACACTATATTACCAAATGTATCTGCTCATCTGCCTTCACACACATATGAACTTGAGTGACATCACATTCATGGCTGAGTTCCTGTTGTTCCCAGTTGCTTCCACGTTGTTATAATACCACTAAGAGTTGACTGTGGAATATTTAGCAGCAAGGAAATTTCACAACTGGACTTGTTGCACAGGTGGCATCCTATCATGGTACCACACTGGAATTCACTGAGCTCCTGAGAGCCACCCATTTCTTTACGCCTGTGGCTGCAGAAGTGATTGGAACACCTGAATTCAATTTGCCTGGCTGAGTGAAGGCTTTTGGCAATATAGCGTACAAACCAATAAAGAGAAGACTTAATGCCAGGGGTGTACAAAGCAGAGCTGCTACTTTTCAAGCCAGTTAATATATATCCAGTAAACAGTTCCCTTTCACTTTTCCATAATCATACAAAGTCTGAAAATTTAACAGCCTATGCCTCAGGACATGGAAAATGGGGAAAACCCATGATTTTAGCAACACACTGATGAATCCCCATAGAATGGGAGAGGCCCTTTAAAGAGTGATCTTAGTCAAGCTAAACTTTAAAGGACAGTTTGCAGACTGAGCTGCTTCTTGAGGCACACTGGGAAAGATAAGCAGCTTGATTTGCAGTCTGATTCCTGTCATACCAGAGGCTTTCAGCTCAATAAACAGTCCCCCTCTCCTCTTGTTGATTTCCTGTCTATGAACTGAAGCACAAAAAAAAAAAAAAGCGGGACTTGGCATTTGCTTCTGTGATGGAGTATGTCAAGGAATTAAAAGGGTCTAAGCTAAAGTTTTAGATATAATCCTAATAGTCTTGCTTTGCCTTAAAACTTAGAGGGAAAAACAATTCTGTCTCATAACCGGTGAAAGAGATGCCACTAAAAATATATAAATCAAAACAACTAGAAGACACAATCATCTTTATTGGACCAGATTTTATCCAAACTGGCATACAGTAAATCTGACCTGAACTAAAAACAACTGACACAGAATTTATAAACATGTTGAAAACTTTGCTTACGTTCACTACCGGAACATACTGTCCTATGGCCAATTGTTCTGAGAGACAGTTATTTCAATATTTCTATTTCAATATGGCACAATTCATCCTCAAAGAACCTCCCAGATGAACATAAAGCATGAACAAATAATCAAATAGCATCTGCAGATAAATTTTCATTTCAAATAGTTATTTGAAAAAAGACACTGACAGTGAAATTGTTAAACAGGTTTGAGAAAATATTTCCGTGCAACCACAAAGCACTAAATATACACAGAGTATAAACTATAAGGATTATATACTGCTGTAGATCATTTAATTAAAAAAAAAAAAAAAGTGTGAATGAAGGCCTTGTTGATAAATCCAGTCAGATGATCTACAGAGGGCTTTAATAGGCTGCACAAGGATCAAGAATGTACACAGCAGGTACCCTGGGCTTTATGTTTCTGAAGGAGAAACAGACAAATGAAGGAAGTCAATGCAATGCAATGCGGCAGTTAGAGCAGTACAAAAGCTTGGGCACCCCTAGTCAAAATTTGTCACTGAATAGTAGATGAACTGATTTTCAAAAGATAAACTTAAGGGTGAAGCAGCATTTTATGAGAAATATTTTGGTTTCACAAACATCATCACTTCATAATGTAACTGAGAAATGACCTCCACAGTTCCTGCTGCCTGCCAAGCTGACATTTCTAAAACCTAAAAAAACAAACAAAAAAACCTTTGGTTGTATGGTTTGTAGGACTACACCTCCGGGCAGATTCAGTAGACCCAAGAATGGTGGTGCACTGTTCAGTGCAGTGACATCTGCATAAATATGACCTCATGGAAGAGTCATAAGAAAACCTGTCCCGTCTCCTATTGAGCAGATTCGGTGTGAGAAGTTTGCAAATAAATATCTTCAGAAGAGAAGTGTATGCAAGTTAACCATAGAACCTCTCAGAAAATAATGGGCACAAATCCCATTATTACAGGTGAGAACAGCATCTGTTATGACACTTGCCAAATGAAGTCTTCCTCAGTCCCAACTGTGCAAGGTACCCAAATTTGTTTTGGACAACTGAAAGACGGGAAAAAAGGTAATCTTGTTGTAAAGAAATTTTTAGAGTATGAATTTCTGTGCATTTTGGAAATCAGGCCATCTATCATGTAGTTGGAAATTTAGACCAGGGTCCTCAAAACATCACATGCCACTTTAAATTTGAAAAACACCACATTTCAGGATCTCGTCATTACCATTAGCTGCCTGTATTTCTTGGCCAAGTTGACATTGGTGCGTCCAGGCTGAAAAGGATATGACCACAAGATTAAGTTCCAGGAGAAGCCATATTTTTTTACTCCAGACAGTAGGTAACGCACCTCCTCCCGACTGAAGTCCCTTCTCTTTCTTCTCTAAGAGGATTGAAGGCAAAAAAGTAGAACATGCAAATAAAGACAGGTACTTAAAAAGAAGAGTGGGGATTATATGACATATACATTATGCACATACACACTTTCATCTGTTTGCCACACCTCTCAGTGCTCAGTAACTTTTAAAGCCTCCTCTACCAAAAAATGGCCTTTTGAATAATCACATCTAAAATAAATAAATACGTAAAAAAAATACTTTCAAAACATTGACCCCCCCCCTCGCTTCCCCATTTATCATACTGAAAATAATCTGGTCAAGTTGTAACCAGAATCAACAGACTACACTGGTTTCAGCCCATGAACAGCTGTAAGTGATTTATGTGATAGCAAATAACTCATGGCCTATTTTGCAAAGCAGATTGTTCACATTTCAAATGATTTCAGCCCATCTCGATGTTCACATGATGTTTTGCCATCTGTTTGTGTCAAAGTTCAAATATCGTTGCTTGGCATTACTGATGGGCTGGTCCATAAAGCAGACAGCAATAAGCTGTCTATATTATATATATATATATATATATATAAAAATTTTTGATGCAGTAAAAGCTTTTTGAAAGTCTTGACAGTCAAAAACATATTTAATCAAAAACTTACAGTGGGAAAGTGATCTATGCCAATCTTCAGCTGATCATCGTGTCCACCATTCCTTCTTCCCATCTCTGTATCTGTAACAAAGCAAGTGAGCATGTAAAACAGTGATGGATGGATTTATCAGTTAAATACAAATATCACCTGGTATATTGCCATCAGAGAACGCAATGATATTTAAAGTGGACATATCATGCTTTTAAATCTTTCCTTTTCATATGTAAATCATTCACTTGTGGTCTATATAAAGTAGAACTGCAACGCTTCGGTCTGAATTCCTCATTATTGTAGCTCCACAGACCCCTCATTTACACCTGTTCTGAGGCGCATCTTAGGGTAACTCGTTTTGATGCGGTCTTTTTAAATGTGAATGACATTTCACACCCTGCCCCCCTCCAGGTCGCAGAGCGCTCCACTCCACTCGGCAATTTTTGTAGTTTGACAGCAGCGATCCGATTATCTAGCAGCAGAGAAACACTTCGAAGAGGCTCTGATGCCGGGGGTTGATGTAAGGAATTGTGTGGGTTACTACACCCAACAATCGAACATTTTGACTTATCTACTTGCAACTTCAGCATAAATGAACTTGGACTACAAAATTGCTGCGAGAAAAAAAAAAAAAAAAAAAAAGGCAGATTCACAAAATTGGTTAGCCGGAAGTCCATGACCTTGTTTAGCAGTTCCACAGCAAATACTGTTACGTAATAGTTTATATTCACAGAAAAATATGGCCCAAAAAGAATAGATAGCTACGCAGCACCAGGAGAGAAATTAAAAATTTCTGCACTCCTACACACTCAAAGTACACAAAAAAAAAAAAAAAAAAAAAAAAAAAAAAAAATTGTATTTAAGGTCTAAAAAGTGGATTTTGCTTGATATGTCCCCTTTAATGATGGCAGTGGCTGTGGTTATCTGTTGTCTCATCAGCATTGCTTCTAGTTTCATAAATGCATGTAGCTGAATTTATGCAAATTCACAGACATTGTGTTGAAATGCCATTAAAACGGCTATTTATTTAAAGTAAAGATGTTCTTTCCCTCCTTCCAAAAAAAAGTGGGCAAAACCATCAGTACTGGACACCATCTATGTATTGACAACTCCCACTTTACATATCAAATGACACCAGATTTAATTGCAGAGAATTTCTCTTTTGCCATTCTTACTGTAAGTAAGGCTGATTTTACAGCTGTAATAAGCACTAGTACAGCCAATAAAGATGCTCTACAAACATTACAAGAGAAAAGATGAACATGCTGAAAAATGGATGGCAGTGGAACAAAAACTGGACTCAGAGTAAGCACTGGAGAAAGTATTGGGCTGAGATGGAAAAAACAACAGTAAAACTCACAGCATGACAGCACAGAGAGAATGCACTATGTAATAGTATCCCTGCATTGCAATACTACTGCAATTCTATGGCTACACAACATTTGAGATGGTGCAAAGTTGCTGACAAAACAGTGCAATCCCCCTAGTTTCATTACAGCGTCACTGGCAAGACACAAAAGCATCAGAATACTTCGTTTCAATCTCTCACAGTGTTACACAGAGTGTGAAACAGCTTAATACAGCTGTGCCGCTTTGAACCAGCTCTGGTCTGCACTGTGAGAACACTGGCTGCAGTTCAACATTCCCTCTGCTCTTTGGTTTGTCTGCTGCCAAGAACACATTGCAGAGAACAGCTCCCACCACAGGCTCTCAATCATAACATTCACACACTTAAATAATCAGCTGTAAATACCCATTACTGATATTGAATATCTATCTTCAGGAAGATTCTCCCTTTTTAGGAAGGCCAAGACTAGACAAGAGAGGAGTGATGGGATCGATGTTGCTGGTTATGCCAAACATGCAAGACAACAGTAAATAATTAAGCTGGTGCTTTGTGGAAAACATCTCATACCAGTCCTGTTACGAGAGGTGAATGTCGTCCTTTTAGCTGTTCTTTGCAGCGGAGTCAAAGTAAAGCCTAAAAAGAAAAAGGCATCCAAATTCATTTACAGATTCTACATATAGATGTCCTACATCTAAAACAGCAGTTTGCAAGTACTCAGACAAATTTTAATTTCTTTCAGGATGTTTCTGTTCTGTTATTTTGCATTGTTTGATTACGTGATGCAGCATTAATGGAGAAACCACTGCTGCCAAGCTTTGTCCTCATACACTGATAAGGTTTACAGATGTCTACAATCACTATCATAAAGCCATCTTGCTCAAAACATTTCAGATTTTCCTCTCTCAATATTTCCTTTCCACTGACTGCAGTATCATCAGTCTCTTAAGCATAATTCATATTATCTTACAGTAAAACTGCAGGGATAATGTGTGACAGAACAAACTCTTTGCTCCTGAGCCACATGCTCTAAACTTGAAGTGTTGTGTTAACTAACATCTGTTGTGTTAGTCAATGTATTGCCAAATGTCCTCACAGGTACTGGTTTTGTGGTGACACATTAACACCTGGCATGTTTGCCAATGAATGTGTAACCATATTTCTGACCTCAAAGCCGAGGCACACGTGACAAACCCAACGATAACACCAGGTTAACTCAGTAATGTTGTGCCTACAGTGGGTTCATATTAGACCTCAGAAACTGTAACTTTGGAGTTTAATTGATTTCTACGGGACAAACAGAGTTAATTATAAAAGAAGGGCGCAGTTTAAAGATTCTAAGAAGACTGCTGTGGGGTTTCAGGGACCACATGACACCTGGTACCCAAGCCGAGTGCAAACAAAGCTGTTTTTAGACATAGACAGTGATGGGATATTGAAGCCTGAATATTATTTTCTTAATCAGACAACAGCAGATAATCCACTTCAGAGGTGCTCACACTGAAAATCCTCTGGTTTAGGTGAGGGTGCTGCACATTACCTGGAGGTTAAAGTCTCTGTATTGTCCAGATAGACATTTGTGTTAATGTGCGCACCTTTACCAGGTTATACCTGCCAAGCATGTATGAAAATGTCCAGTTTTTCTTAATGCGCTTGTGCATTTCTAATACAAAATACTACCACAACGTGTTTAAAATGGATCTGTGGTTCAGTGGATCTATGAAAACTCACTCCCGATGGTGCTTTCAGAGACTTGTGGTAAATTTCTTACCATTGTACTTCTTCCATTTGTGTTCTGGCAGATTGTTCTTACCACTTCCTGTTCCTTCACCTTCAGGAAGGCCTTTTAGAGAGGAGTAGGTCATTTTTTTTTTAGCAACATATGGCAAAAAAAAATCACAGTTAAACATTTTCAAGTTCAGCATCAAGAGAAAAACTTCAGTATTTCAGTTTTTCCTGTCTCACAGAGTGAGGAGTGTCTGCAAGATGTTACAAGACTACCACTACAAGACGGGAACAAGAAGGCTCTGCAGAACATGATTTGGGTATTATGCAACCATTAGATGTGGTTAGCTAAAATCACATAAGCTGCTCCTAACTCAGCCATGTCTAACAGTTAGGGAATGCCAATGTGTGTTTTACAGAGAGTGATTACCCAATGAAGAATGTCTATTAAAGTGCAAAGAATTACACCCATTGTGGTCACTGAGGAAAACTTGTGTCCATTTCTCTGTTTAACTTTGGTGCTAACAACATGATAAAGCAGGTGATGCATCACCTTCTGAAAACTCTGTAAGACACACTATCCATTAGCACAATGGTTTTAATAAAACGTAAAAAAAAGACAAGCCTAGAATCTACAAGTACTACTAGTGTTCACTGATCAGACTGGTAACAGAGAGGAACTACATGTTCTGATAAAATGGATTTCTGCACATGTGGAGGATCTTCTCACCAGTCCAATTTTTGCAGCTTCTTTGTGACTCTGCTGCTGAATATCTCTCAGCCTCAGTGGCTTCCTGGTGCTCCTTCCCAAACACAAGGCTGCAGCGGCGCATTCTGAAGCGCTCTGTGGCCTCTCGCAGAACCTTGTGCATGTCACAGCTTTGCTGGCAAGAGCTTTGGAGAGACTCAAACGTTCGACTGGTCACTTCCTCAAAAGGTAACACACAAGCTATATGAAGAAAGAAGGAGGACACGGGATTTATACTTCTGTGTTAAATCTACACCATATTTATGTCATAACTGCAAAACCTCCTGAAACTCTATGCTGTAACCTGATGTGCACTTCTCCAGGAACGCAACTAAACATCACATCAACACAACCTGTGATGACTCTGATTGGCCTGTTCCATCCCATCAATTCCTCCTATGCATTTCTGGTCACATTTTCAATGCTTTTGAATGGATCAATGAGAATAATAGTCATCTCCACACGATAAGGAATAATAATTATGGTGTCAATGTAAGGATTCACAGATGGCAGCAAATTCTTAGAGGGAGCTTACAGAAACCACAGGAACGGATGTGAGGGAATGTTCAAAGTAGAAAAACGAGAGGGACAAATGTTGGGGGGGGACCACAACAAAGTGAGGAACCAGGAGGGAAAAAAAGTCCCAGAATTTTATTTGCTTCTATCATGGCTGGCACCCCACATAGACCACCAGGACATGACCAGAAGGTAATTAACACAACGCAAAACACATAAGCGTAAAGGCTGGCAATGGTGTCAGCCACTTGCGTAGGCTATGTTATAGGCTATACAAAAATTCACCAACTTTAGGTTTACCATTATCTGAATGAGCCTTTAAATTTTAAATACAACTGTGTTTATACAAAGCAAGAAAGAAAAGTAGTTTAGGCCCCAGTCACACAAGCCTAGAGACCATTTGGTGACCATCTGGCAGCGAGGGAAAAATGTGTATTCCTCCACCGGTTGGTGCCTGGAGGCTGTTGGCACTCGCTGTGAAATTGATTGCTAAAGCTCCAGTCGCACAGGCCTAGAGACATTTCACTGACAGGAAAAAGTGTGTACTTGTCACTAGTTTCACACTAGTGATGCCAAGGGCCTCCTACCAGTCTCTAGGAATGTGCAAGAAAGGGCCTACATTGCACTGAACTAAAACTTTGTATATAGCCCTAATTTTAATGTGTCATAATTTGAAAAGAAAAAAAAAAAAAAATTTGCTAAAATACAGTGGACTGAAGGCTGTCCGACACACCATCCTTGTTTAAACTCAGCCTTTAATAACAAAATGAACACCATCTCCATAAGAAGCAGTTTAATATTTTCCTACCTGCACACCGACTGTAAGAGACCGAATGTTCCTCAGCTGGGATTTTGATCGACTTCTTCATTTCACTGCTCTCTAACTCTAAGAATAAAATATTTGGAAAAACATTACACACTACACATCTACTGAAAATGCCCTTTTCAGAGAGAACCCAAATGAAAGACACAGGAAGCAAGTAAAACCAAACACACACACACACACAAATGAAGCCAAGACAAATACAAAAAGTCTGATATCTGCAGAGCCTTGTGCAGATATCAGACAAAGGCAGAATCCAAACACAAAAAATACATTTTAAAAAAACTTCACATGCATAAGCTGAGAAAATGAATGCTCAGGTAGGAGACCACAATCACAATGATTAAATGTTGGGTTAGCTGGGTGTATATACATTGAGGGACTGATTAGGGGATTGCAAACAGGTGAGCTAACTGGGGAGAACTAGGAGCAGGTGTGGCCGTCTGAGGCTGAGCATAGAAATTTTAGTTAAGACACTGAAGACTTCTAGTGGGTGTAACTGAAAAGAAGTGATGCTTTATTGCTTACCTTCAATACATTTATTGTCTCTTGGTTTTGTGCGATTCATTGGAACTGGGGGCTTAAATAGCTGACTAAACAAAAAAAAAAAAAAACTAATCATTTACTTTCATTTTATTTCCTGATGCATAACAACTAAACCAGGGCTCCTCAACTCCAGGCCTCGAGAGCCCCTGTCCTGCACGTTTTAGATGTGTCCCTGATCCAACACACCTGAATCAAATGGCTGAATTACCTCCTCAGTATGCAGTCAAGTTCTCCAGAGTCCTGCTAATGACTTCTATATTTGACTCAGGTGTGTTGAAGCAGAGACACATCTAAAACCTGCAGGACAGGGGCTCTCGAGGCCTGGAGTTGAAGAGCCCTGACCTAAACACTGGCCAACTCTACTAACCTGTTTGCTTCATGTTGCTTGCTAGTTCCCTCTAGTGGCGGTACATGAGTAGACCTGAGGGCTCCCGTACCCTCGCACAATGAACACAGCACACCACCTCCGCTGGTTTTG
Organism: Archocentrus centrarchus; assembly: GCF_007364275.1. Taxonomy (NCBI): domain Eukaryota; kingdom Metazoa; phylum Chordata; class Actinopteri; order Cichliformes; family Cichlidae; genus Archocentrus; species Archocentrus centrarchus. Next base: position 22,951,909 of record NC_044351.1, on the reverse strand, counting down.
GTATTCTCTTTGTGAAAATTTTTCCTGGAGGTCGGTTCCTTCTTTTCACCATTATTCTCAGTCTCAGTTATGTTTCTGATGATTTTACCTGTAAGGCTGTTCTCACCAAATGCTTGAACACACTTGTGTGTGGGGAGAATTTTAGCAGCCTCCTCTCTGTGCAGCAGTAGCTTTAAAGCTGGCAGAGCTTGTTTGTCTTGCTCCTCATTTGAATTTGATGGATTTGTGTCTTCCTGTTCGTCCTCAACCTCCTGAAGATCAACATAAGTGCACATCTAGAGTCACCATGATACATGCCGGTCAGACTGCAGCAATGTGTGCGATGCCTGTTTAACTTTCACCTTTCTCTTCTCTAGCAGGTTAATCCTGTGCAGAATTTCTCTGGCTGAACTCCTGAACCCTTCCATGTTTTTAAGGGGTTCCACATTTTCAACCTCTCTTGCTATCAGATCACTCACTCTTAAGTACATGGCTTCATAGACAAGACAAGACAAATGCCGCGATCATTATGAAAGCTCTAGATTCTTATGCTTTCCATTGAATGGAAAGTTCAGTGTTAATAAATGGAGACAAATTTGGAAATGTTGCAAATAAAGTTCTATAAAATACACTGCCTGTGACACATGTTAACTACAAAAGTTAATAGAATTATCAAAGTGACTTTGAAGTGTGAAAATGCACTGAAATACAGAATTATTACAAAACAGAACTGCTTTGACTTACTGGCCTTTTTGCAAGTCTGCAATATGAATGCAGCAGCCTTCCTAACCTCCTCACTCGAATCCTCCGTGAGTAAAGTTATGATGATGGGCAGCCCTCCACACTGCACCAGCTGGGACTGGTGCTCCTCTGTAGAAACAAATAAGCACAGCGTAGTTGTGAATTGCATGAACAGTGTGTTGTAATCTTAAAAAAAACAAAGTAAGACTGTTATCTGCTATCAATATGTGCACTATGTGAAAACCTCTGCATGCTTAATATGTAAATTGTAATATATATTTTTAACAGGAAAAAAACGTGCAGTCTCACCAGAGGCCTCCGTGCAGCAACCAAGGCACAGTAAAACAGGGAGCCTGTCTTCTGGGCCCAGGTACTGACTACCCAGCAAAGAGAAAAGGCGGGACACCATGCCATACTGAGTCAGACCTGATGCTAGAGCAGCTACAAATAAGAGATTGAATAAAGAAGGAGATACTTCGGTTATTCAAATGAATGCCTGTTAGAGTGTATGTGCGTGTGTTTGAGAGCAGTACGTACAGTTATCAGTGATGCAAGCTGACAGAGTCTTGGATATAATGACAGAAAGCTGGCAAGACAAGAAGCTCCCCTCTGCAGCAGAAGTTAGACGAACCAGAGTAAGAGTGAGAGCTTCCAAACACCCTGAGGCAGAAAAACTCTCCTGGACACAGGCTGCCCAAACAAAGAAGTGGTGAACATTTAATCATTTGCATCACTTAAGATGTTTTAACTTAATAAATAAAGGAATGGAAACGTTGTTTAAGTACTTACAATTGTTGGCCACTGTCATTGCTATAAACGTGCATACTGGCTGAAAAATTTCAGTCTGGTTAAAAGCAAGCTGCTGAAGCCAGATTTTTATCATGGGAAAGGCCACCACACAAATACGCTGACCCTCCTCTGGAATACAAAAGAAAGTAATAACAGATAAAAGTATAACAAATAACACTGTTGCCACCGTGGCAAGCAAATCATATATTGGCAATCATGTTTTACATATTATCTTCTCTGAGCTAGAAAAGCAGAAAAATACAAAACTGATATTACCATTCTGAGGATTGTTGACACATCCACAAAGAGCACTAGACACAGATGCCCAAAGCTGGTAAGTTTGGTTTGCATTAGATGCTCTTAAATTATTCTCTTTGGAGATGGGAAAAGTGGCCCTTGAAAATATATATAGTATTAAACTTACATGCACTCAAATTTATATATATACATATTTTTTCTTTTTTTAACTAAAAGTGGCATGTGGTGTTTGGTGAAATCAGATTTGAGCACTGAGAAATACCTGAAGAGATTCAGTAGAATGTCCAGGCAGCCACTGGTCTGGGCTAATGTCTGTCCTGATTCTGCAGTAACACAGCCAAACAAGGGTTGCAAACATGATCATGCTCTCAGAACTAAAAAGAATTCATGCTATATTTTGCTCCAGTTATACAGAATAGCTTTAATGAGCTTGCAACCAGGATAAAGAAAATATCATTTAAAGTGACTGAAAATCAAGCACAAAAATGGAAATCCAATCCTGTAGCTTAAACTCATTCTGTCATTTGAGGAGCCTTGATCTTACTGTTGTTGGCTACCAGCACAAACAGTAAATAGACAGAGACTCTCTTCTGCGTCAGCGGCATGTCCTCTTGCCTGAGCCAACCAGCAAGGTATGCAAATGTCTCCTTTTTGCACAGAGAATTCTTGCAATACACTATCAGAATGAAAGACAAATAAAAGTGTAATTGATCTGAAAATGATTTACAATTGTATATACAATTTTACATCAATATTCATCACGTAACACACAAATAGAACGTTAAAATGTAGGATATCCATTCAGGACCACAGAGCTGCATTTACTTTTTGAAGGACCAAGATATAGCACCTATCAACTGCTTAAACAAATTCATAATTATGTAGATTTTTTTTTTTTTGGTCTAACTTTTTCTCCCCTTTAATGGTGGACTGTCTCACCATATGGATAATACATAATTATTCCAGGATTCAAGCAACTGAATCCTTCAAAAAGAAGAAGAAAAAAACGCATCCCTGAACTGAAATTCAGGAAATATCACGTGCCTACCATTAGCCTCTGCCAGTGTGCCAAGTGTAAAGAGTGCAGTCTCCTTAACATCTGGATGAACAATGCTGGATTTGGAGAGGTTATACACAAATGCCACACCTCCCATTTCTCTTAGTAGGTCCACATTATCCTCTGAAACATTCCGAAATTAAAAGGAAACAGTCATCAGGTACAATGGCAAGACGTGCCGTATAAATATCTAAATAGATATTCTCCAGACAGATGTGTTTAGGTTCAGGTTGATAGTATGTTTATCTCACTCAGTGGACTTTTCATTATTACCTCTTCTTTCGCAGACTGAGTGAATGGTAAGAAGAGCTTGTTTCTGTAAATCGGGACATTTCATCTGAAACTTGAGACACTCGAGCAGCAAACTGAGATCTGTCTTGATGGCTGAAAGAAGAATATGTTTTTGAAATTAAACGAAATGAAATGAAACCAATCAGGCACGCTCTCGTTTAAATACATTTGTCCTTCTACAAATGCATCTTTAAAACTGCGGCTTTAACGAAAATGGCACTTACAGTTGTGGCGATTGCTGCAAACGGTCTTATCCATGTCAATATTTAACTGAAAAGAGTTTTTAAAAAAACATTGGCAAATGTCTTCAATAGGTCCAGATTACAAGAAGATCATATTTCCCATAGTTGTCCGGTCTGGTGACGTTAATAATTGTACTATTTTCAGAAACAATGCTAGCTAGCTAACTATAGCTAAACTAGCCAATTTATTTATTTTTTGTCACACTAATATCCTGACTTTAAAAGTACTCCTCAAACGTCACCGAACAAAGGTTGGAGTAACTTTTGGCGATAAAACAGCGCTATTAAACGTTTACAAAAACATTTCACAGACAGAAACGCTAACGGTCTTTTTTAGCAACATATATCACTACCCACGTAATAAGACGTCCAAATTTTGACATTCCACGTTACCATACAAACGGGGAGGCCTGGCGCTGGTACTACAAAGGATGTACGACTAATTTATAGAAGATCCTCGAAATACTGTTGAGAAAAAATGTTGTTTGCATAAAGCAAACTGCAAGGACATTTCTGCTTCGGCCAAAAGTTTAGTGTTCTACTGCGGCGATTAAGGGAGGTCGACTGCGACTGAGAAAATAAACATTACATTACCAGAACTGACTGAGCCTTGAAGAAAAAAAAAAAAAACAAAACAAAAACAAAAACAAAAACAAAAAAAAAAAAAAAATATATATATATATATATATATATATATATATATATATATATATATATATATATATATATATATATATATATATAACAAAGACTGTATCTTTAAGAAAATATGGGGATAAGAACACTTAATAAAATGTTTATCACATTTTTTGTTGGGTTGAAAACGAAGCAAGAAAAAATAAGCCTACACCTCAGTCAGATCTGCATCCACGACAGCAGCGCGTGTCCGATCACTCCTACGTCAGACGTTTGAGCACGTGACCGTGATGTTATGATTTTGATAGTGACTGTCAATGGACGTCGATTCATTCGAAGTTTTACTAAGTTTGTACGTATTTGTCTATTCAGTTGATTTGAGCTATCGTTACGCCGCTGTATGTGTGGAAATTTAGCTGGAGTACAGGCTACAGAGTAACGCTAAAGTGGTGCAGTTTTTGTTAACCAAACGTTAGCGTAAGCCTAGCCAGCTAGCCAGCGTTTATGTGGACAGCTCCAGTAGTAGTACGTGGCGGGCTTGCATAAAGTTACCTAAATGTTAGAAGAACAGGTATTCCGCTTGGAATTGGCGTATAACAAGATGATCATATTGTTAATTTGAAGCTGATTGATCCCTGGAGCATATAGGATGCTATCTGTTTATGTTAGCTTGTCACGCCCAACATTGTGGCATCACCGTACACATAAGTAAATGTATAATATAACATATTCATTTCATTTCACCCTTGAGATAGGCATAAAGGTGACTAGGCTGCAGCACAGCCTACCTACAGCGTTGTCGTAGCGATGTATGGACGTGTGTACGCCAGCATCCTGCAACGAGCCGCAAACTACTCACTGACATTTTATTCTGCCGCCCAATTCCAGGTTTGTGCGTTTTAATTCTGCTTTAGTCTATGTTTTAATGCCATAGTATGTCCTATTTTAATTTTAATCCCCTTTCTCCTTTAGTATGCCCGCGCTGTAGTATTTTCCTGTTCTCAACCTCAACTAGACCACTGCTTTCGCTTCTCATCCTGGGGTCCCTCCAGTGGAGAGGAATCTGGAAATTGGTCTCAAAGCCAGCGACACCTCTCAACTCGTCAGGATCTGGACTTCCAGCTGAGCAGAGTACAGATCAACAGTATTCTGAGATCCAATGAACAGGTAAGGGATGGCACAGAGTGTCTTCTGGAAGAGTAGGAGAAAAGTCACATACTTGCAGGACATTAAAATATATAATCGACAAATATATTTCTCAGGAACCACCCTATTTACAAAAAAGTTAGAACTTTTTTTGTGTAAAGTGTGCACGAAAATAGAATTAAATGCCCAGCAGATCATTTAAAAATTCTTATTTAAATGAAAAAACTACAAAGACATCATTTCAGTACCAGCGATGTGTATGAAAAAATTGTGACAGCAGCATGTCTACCATTGTGTTGCATCACTTCTTTTTTTAACAAAACTCTGCAAGTGTTTGGGAACTGAGGTGTTTGCTCAAATTTTTTGACTGGCTAACAGTTTTTAGAACTCACTCTTAATAACTTACTATTGTACTATTTGCAGAAGGCGAACTATGCACTAAATAATGATTTTCCTCCTATATGTTGCTGTTTTCAGTTATTTATTTGTGTCATTTAGTTTTGTCTTCAGCACTTTAAATGCTTGGCTAAGTTGAGTTGAGAAGAGGTCAGTGACTCAGCCCTCTTAAAATATTCCAAGTCTTTACATCGAAATGCTCCTAGGTTGCATTTTTTTGTATGCCTCTGGGTGATCTCTACGGTGAAACCAGCTGAGCTGCATTTGGCTGAAACCAAACATTCCTTTATACATATCACCGAACTTCAGAATTCATCCAGCTGCTTCTTTCTTTTATAACATCCCCAAGAAATGCTGGTGACCCAGTGCTATTAATAGCCATACATGGTCATCTGCCTTTACAGTGTTTTACAGATGATGCTAATAATTCAGACCTCGAGACCTCTCAAAAACCTTTTGTTAGTTTAAATGTGAGTATCCTCCTACTATAGCTGACAATCTTCACTTGTGGTTCATATTAATTATGTACTGTGTTTTGGTAAATAGTTCAAGTAAACAAAAATTGCATTTCTCTTTCAGTCTGTGAGTGTGCCAGAGTTTGATGGCAGGGGACTCAGTGCTGTAAGAAAGTTTGAGAGCAACCAGCTAGCTGCTAACACTCCTAATGAGGACCGTCGCAGTGCAGCTACCTGCTTACAGGTATGTAGCTTTTTCCCTTCTCTACAGTGGAATCACCATGTTTTCTCCTCACTTCTTGTAAAATCAAATGTGATGTTTCTCTGTCTTCTCCAGTCAAAGGGCATGCTCTTTGGAGTGTTTGATGGCCATGGAGGGTGGGCGTGTGCTCAGGCTGTTAGTGAGCGGCTGCTGTACTATATAGCAGTTGCAATGATGCCAAAGCACAGCCTGGATGAGCTTGAGAAATGCATGGAGCATGGCAGACCTATTCCTCCCATCTTGCAGTGGTATAAACATCATACAGACTTTAATTATCGTGAATCTGCTTCCCTGTACATAAACAACCTCAGAGTGTTCTGGCAAGAATTACTGGACAGTGATGAACATGATTCGGGCATGAGGTAAGTACAATTGCATGCCTCTTAAGGAATTATTTAACTTGCATTATTGTTTCAAACCAACCCAGGCCTTGTTAGATTAAACAAATTGTGCAAAATTATATAAAAGTTAAAGCTTTGAACCAGCTTTAAGGTGTTTTCCAGTTTTTGTGTGTGAGATGTGGATGGACAGAAACTGTGGTAGTGATAGAGGGCTTGAGTGTGGTTAAGTGATACAGTTTAAAATGGGATTTATTTATTTTTTTTGATGATTAAAAACAATGGGTGGGTGTAAAATAATATTAACAGTATTAGAAATAAGAAGAAAAATTGATTGAATTTTTAAAAATAAGAATAAGCATACTTGATTTGCATACATATACGTATTTCCACACATTTGATAGTCTTTTGCTTCATTTCCCTCGAATACTTTTTAATTTTTTATGTTTTCATTATTATTTTTGTTTTTAAAATAATAATACAAACAAAAAATTAAATGAAACAAAAGGAAAGGAAAAACTTTAAAACTGCAGTGAGGGGATTGATTGGCTCTGTTATGCTATGAAAGGCATTTTGTTGGCATGATTTGGCTCCTTTAGAAGGAAGGATACTAAGTGACTACCTTTTCTGAGGTACCTTTGACTTGCATTATAACATGCCATGCACTGCAATAACATACCCTTGTGTAAATACCAACAACTAGAATTTTATATTTTTACCCTAGATATTTATATATTTTTATCTTGTGTGCTGTGATGTGTAAATTACTTATTTTTATTCTTATTTATATATTTTTATCACTTACTATCCGCTGCAGATACAAAATACATTTTACTGTGCATTGTACTGTGTATAACTGCATGTGACAAATAAATCTTATCTTACTGTAACACGAAATACTTCTGTATTGATGTGTGTGGTCTCTTTCAGGATGATAATGCAGAAAAAATAGACTGTTTAAGATCCATGCCAAATTGCATTAAATCAGTTCCAGCATCAAACACTTTATTAATAAACATGTTGTTTTTTGCTTTTAACTTGTCAGTTGTCCGTGCATGCATAACACAAACAAGAAAACCTGTTTTCTCTTTTAGTCCTCAAGATGCTCTGGATTATGCTTTCAAACGGCTTGATGCTGACATCTCTCTGGAGGCTCAAGTTCCTCTTTCCAGTGACCTGATGAGAAGTACAGCCATCCAGGTTATAAGATACGGCAGTCTTTGTGGCTCCAGTATAGTTAAGTTCACACAGGCTTGATACACATGCATCGTCTGCTTTATCTGTCCAGGTTGCATTTGCCGGGTGCACTGCATGTGTGGCTCATGTTGGTATACACGGCATCCATGTGGCGAATGCAGGTGATTGCCGAGCAGTATTAGGGGTGCAAAACGAAGATGGCTCATGGAGCGCTTTACCTCTTTCTCGAGACCATAACTCACAGAACCAGGCTGAGGTGGAACGCATCAAAGCCCAACATCCAACTTCAGAGAGTGACACAGTGCTTACAGATGACAGACTGCTAGGAGTGAGTTGTTGCCACAGCATTTAACAGATCTTTGTAAATGAGTTTGCCATTCATTTTAGAAAATGAGTCACTGGTTCAATTCTTTATCTTGCTTTCAGGTCCTAATGCCCCTGCGTGCATTTGGTGATGTGAGATTCAAATGGAGCCGTGAGCTGCAGCAAAGCATTTTAGCCAGCCTGGAATCTGGAGTGGACCTTGACTCTCTCAATCTGTATCAGTACACTCCGCCTAACTATCTAACACCACCCTACCTGGATGTGTCACCTGAGATCACTTACCACAAGCTGAGACCTCAGGACCACTTCCTGATCCTTGGCACTGATGGGCTGTGGGATGAACTAGGGAGTGAGGAAGCAGTACGGCTCATTGGAGAGCACCTGAGTGGAATTCACCTACAGGTTTGTTTAGAGTAGCTATCTCACAGCACACAGCTTTTAGATAAGTGACTTTATTTAGTTTTTGTCCTGCAAACTTGACCTGGGGGAGAGGTTTCTGACTGACCTTTCTTTTTTGCAGGCTCCAGTTTCTCAGTCTGAGAGGCAGCTGAAATTGGGTCAGATGCATGAGCTCCTTCTGAAACGCCGGGCCCGTGCCTCCCCTGCTTTGGACACAAACACTGCCACACACCTCATCAGACATGCACTTGGCACCGGAGAGTATGGCGAACTTTCCCAGGAAAGGCTGGCCTCAATGCTCGCTTTGCCAGAGGATCTGGCTCGAATGTACAGGGACGATATCACAGCTACTGTGGTGTATCTGAACTATGACCTGGCCAGATCTCACCACAACTAATGGACAGAGAGAAACAATCATGACACTTTCTCTATTCAGATTAGGGATGTGCCAGTAAGTATTAACAATAACCTTGACCTTAAAAAAAAAAAAAAAAAATGAAGTATTGAGATCATGTTAACTAGACAGATAATGATAATAATACCCACATAATTGTTTTATATACTTTTTATATGACTTTGGTTACAGATTCCGTCTATCTACACTCATATAATGAGTGCAATTCCGTTGTCTAAAAAAAAAGACAAAAAGGAAAAATAAATAAAGTAAAAGATTCTTTTAGAACATTTAAAAATTTTTCTGTATCTTAATAATCTTAAAACAGTTTAATATGAATTATTGTAGCCATGACAATCATTTAACATTTTTTCAAGGTTGTCATGTTTAGTTACAGCTCACTATAAAGACTGATTGATTCATGAATGACAGTTTTCGGTGTTGTCTTACAGGTAGCCTGAACAGACAAATGCAAAAATAACCATTAGTCTGGAACCTCTCAGTTCAGTTTCCACATTCACCTCACATAGTGAACAGACACAGGTTAAAATACCTCTGGATGCGATTGCAGATCTACAACAAAATGAGATGCAGTCCTGAGTGACCAAAAATATAAATGCACTCCATCTCGTACTTTCTGTATATCTGACAGTCAGTTGGCTGGATGTCTCTTAGAATGGAGGCTGAGCCATATGCTTTCTACCAGAACACATGAAACGTCATCACTCCGATTTGTCTGGTTCTCAAGAACAGTTCAAAAGACTAAACTCAAGTTGCATGTTCATATTTGCAGCATTTATTGGGTCACAAATACAGTTTTTGTATAGAAAAAGTGATTCACTGTAATTAAGATGTGAAAAAATCAGAGAAAACCCAACAGTATAGAGTAATGCACACTCACTTTGTTCTTTCATTGTATTTTTGTGTTTTTGCATTTTTGCAATATCCATTCATGTCTTTTTTCTCTCGTTCATGTGTGTGTGTGAACTGTAAAGTATACCTTTTAATGAAGTTTCAACATTTACTGTAACTGTGTGTAGATGTTTTTATGTTACCATTCCAGTTACTGTAAAATTAAACTAATATTTCATTAAAGAGACAAACTAAAAACGTATTTCCTTTTGCTTGTGTTTTTTTTTTTTTTCCTACAGAAACATTTGTATTAAAAGGTGAAACGCAACTTAAATATTGTAAAATAGAGTTTAACATCCTTTTGTCCAAACCTGGAAAAGTTCAGGAGTGGGGTTCGGAGTTTCCCAAATAAACTCCACTTGTTATGGGAACCATATGGGAACCTCATCTCAAAGTGTTTTGTAAACATGTGTGTGATATGTTAAGGGAAAAAGTTCATCCTTAATAATCACGATCCTGCAAAAAAACATAAAGTTATACATGTGAAGGTATAGAAATGCCCAAAAATGACACGCTTGTCATATACCCAGTGAGTGGGATTATCAGTCTTCAAGGTGGATTGGATAGAGAGGTAATGTAGCATCAAGGCCTCTTTCAAAGATTTTTTTAAAATCCCTCATCTTCATTGTGATTTATATTTTTGTATTCGATCAGAATTCAAAATTACATCTGTGAGTTAAATACTATTCCCAAAACACTTCATAAGTATCCAGTTCACTTGTTCTGTCTTTATTCACTTATCTTACTTTTTATCACAGTGCTGGCACTACTCCTTTTTTTGAAGATTTACCCAGGGACGGTGTTGTGCCAAAAAGTGATCGGTTGCCATAAAGTGATTTTCGATGTTTCTGTGTGCTTTTATGTGTAATGTCTTTGCTTGTATTAGTGAATAGAGTGTAGTCAATAGGATTTATGAAGGGCTTAAATATAAAATGAAGAAATTACAAGTATGTTTATAACTCTGCATTATTGCAGGTACATTATAATAAATCCAGTCCTCTTTGGTCACTTAAAATATCTTTATAGAGTGTAATGTTATATTTGTTCTGATTTCTGCTGCCTTCTTGGCCAGATTTCTCTTTAAAATCTGACCAATCACAGTTTTTACCCTGATAAATAAAGAATATATAAAAGTCGCTGCCAAAAACTTATTGCAGCTTCTACCTTGTGACAGAAATGTTGTTTCTCACTCAAAATGACTTGATTTATTCACGAGAGAAATGTTTGACATATTTTTCACAGATTATAGGTCAGCAAGTCATTTACAACAGTTTAAATATGGGCAATCATTTTCTGGCAATCACTTTTTGGCAGACGATCACTTTTTGGCACAACAACGGCATCCTCTGCTACAGTGAGGAGGGAGGAGGTGAAGAGGACAAGGTAGGAACATAATGGGGAGGAGGGCCTTGACCATGTAGGTAACATGGATGAACAATGTCCTATTTGCTACATGCGCACATAGTGAGCACGGGATTGTCAAAGCTGGAACTTAAAGCTCAGACACAGAGACTCACATGCGACAAGGATAAAACAGAACACTTGATCTGTGGTTAGGAGAATGGCTGACTAACAACACAGACAATTTAAGAGGGCGATGAAGGCTGAAGAGACTAAGTGAGTGACAGGATTACCTGCAGAGGTGGAAGGCTGATTAAGGACCCCTGGTGGGCCAAAGTTGGAGCTACATGTTGCTGTTTCTTTTCCATATTTTATGCCTGGTTGATATTAGATATTTACATTTTGTGTTATAGGACTATGACTTGAGCCACCCTCCATAGAGGGCCTGATAACCAACCTGATGTTCTTCCTACTCTCCAGAGACGCCCAAACTACTGCCCAAAAAACCAAGCCAATGAGGATATTGGCAAATTCATCAAAGAAGTGAGTAATGTAAAAATTTTGTGGCAGATCTTTAGTATGTTTGATTTGGTATATATGTAAACATTTACAGTTTATATGACTGCAATATTTTCAGAGTGTTATACATGCCTGGGATTTCCCATTTAGAATCTGTGCGCGGCAGTCAGTGACCCCACAGCTTCTCCTGTGTCCATGGTTCATGAGCACAAGTGGTCCTTGAAAAGAGGTGATGAAAAAGGTGGTGGAAGCATCTCCAAAGGGAGGCCTACTGGATATGTTATTTGCTTATCCAATATATGTTTATTTTCTACCAGAGGCTTTACAATAATGAATATAATTAATTTATGTGATCTCATGTACTGGATTTTTTTTAAAGCCATCTGATCAGACAGATTTTTTGTGACATTTTCTGTCCAAGGTCAGTCTTTCTATACATATATTTATATGGAGCAACTGTGTCCACCATGGATTAGGTCCGGGTGGTACCTTATTGAGGGTAATGCCCACATTTGTATCAAAAATACTAAGGAAAGCTGCTGTCTGAAACATGTCCTTTTCTTTTTGCTGCTATGTAACATTAAAAACATTTTGCAACTGTGAGTGCTGATGTTGTCATTAATAAATGTTGGTGAACGCCACTGTTTTGTCCCGAAATATATAAACTGGAGTTCCTTGAGGCTTCATCAAAGGTCCTCTCTTATTTCTAAATTTTATGTCTATACTTTAAGTACAGTGATTAACACTGTTGCCTCACTGCAAGAAGGTCCTGGCTCCTTGACCCTTGCACACAGAGATTTCTCCAGATTATCAGAATATTTTGGTGATATTACGCACTGTAGATGATAAGATATACAAAGTCTTCACAATTTTATGTTAACAATATTATTCTGAATTTCTTCCACAATTAGTAGATGCAGTTTTTTTTTTTTAAATTGGTGAACCTCTGCCCATCTTTACTACCGAGAAACAACTTTTACTCTTCCAGCCTTTTGTTGCACCTGTCCCAACTTTTGGAGATGTGTTGCCATCAAATTAAAAATGAGCTAATATTTTTAATGAAATAGTAAAATATCGCAGTTTAAACATTTGAAATGTTTTCTGTGTTCTATTGTGAATAAAATATGGTTTTCATAAATTATTGCATTCTGTTTTTCTTTTCATTTTAAACCATGTTCCCAACATTTTTGGCGTTGGGGTTGTATTTTGAAGTATCCCAAGCCTTCATGCTGCTGCCATCTTAGAAATTTCCTATAAAAGAGATTTGCCCCCCTTTTTTTTTTGAATGTTAGAAACATTTAAGACTTGTTCCATTTATGAATAAAATGTGTTTTTTTAACTGTAAAATTCACATAATTTGATAAGCTATATATATATTTGTAAGGATTTAGGCACATGTTAACATTAGCAGGATACAATGAGCGTTATGTTATTCATGCCAACTATATTATAAGTAAGTATCAACTTAACTTGTCTCTAAAATGAAATGAGTGATCTCACAGAAAGTCTGGCATACAAGCTGATAAGCACTTTACTCATGGCCAACAAGCTCCCTGAATCACTTCCTCAACAGTGAACTTTAACCATTCATTATCATCCAACTCAAGTGACCTTTGACCAAATGGATTTTCTGTGTGGTCTAAGAAGTAACTTTTTAGAGCTGAGAAAAGCTGTTTAATGTATGTTATTCTAGTTGGACAGATATTTTGTGTTGATATGAAAGCCTGTGGATAAATAAACAAGAGCTTTACAAGATCTGGGCAAGGTAAGAGGTCGCAGAGAGAAATGAAATGCAAAATCTGAATCAAAGGTGTTCATATCAGTCGTGATTTGCTTAGAACAATAACACATTGGTTTAGCAGCATTCAACATCCATACTGTTTTCCAGATGAGGCAGAACATGTTTCAGGAGGGGCTGTACCATGTTTTTTTTAAGGATACACCCTCACCACACCCCCAAACTCAGGTTACTAATAACGGGGAGCTAAGCAATGCCAGGATTCATCGTTGGTTCGGGACTGTGGTTAATACTAGACTTTTAGTCAGTGGGGTAAGAAGCTACATTCTTGTGCTTGCCCAAGCTATTAATATCCAGAAACTTTGAAACTGCCTGCCCTTTACTTTGTATTTCCCCTTAGGTGGTTCAAATCCTCAGCGCCTTAGCTTGCATACTAACCACAATCACCCATGCGTGTGTGAGCTACAGCTGTGCTGTCTCCATGACAGTACCAGCATGGTCAAGCATATTTGTGAGTCCACATCTGCTTCAGTTGACATACACTCAGTAGAAAATTTCTGTTTTCAAAGAGAGAAACAGAGTCAAATAGCAGGTCCTGTCTGTTTTATGTTGCAGTATGTGGCTGCTGGATGTATGGCAATGGAGGCTCAAAGAAAAGCAAATAAATTGAAGGTAATAAGTTTAAGAAATTCTTGTGTAACTCATTTACCCCCTCATGTTATGAACAACCTCACTTAATTTGAGCTTATCAACAATCAGATCATCGCTCTGATGGGCGTGAACGTCTTTAGTCTTGTGTTTGGATTCTCGGCTTTGCTGGCCAACGGTATCAGATCTGTACAAGCTGTCACACTCACCTACCAACAGGTAATTCAGCACTCCACTGACCAGGTTGGAATCTGTTTTCTTTATCATGGAGGTCCTGTAAACAGCCTCTTTTGTGGTTTCTGTTCAGCATGTTGAGAAAACGTCCTTACTTTCTCTCTTTTCTACCTTTTCCCCCACTAGCGTTCTGGTTCTTATGTTGCAAGGGCAAGCTCCATAGTGTTCACTGTACATTGTTTCTTTGCATCATTCTACATACTTTTCCTGTCCTGGAGGGGCCTGCGTCGCTACAGTTCCCCCCACTTTCAGGTTTACAGCCGTGTCTCACAGGTAAATATTGGAGGTAAAAAAAAAAAAAAAACCTGACACTAAGAGAAATCTTTTGCTTTTAGCTTGAGTGCTGTGACTTCCAGTTTACAAGACTGCTGGCGATCAGGAATGCAGTTTAACTCTGTCAGCTTTTTAGGACATGATTATAGATATTGAATTTTTTCATGGGTATTCACTTGTGAATTACCACAAATTATTATCATACTGTTTGATTTCCTTTCACCTGAATGATTTTCTTGACAGGATCTGGATGAAACCAACGGGCCTCTCCTGGAACAAGCGGAATTTAATCTGTGAAACTAAAAGACCTGAAATCTCTTTCTCAGATTTCCCATGCTTGCACATTGTCTGCAAACTTAGTTACTGTTATTAAATTGCAATCCTAACAGTGCTGCAGATGTGATAGACAGGAGCCTATCCTCCAGACAACCATTCATTCTCAAACTCACACCCAGGGCCAATTTTGAAACATCAGTTAATCTAACATGCATGTCTTTGGACAGTGAGAGGAAGCTGGATTATGCGGAGAGAGCCCACATAGCTCCACACAGACTTCATCCACACAGCGAAAGACTCCAATTGGTCTGCGGATTCATACTCATATAGTAAACATTTCCATGTAAATTTGTCAATAAAAACTAGCTTTAAAAAAATTAAGAAACTTTAATGGTTAAAACTGTTGTCATATTGTTTTGATTTTCTTTGATTACTCAGATGTTATTCTGCTGAGGACAGTAGAGGGCAGCATTGCCACAGATTTTTCCAGTCCAGTGGGATATTCTGATCTACTGCAGTAGTTTAGTGTAAAACTGGTACTAATACATTTTAGTTTATAATTTAAGTTTTCAGACATTAATATTGGCAGGACTCTGGATACCAACTTGTTGAATGAGAAGACACAGTGATCTAATGAATGAGCAACACGTTCTCTAATTGTAACCCAGCCATCGCTGACTGTAAATAAACATTCCTGTTGAAAAAGCTTGCAAGAATCAGTTGATTTTTCTCCCCTTTGGATATGTTTTCAGTACTCTAAATGGGATTGTGAGCATCTTACATGAACCTTGATCCTCGTCACAAACTCAGGATAAACTCAGGGATGGTTCCTCACAGACATATATATATATCTAATAGTTCCTATACTTATGTGTTTTGTAGTAGAGGGTGTGGTGTGTCTGAGTATTTCAGTGATGGAGGATTTAATTAGGAATTTAAACGAAGGTCATACACCACTCCTGCAGCAAGAACGCTCTCTCTCTCTCTCTCACTCACTCACACACACACACACACACGCACGCACACACACACACACATGCACACACAGACATATGAGTGGAAAAAATCAGAGTGCTGCTACTTTCTCACGGCAGTTCTGGCTAACAGCTTCCAGCTGTTGCCTGGCTGGAAGAGCTGCTATGGGAACACACCGAGTACAAAGACTAATGTGGGATTAATTAGTAAATGGACACAGAAGTAGTACAAACCAAACCAGGATGATAAAGCTGGGTGTCCTCACAGAAACTGACACTGGGTTCGTGTGGTAGAAACCATATACCATCACAAAGGATCACAACTACTGTTTGTGTGTTTTTGGCCTGTGTGCTAGCCTTAAAATAGGAGCGCACACGTTGAACACACATTTTGCCAGAATTCTGCATCTCATGCCAGAATTTAGACAAAGGCAGATTTTTCAGTGGATATCAGTTAGCAGTAGCAAATTAAAATGGTTAAATTGAGCAGTTTAACTATGTGGTCTGATGAGTAATAGCTTTTCTGTTTGGAGTGCATCTTCCCTTTGACTCCACAGGAAATCCTCTCAAAGGGGCAGAAAGGAGGGAAGTAAATTAAGCTTGGATGTTAAGAGAGTGAGTGTGTCCGGACGAGAGGAAGTGGTGGCCACATGTTGGGATTCCCTTTGATAAGTCTGGCTGATACTATGACCTTTCAGCTGAATGGCCTCAAAGTATCTGATCTGAGCCACATTGGAGAAAGGGAATGGAAAAAGTGAAAAAGATGGAAAAGAATAAATGAAACAAAACAAACAACAAAAAAGACCACTTATCTTGAGAACATTCATCAATAATTTATTTTCTTACTCTCGAGAACCACCACAGCTCCTCATCTTGAAAATTTCATCATCAATTTCCAACAACACAGTTTTGAAAAATGCAAAGTTACTATACAAATCCTTATTACAAAAAAGAATAAATTAAGTGTGGAATTAAGTTATTTTTTAATCAATTCCACATTTTTTTCCTACAACACCTTTAATGTATTGTTTCAGTTGAACAGAACTGATAAAATTGAGTTACATGCTGTAATTGTCTGGTAGAGGAAGTGTTCTACTATTAAACTGTCTGTTAAAATAAGCTTCATTTTGCACATCTGGTATTGAATCTATTGATAATAATGAAGAAATGTCTAGATCCTACATGACAAAGCAGTAACTGGTCATTTTGTAGCACCTGAAAGGGTTGTTACAATGTCTTAAACTTAAAAACAATACTGATTCATATAAAATGGAACATTGTTAAAACAATGAATGTGAATGTTTAAAAACCCCACAAAACCTAACAGTGCCCCATCAGTACATACAAGGAAAAGACTGGTAAAATAGTTAGTTAATTTCTCTTGGAGTATTACAAAAACCTCATACATTAGTATGGAGCACAGGAAATATGCTGTTTGGAAATATGAAGGGAAGGGATGTCACACTTCTTCACAATGGGCTCAGAGGTCAGAGATTACAACAAGGTCAAAATGGTAAATTTTTTTTTTTTTTTTTTGGTGTAGGACAACACTGTGGGGTAAAACATGCTAATGTTAGCATGAAGAAGTTGGGGTGTCTGTCTTTGGGGTCTTCATTTCTCAGAGGATCTGCAGGGCATGCGTAGGATTTAGTGCCTGGCACAGAAATGTTTCAGAGAGAAAAGCGAGATCGAACTTAACAAATACACTTGAGTAAAGACGTCATATTAAGTGGTAACCAGTAATTACTGGTTCCAGTTCTGCTTAAAGACTTATTAAATTTGACCAAGCTTGGGAGGAACAACTCTCCAAGAACTAACCATGCAGGAAGTGGGCTAAACCTTTGTGCTAAAATATTGTAGAAAGGGGCAAAATACAACAACTCACAGCAGTCTATAAAGGAAACACAAATGAAAGACATACAATTCCTCTCATACCAAAAAGCACAGAACACCTTTTATCCAGTCTAAATGGTGCTATAGGGTCTGTCACTGAGATTAACAATGTGTTGAGAACAAAATGATATTTGATTCTATCAGATTTTGAAGGAAACTGTGGTGAGCATTAATTTGCAATGGAAACATTTGTCAAAGGAAGAGAAGGAAACAGCTAAAAAAAAAAAAAAAACAGCCCAAATTATTATTTTTTTTTTTTTACAAAACTAGATGTGCTTTTCTAACCCTGTTCTGAATGTTTGATTGATTAGGATGCGTGAGAAAATAATTCTCTCTGTTTGAGTGGATTAAAGAATTTTTGTGTTGGCTATAGTTTCTCTTCCCTGACAATGGGGTTTTAATTATTTTAAGCCTGAAATGAAGAGAGAATTGCCCTTTAACACTTTGCGGTTGCACTTTGATATGAGAATACACTTACTGCAGGTCCAGCCCTCAAAGACACTGTTAGTGTTGTGCTTTCAGACTTAATCATGTTAAAATAAATCTGCTGTGCTGCACTGTTATTTCACAGAATGGCTTTCCACTGTGGGGATGTAAAGGGGGCTGTGTAGTTTGTAATGATTTCAGTAGTAAATTACAGTATTAATGTAAAGCACCAACATGTTTGGAACAGATAAAGTAAAATGAGTAAACACAGTGCCATAAAGGGATACTCAGCATGGTAAGAGCTGGTGTAGAGCCAAGATCAAAGGTTTAACAACTGTCACTGAGCCACTGCAATATTAAAATATAAGTAATGCCAAGAGCTGTCAGACATTTCTTTTTTTGCTTTCAGGGGCTAATATAAAACAGCGTGAAAGCCTGGACCAACAAACTTCAGCCAAAAAAAGTGCTGTAATGACTGTGATTTGATCTGCCAGAACATCACCCATAAATTACACCTTTCCTCCAACTCTCCTTCACTCCCTGGCTCGTACACCATGTGACCAAACATGCTGCTGTGGACAGAGAAATCTTCTAAAGACCAGAGACATTAAAATAAACATGAAGGATGAAGTCAGTGAAGAAGGTAAAGAGTAACACCAAACAACCACAACTCCAAATTCACCCTATCATGATCTTTAAATTCCTGATTCAATTCACTCCATTGATTCAAACCAGTTCAAAGACTTCTACGAGGTTTGTTATTGCTATAGTCCTTATTAATATCCAGACAGTGTCTCAGAAACCATCCTGATATTGTCACTGTGAATTCACTCCAATACAGTTTTCACTTTTTCTTTGTGCCTCCCCAAGAACTCTGGGGTGATCCGTCTATTGAGAAACTGTCTGTGGTTGTGGATTAAACAGAGAACTGTTGAATGTTTGTGTCATTTTTTTTTTTTATAAATATGCAGAAAGAAATAAAGAAAAAAACAAACAAACAATGTTAATGGGAATCAAGTGTGACACAGTTCATTTGGGCCTGGGTGGGTGTTAAACTGGTGGCTCAAATCCAGCAGGTATCCTCTGATTGGGAGGCAGTGCACTGGAGTAAGTCTGGGGACCAAAGATGAATATGAAGCAGATCCTGGAATGGCCTGTGTTGTTTCTGCTGAGTTTGATTTGCATGTGTGATATTTTTCTGTGCTCTCTCTTCCCATTGCTCGCTTCCCGTTGCCCTGTTACTTGTGTGCTGCAGTAGGTGAGTAAAGAAAGGGCTCTGTGGTGCTGTAGGGTGAAAGTATAACAGCTGAGGTGGCACTTCTCAGTCTGAAATCTGCCCTTAAAGAGCTCAGTGAGTAGTCTCTGTCCCGCTGAACTGTAACAGGCAGGTCATAATAAAGAGGTGGTGAGATGTAGGGAGGAGGGAGGCTCATGTCCAGCCCATCAGTCTGCTCAGAGCAGGGTTTCTGTAGGGCTTCAAGGATGAGGTTGTTGGTTGTTGATGGGTAATCGTGAGGGACAATGGAGAGGCAGTAGGAGAGGGCAATGGGACTCTTCTAGGCCCCATAGGAAGGTCTCAGACCAGCGTTCCAGGTTTGGCCTTGTCTTGTCCGTACCACTGCACATCTGCTATATCTGAACACAGGGGGCTGCTGAGGAAACAGCTGTCACTCAAAGTCCTGCAGAGGAAGAAAGACCAGAATCAGACCAGTTGCGGGGCAGCCTTTTACTGCAAAAGTAAATTCAGATATGGCAGTGTTTGTCTGCTGTTTGGATTTTTTTGCTTAAACTTGGTCTGTGACAGTGCATAAGTATTCTTTATTAGTAAATCTTGTGAGCCGCAGTAAAGCATTAGAATCAGAACGGAGCAGAAAACATGCAAAAAAATCAAGCAGATAGAGGGAGGGAGGGAGTTCATGACACAGACCTCCACCATCAAAGAGCAAGAAATGAGAAATGAACCATCGCTACTGTCAGTGCCCCACAGATGTGCATGGGTTTATCATATTTTTATGGGATAGATTTCTATGAATTAAACGGACTAAATTTGGTCCTGATGTTCTATAATAAAAAAAAAATGGTTTGCTTCAAATTCTACTGATTGTATTTTTCTAATACTACACTAAATTTAGACCACAGACGGTACCTCTATGCATCAGAGCTGGGCTGAGGGGGAGACTGACAGACGTCCTCAGTAGGAGAGCAGTCTGCTGTGCCTCTAAACCAGGAGACAGGACACACACATAAGGAAAGGAGGGTTAGTAAAGACAGAAAGATGGCCAAGAAAGAAATGACAAACATTAAGCAATAAGATTTCCAAGAGAAAAAAAAGGTCATCAGTGTGAGATATCAAGAAAAACAGTGAGGAAAAAAAATGTACATCAGAAAAAACATGAAGAGAACAAACAGGAAAACAGGATGGACAATACAGACATACATGATCTGACTGAAAAGAGTTAAAAATGGTTTTGCATCCAAAATCACAGACAATGACACAAAGAAGATCAGACACAGTCTGGGAGTGTGTTAAGAGTGAGTCCTGGACAAATATGGAGAAAGAAAAATAAGCTGAGTAGCAGATGCAGTTTTCCCTAATATTCCCATCGGACTTTAAACATCTTGGCAGCTTTTTTAGCCACCTTATGTGTGCTGGTGGGTTTCTTACCCGCTCTGCCAGTTGAGGATGTGCTGTGGGCTGCAGGGAGGGGTGGGTGTCGCTGTGTGTTCACTTGAGGGTGTCATACTCCTCTGGCTGTGAGGGGAAGCAGCTAAAGGGAAAAATGAGAGTTAGTCAAGCGACACAAAAAGCAGAGGTTACAATGAGGTGAAGGGAAAAGGACTTCCAGCTTCACACGGGCAGTGTGTTTTTTGTTCTGAGCTCTTATCTGTCCTCGAAAAGAGATTATTTATTCCAAAACTCCCCACATAGACATTCACAGGTTAATTTTCACCCAAGTGAGAAAACAGGGTGGAGATGCAAGAATCCTCACGTTAATGTGGAAGAATTTAACATGCATGTGATGTGACCAAAGTCTGTGAGGCTTCAGATCACAAATCCAGAAATTCAACATTTAAATACAACTTTAACTGCTCAGTAATTAAAATTTTTTTTAAACATTATGAATTCATGCATAATTAAAAATAAATATGATTTGAACTGCTGAACTACTTAGGAAGAGTTCTTAATCACAACTCTAATCTCTGAATATACATGAGTAATGTTTAATTGTGTGCATGGATCATACAGCAGGCAGCATGCGGTCTCATAAAATAAGGATTTGGAGTTTTAGTCTTATTTAAATCAGCAATACTTGCTAGTAAATTACTGCAACCAAGTCCTTACACACAAATCAATATGCTTTTGTTGGTACAGTGTGCTGTGTGTTAGTCTCACAATCATTTTGTAAATTCAATTCAGTTTACGTAGTGCCACACACAGTCGTCTCAGGGTGCTTTACATTGTAAACTATTTTAAGACAATTGAGGTTCTCGCTTCTTTAAGCATGAGAAATCCAATGATTAGATGACCTCTTATTAGTAAGCACTTGGTGATGGTGGGAAGGAAGAACTCCCTTCTAACAGGAAGAGCCCTCCATCAGAACCAGGTTCAATGTGGGGCAGCCAGCAAACACTTGGGGTTAAAGGTAAAAAGAAAAGGCAAAAGAGGAGAATAGAGAGACCACATATATGTTTCTATCCAAAGCTGAAGCTTTAATGATCTAAGGGAAAAGCCTGCTATCTAGCTCAGGCAGACATCTTGAGCTATAATGCTCCATGTAAAACGCCTCACTCCTAATTCAACAGTCTATTTGGGCTGAAAAATTTCCCATCCTTCCCTCAAACACATCACTGCCTGCTGTTTTAACCTCTTAATGGTAAATGGACTAGTTCTTATATAGTGCTTTTCTATTCACACCAGCACTTCCATGATTAACTAAGCTAAGTGCTTTTTATTATCTAACATGCACACTCCAATGCTTGCGTCGGAGAGCAACTTGGGGTTGCTCAAGGATACATTGGCATGCAGCCTGGAGTAGCCAGGAATGGAACTGCCAACCTTCCGATCAGTAGGTGACCTGCTCTACCTCCTGAGCTTCAGCCACCCCTTAACCACCCCAACATCCACATGTAGGTTCCAGGGAGGATATTTACTTACTAATTCCCCATTTTATATGTTACGTATTTATGAGGAGTGATGAGCTTGATGCCTAGATGCCAACTGTATTTTTGCTGCTGAAACACATCAATAAACTCAAAAGTCAAACCGAGCAACTATTTACACTCAAGAAATTAGCTTAAGACATAGTCTTTGTGCAAGACTATGTCTGCTGAATGCAGAAATATTTAAACCTTTTAATTATTAAAATCACTGCTATGAAGTGCTATGAAGACTTTTTTTAATCAACTACTATAAATATGTCCCCACAAAGGAAATGTTTAATCTAAATATTTATGGAAAACTAATATAGAACTCCTCTCAGTCAGAAGATCTGAAGTTAAATAACACCTCAGTGGCTACAATAACACGGGGGGCAAAGGAATTCAAACTATGCTTTACATGTGGCAGTGGCCTCAATTTGTCTTTTTGTCCCAGGGTTATGTGACAAAATTATCGACACCAGGGAGTTACTGCATGCCTTCTTGGTGCAGCACGTTGTGTGTCAGTCTCATAATTTCAAGGTCACGAGTCTGAGCCTCACACAGAGTAAAGAGCTTTTCACAATGCCTTATGATAGAGTAAAGCTTTGTTATCTAAAAGCATACTGCTGATGTCGTTTCACCTGTTTAAGACAAGCGTTAATGAGAATACCTACCTGGTGAGCCTTTGGCGAGTGTTCCTATTCTACTTCCTCGACCATGTCCCAGAGTGCCTTGCTGTGACCCAGTCTCAGAAGATGTGGATCCTGAATGCGAGTGACTCCTCTCCTTTAGGCTCCCTGAAGATCTCTGATACCAGCACCGCAGTTCTTCAGATACTGCCGCTCTCCCACCTCCTCCACCCTCTCTCCCCAATGATGGAGTCCTTACGATCTGGGAGCGTGACGGTGTAAGTCGGCCGCTT
Organism: Archocentrus centrarchus; assembly: GCF_007364275.1. Classification (NCBI taxonomy): domain Eukaryota; kingdom Metazoa; phylum Chordata; class Actinopteri; order Cichliformes; family Cichlidae; genus Archocentrus; species Archocentrus centrarchus. Next base: position 22,928,709 of record NC_044351.1, on the reverse strand, counting down.
CCCTCTCCTCCCTCCTCTCCCCCCCAAGCTTCTTTGTACAGTCCCCCAGCTGTGTAGGAACTGGAGGTCTTGAACTGAGCCTTCACGCTGTAGTGGCCCTCCTGATCGCTCTCCAGGCTGCGCACCACCACGGGGTTGGGGCTGCCCTCTACATATAGAGGGTACTCTTTGATGCGGTACTGGGAAGAGGGCTGGCTCTGGCTGTGGAGGTAGACTCCATGGTGTCCTCCTCCCACCCCACTACCACCTAAACCTCCACCAGAACCATTCTTAGCTGCCAGATTTGGCATTGAGCCAGAGTTAGAGGAACCCAGGTGACCTGCAGACCTGGAGAGAAAACAAAGAATGACATGTGTCAGTGTCACAGAAATATTTATTTCTTAACACACACACACACACACACACACACACACACGCACACACACACGCACACACACACGCACACACACATGCAACTTACCTGTGCCTTTGCCTCTGCCTCTGCCTGGCTTTGGAGGGTGAATCTTCTCCCAGAGTAGAGTAGTTTGGATTACTGCCAGGGGGTCCACCAGAGGGGTAGTAATGTTCTGAGCTGCTTTGGCTGGTGCAGGATGAACAGTCATCCAGTGGGTCAGAGCCATTGGAGCTGCGTCCTGGGCCCAGGAAGAAGTCAGGGCTGCCCAGGGTGTTTGGATGTGCGTCAGGATCGGACGCCAGCAGTTTGCCCTGAGACTCAAGGCTGGAACTGCGGTTCCTAAAGTGCTGAGCGAGACTGTGCAGACGTGTGGGACTGATGTCCACTGACCTGTGAGAGTTGGCAGAAAAGCTGAGTGTAAAGACTGGGCTTAAAAATCTACCAAGTGATTTCTTTAACACAGAAAGTATTGTAACATTTAATAAATAGAAAAGCAGCTAAAGAAGTAGAAGGAGAGCTAAAGTAAAAAAGTCTGATGGCTCCATTTCAGGAAACAAGGCTTTTTAGGCATTCTTTTAGTTACATGTTCTTTATCTTTACCTGATTGACATACATTTTGAATAGCCAAGAAACAATTTAAGGTGTAACAACTGACCTGGTGGAATGTACATAGTGTGGGGTCCTGGTCCTTAGGTCTGGGGTTGATGGCATGCTGGACTGAGAATTCCAGTTAGGGAGGGTCCTAATGGGGCTACTCTGCAGAGAATTACTACCTCCTGCTTCTGCACTTCCAGAACTCGGGAAACGCCTGTGACTAGACAGAAATGGAATAAGCTTCATTCATAATAAATGCTATTATTATCATCTCCATTCACACAACGTATATAATGTCCATCGATTGACTTGCTATGTTTGCTGGCTGCAGTTCCTCTCTGCAATTCTACTTCTTGCACACACACTGCTGTAACAATAACTTGAATGAACTATTTGCTGTTTAACTCTGATTAAATTTAACAAAAAATGCACACTGCTATATTTCCAATGTAAAGACAAACTCACTCATACCTGGAGTGAGATGAGCGTTTCTTGACTTTTTCATATGGCTCATCCAGTGATGATTCGCTCCACATCTTAGGTTTGATGGGAGATTTGTCATAGTCAGAGCGTGTGTAGTGCAGATGTCGCAGGCCATCCAGGGACTGCGGTGGAGGGGGGCGACTGTGAGATGGTGGTCGTGGAGGGAGCCCCTTATGAGGTGAAGCTACTGGAGAGAAGGTGGGGGTACCTGTAACTTGAGGATCATCTGAAACAAAGTAATGATTGGATTGGGTCAGATAAAGTATCATTATCAGAAATAATAAAAGCACAACCATCAATGGGAATAATACAAAGGACAGAAACTCACCATCATCTAAGACCAGTGCATCAGACAATGAGCTGTCTTCAGAGCCAATATTAGCTTCTACAAGATAGAAAAACAAAAACAAGAGGTTACAAAATCTAAAAGCTTGTGCGTCAGTGTCATTGTTTTTAGATCTTTATTATATCAATAAAGCAAAAATACTAAAAGTTGCTAGCCTCACTATACAATGGGTGGGTTTATCTAACAGTGCAGATAAGAATATTGGTGTCTGTGGTGGCAATTATAGCAAACAGATATGACACAGGTATGAAAGCAATTAGATTTTCCCTAAGTGAACAGGCAGTATATTAGTACCTTCTATGATAAGCGACGCTCTCTGCGTAGGCTTCTTGCCAGAGCGGACCCGGTACTCATTGATAGAGTTCTCAATTTCCTGGAGCTTCTTCAATGCATTCAGATAAGAAGTCTTCCTCTGTTTCTTCAGCTTTTTACTGCTTACGTGAGGATCGCTGGCGAGACGCCTGGCTGCCTCTGTAATCTGTGACTGAATGGCGAACTCCCGCTCCAAACGCTCAAGCTCTTCTTCCTGGCAAATGCACAAACACAATTGCAAACTTTGAGTAACTCAAGCACAAAGTTACTGGATTCAGGAACAATCCAAAAACAACAAGTCCTAGTTTGCAGACACGGATTCAGAATAACTCTCCCATGCAACATATTTCGATTACACTTGCATATAAAACCCTGCCAGAGAAAACACACTACGGAAATCATTTATCTGTGCTGCAGCCGTGCATTTTCTCACCACTGGATAATCTCTATTGAGACACTCTGTCCCCAGTAATAACCTCTCCATCAATCCATCCTCTCCTCTTTTACAACTCTCCTGAGATTTGTCAAATGAAATAGGTGGCCAAAGTAAAACAGATATGGCATGTGTTGCTTGCACAGTAAAATGTACCTCAACATACTGCTACTGTTGAATAGTGTAGCTCAAACTTACGACAAGAAACAAACTCATGGCAGTTCTGTGACACACTGTGTTAAGCTTGCATGTAATTACTTCACTGACATCAGAGCACGCACACACATGATTTCACTTGTCTCCCGAGAGACAGAACGATGATGTATTCACTTGGGTTGACTTCATAATGGACTACCTCATTTCTGAAGAATCCCTCTCACTAACAGTGGCTTCACACTACAGCCGAGTGGCTTCTGTTTCTGTGTGTCTACGAGTTTAAGGTGCTCCGTGCAGATACAGTACAAGAAACATCATTTCGCTTGCGATGCACTTCGGTGATATTGTGCCCCTGGATTCTTTTCAAGCCATACAAACCTCTGTGGAACACACCCACACGAATGCCTGCACACAAGCAGGCGCACACACAATCCTACTATCACCACTTCCTGTGGTAAGAAACCAGCCAGGCTATATTTAGAAGTTCTGCTGCTCTGGAAAATCTAACTGTGGCACAAAAGCGGCAGCGAGACAAAGCTGCTTTACAAGATCAAGATGTCTCAGATTGTGGCTTTTTAGTTTTCTTTGTTACTTCAAAATTAAATTCTGATGGAATAATTGATTTATTATTATGTGAATCCTCATCCCATGCCATTTTGTAAGTATTATGTAGAGAACATTAGCTTTATTTAAATCTTGAACAACCCTTGATTTGCTCTGTATATGGTAGAGCCCTTAAACAATGCTGCTGGTCTGTGCAGACCATTAACATTACAGCTAGCTTAAGAGGAGATGAACTCTCTAATTAACACTGACATATTCCAGCTGCTCCATAAGACTGCCTGGCCAAATACATGTACTATTAGGTATTTTTTCAAATGCTGACTCTGCTAGATGACCTCACGTTTTTACTTGGGGAGTAGGAGATTGGAGAGAGTGACAAAGTGCTCGTAAAATAAATGGGAGTTGTGGCCTCACCTCTCCCTTAGGTAAAATTTTCTGCTCGTCCAGTTTAAAGGCGGTACCGATCTTCCGTCTCACTGTTGGTGGCTCCTCTCCTGGATCGAGAGGATATTCCTTTGGAAGCTTTCCAGTCAGCTCCTGGAAAATATTAAGCAGAAGGAAGGAGGGGGTGGGGGTGGGGGTGTGAGGTCATTGAAACAAGGTTAGAAAGGATTTCAGTTTTCAAAATATGCACCAATTCTACCATAATTTTCACATACCGCCTCCCGTATGCAGATGCTTTTGAGTTCCTCTAGTCTCTGCCTTAGTGTTTCCTCCAAAGCTTCCTGTCTGGCCCTCAGGGCTGCCAGCATGTCCTTCTTAGCTGTCTGGGAGCTGTCCGATTCCTGAGAGCCTGCAGGGCGCAGACGACACATAAGGTAAAGACAAGAGTCAGAGTGGTCTTCTGAGGTAGAATATAGAGCAGAGGGAGAAATAATCTGTGCACCTGCTAGTCTTGCAGGATGTTTACAGGGAAGTGAATGGAACGTTTCGATAAGGAAACTGAGTTTTGGTGGCGTGTTTGTGCAAGTGTGTGTGTTTAGAGGAAGGGGCAGTTTAGGACAAAGTCTGTGACGCACATCTCCGAGACCCTGAGGTGGTGCCAGTCTTGTTGAAAACAACACATACACTCCCACCCACACACTGTGTTTATTGCCGTTGCGTTCTCAGTGACCCCATGTTTTTCACTGTGCAGATGGACATGCAAATAATAAAAAAAACACTGGTGAAAATGTTTTGTCACAAAGAAGCTTAAAATGGCTGTCTATTATTTCAAGATAAACCACAACTATATTCAGAGTTTCTGTTGATGTGCAGGCTAAAAAAAAAGAAACCTTAGTGAAATGCACTGTTAAAAGAAATTAAAGGAACATTTTTTAATCAGAGTATAGCATCAAGTCAATTAAACTTCTGGGATATTGATCGGGTAAGTTAAGTAGCAGAGTGGATTGTTAATCAGTTTCAGCTGCTTTGGTGTTAATGAAATTAACAACAGTTGCACTAGTGGGGCAACAGTGAGACAAGTCCCAAAACAGGAATGGTTTTACAGGTGGAGGCCACTGACATTTTTTCCCTCCTCGCATTTTCTGACTGTTCTTTCACTTGTTTTGCATTTGGCTAGGGTCAGTGTCACTATTGGTAGCATGAGGGGATATCTGGACCCTACAGAGGTTGCACAGGTCGTCCAATTCCTCCAGGATGGTACATTAATACGTGCCATCCTGCACAGTCTTAAGAGCATGGGGGGGATTCCAGGAGACAGGCAGTTACTCTAGGAGAGCTGGACAGGGTTGTAGTTGGTCCTTAACCCATCAGCAGGCCTAGTATCTGCTCCTTTGTGCAACAGGATGAACACTGCCAGAATCCTACAAAATGACCTCCAGCAGCCCACTAGTGTGACCAAACAATCAGAAACAGACTTCATGAGGGTGGCCTCAGGGGCCAAACGTCCTCTAGTTGGCCCTGTGCACACTACCCAGCACTGTGGAGCCTGACCTGCATTTGCTATAGAATATCACAATTGGCAGGTTCAGTACAGGCACCCTGTGCTTTTCACAGATGAGAGCAGGTTCACCCTAAGCACATGTGACATTAAACAGTCTAGAGAAGCTGTGGAGAACATTATGCTGCCTGTAACATCATTCAGCATGACTGGTTTAGTGATGGGCCACTGTTGGTCTGGGGAGGCATATCCATGGAGGGACACACAGGCCTCTACAGGCTAGGCAACTGTATCTTGACTGCCATTAGGTATCAGGATGAAATCTTTGGCCCCATTGTCAGGCCCTATGCTGCTGCAGTGGGTCCTGGGTTCCTCCTGGTGCATGACAATGCCTGGCCTCATGTGGCGAGAGTATGCAGGCAGTTACTGGAGAATGAAGGAATTGATACCACTGACTGGCCTCCACTCTCACCTGACCTAAATCCAATAGAACACCTCGGGGACATGATGATTTGGGCTTTCCGACGCTGCTGGATTGCACCTCAGACTGTCAAGGAGCTCAGTGATGCCCTGGTCCAGATCTAGGAGGTGATCCCCCAGGACACTATCTGTTGTCTCTTTAGGACCATGCCCCGACATTGTCAGGCATGTATACAAGAACATGGGGGCCATACAAACTACTGAGTACCATTTTGAATTGCTGCAATGAAATTTCAGAAAAATGGACCAGCCGGCTGCATCTTTTTTCACTTTGATTTTCAGGGTGTCTTTGAATTCAGTCCTCTGTGGTTTGATAATTTTCACTTTCATCAAACAACCTGGCATCCTTTCATTCCAAACACATTACCCATTCCATATCAGTATAGATAGCCAGCATGATTTTTTTACCCCCATTGAGATCTGATGTTTTTTCCAAGTGTAATAGCAGTATACATGCTCATGTTTTGAAAGCTCAGCATGTTGAAAGGTATATTTGCCAGCAGTTTTTACCAACTATTTCCCAGCCATGAAGACCTTTAAAATGATTAGAGAAACTCTAAAATCTAAATATGTCTATTTAGAAAGCCACGGTGAGACAGAGGCGAGACGTGTAACAGCTCCTGTCTATCATCACTGTAACAGGACCACAAAAAGAAGTGACACGCCACAGCTAGAAAAGATGAATAAATACTGAATAATATGGCATGAGTACATTAGTAATTAGGGAAGAACTAAGAGGAGGGAAAAGGAAGGTTAAGAAAGGCTATATGAGGAGAAAAAGGGAGGGGCTAGGTGAAGGTGAAACAGGAGGAAGTAGCAAATCTAATTGAGGCAACCAATGGAGAGATGAAAAGTCCAAGCAGGACATTATTGCTAAAAGGGAACTGTGTTCTTCCCTGGCAGCAGTAATTGAGTCAGTAAAGTGTGAAATACCTAAAATAGCTACTCTGTAGTCACGTACAGGCAAACATGCTAATGATAAATTATGCTACAGTAGTAGCGAACCAGGTTACAGTACTTGTGATTCTCATCAATGTAATTGCTTCACTCACTTTCCTAGCACAGAACACATTGTATGTGGCTATCTGGGTGTAAAATGGCATTTTCCCTCCCAACGCTAATTTTAGCTCATGTACAAATCTTCCTGTCACACTCATTACTTGTTCAGCAGAGACAAGCATTGTTTTAAAGGCCATGCAAAAGTGTTCACTGACCCGCTGCCCCTTTCATTCCCTCACCCACTAAAATTAGAGGAGGCAGGGGCCTCTGGAGGATGAGTCTGTGTGACATGGGAGTGGTGTTCTATACATACTGAAAGACAGTGGGTGTGGTGTGAGCACAGTATATGTGTGAGAACATTCAACACAGAATCTCCGGTCTCTTTCCTGTGACAGCTGTTTCTGTCTCTCCAGCTGTCAACAGGATTCCTTATCATCAACACATGCAAGCACAAAGACAAATCTTTGTCAGAGTATTTCCATTCATGGTTATTTTCCTGTGAATTACACTCATAGCAAACACACACTGACCTGAGGAGAGCAGACTGCCACTGCTGCCACTGATGATCTTGCCCTTGCTGCCCATGTTGGCTAGCTTGGATGTCTTCAGTGTTCCTGTTTCTGTCAGGTCTATGGCAATCTCACTCAAACTCCGCGCTGCATGGATTTTTGACTGCACAGACAAGACAGTGTAAACATCTTTACACTGTTAATCTAACACTCCTGCTGACCATGCCTTGTACAATTCGAATTGTTTATTTTTTTTAACTTGTTTTTATTCAAAAATTTCCAGTGCAGATCACATCAAACATGTCATACATATAATGCATAATACACATAGTATATATACAGCCATCTGTATTGTGCTCCATAGGTGGCTTTGTTTGTCCATGGTTCAAAAACAAAAGAGACTGAAATTGAGAAAGAAGAGAAAAAAAAATGCAGGATACAGAGAGATCTCCTCCAGCATAGCAGTCACAATTCCAGTCAGTTGTGGTTTGAAAACAATGTTTGAATTGGGGACCATTTTTCTATAAATATGTCACTTTTCATAATTCGAATTGTTTAATGTGCTCTATCACACGCTTTGACTTAAAATCTTGTGGGACAGACTGACCTTGCTCTGTTTGCGGTCCAGGTAGAACTGGTGCTGGCTAATAGCCATGGCCCAGATGGACTTGATGAGGGCAGGACAGGCGTACCAGGTATGCACAGCAATGCCACTGTGACCAAAAGTCCTTCTCGTCACCGACGCCCTACAGTAGGAGCGGACACAAGGCCTCCTTATATACACTGAATAAAAGATTACTACACATGTACAGCAGTGAAAACACCCCCACCAGACTGCTCCAATGACTACTCCTGCTACTAAGAGGGTGAGACAATTTTGAAGCCTGAGAGAACTGTCCTGATAGAGATACTTTCTACAAAGCCACACACGATGTTCCCCATTGTTTACTCATCCTTTTTTAAACACACATCTGTAGCTGAGCAACAGACCAGCTCAGTCTAATGACAGCTTCCTTTAAAGAAAACACCACTGCTCTCTGCTTCACCCTGTCTGTCTCTTTTTCTCCCATTCCCTCCTTCCCTCCGTCTGTAGAATAACACTCCACATATATAGCCATGTTAAATAAACACAAGAGAGGTCACTTCCTCCGCAAAAGAACTATCGCACAGCCATCTATCCTTCTGTGGTCAGCTACCAAGGGTTTAACGTATTTACGCACTTGTTTGTGTGTGTGTGTGTGTGTGAGCGCAAGAGTGCACGTGCTTTTGCATGCATGTGGCTGCACAAATGTGTTAATAATCAGCATATCAATCAGTGTTGGGCTCCACCATGACATCCCCAATATTTTGCTCTGTTGCCAAGCCAAATTTTGCAGCTATTACTGAATTAGATTCTATCTCTCTTTCCCTGTACTGCACAGTATGGAATTTGAGTCTCAACATATTGACTTAGACCACAGTGGTAATTTACAGTAAAAGCTACTGGAAGGCATTTCTTAACTGATGTAAAATGTTATCATTTCCAGATATCAGCCTGAGACCAGAAATCAATTGCAAGAACATTCATCATTAAAATAACCGATTCTGAGATGACGATCATCCAATCAGGACTTTCTTTCAAGACATTAATGTTTCATTAAAACGCACACGATTAAACTGCTTTAAGAAAAGAACAGCGGCAAGATGATATCAGCTTCAGTTTGTGATATAAATTTACCTCCTGGGGTCATGAACTTCTACTGAAAACTTCTTCTCTCTGAAGTAGAGGTTCTCCAATTGACGCCATTGGAACACCTGAGATTTAGGAAAAACAGACACTCTTCAGGATTTCTCACAGAAAAAACATGCTTCACATTAAATCCGCACAGCTTTCAGCCAGATCTCTTCACTGTATGTTCCAATTTGTTTTGAAAGAAAACGCAATGGTTAAGGAGGAGGAGGAGGGGGGGGGGGGGGGGGGGGGGCGGACGGAGCTGAAAAGGAGGAGTTGGTAACAGAGAAGGAGGACCTAATCTGGAGCTCTCTGATCAGGTCCAGCCCAGGCAGTCTTGTCCGCAGAGGATCCCAGTGATCTCACTTTGGAGAAATACCGTGTGAGCAGGAGAGAGCTTATTTTCCTTTTCTTCTTTTCTCTTTTCTGACCCTTTAAGACCTGTCAGCCCCTCTATAAAAGTAGCCAAATCCAGCTGGGCAAGAAATGCTCCCTCAAGATGTGCTCCAAAACATATGTGTATCTTAAATCCTCCCCTGCGCAAAGGGAGCTGAAAGCTCTGAGGTGGTGGGTGTTCACCATCTGTAAGAAAGTGCATGTGCTGGCAGAGAGAAAGTGTGTAAAGTTAAGTTTCCTCCTCTGTTAGAGCTTTGCTAGGAGTGTTAAGAAGTGAGGGGGCGTTTGTGCCTCCCCTCCCCTCCTTCTGACCCCTCCTCCCTCCCTGAGAGACTGTGGGCTCTGCTCTGGGCTGTGGTTAGGGTGTGTGTGTGTGTGTGTGTGTGTGTGCGCGTGTGTGTGTGTGAGATGTGGGGTCAGGGGCGTGATACGAGGGAAAGAAGCTTTCTGCGGTCCCGCCGATTGAAGTGCCCTTGCTTTGTTTAGTCAGACCTCTCTGCTTGCGTACACAGACATTCACAAAGTCTGAGTATGTTTCTTGTTCGGGAAAGAGTAGACTGTTGGCTATTTTAGAACACAAGTTGGTCTGCATTTATCAGCTGCAGCAGACATGCAAAAACACACACACACAAACATGAAAGAAGTAACAAATGGGAGAAAATAAATAACAGACCAAAAAAAAAAAAGGAGGAAAAGAGGAGAAAGGGTGTGAAGGGAGAAACAGGTCACAGCCGAGGAATTTTAACAGCTTGGGAAAACAATGGACAGAAGGATGAGAGGGAGGAAGAAGGAGGAGGGGGAGAAATATTAGGAAAAAAAATCTAAAAACACATTGTAAGTGTTTATGTGTGCATGTGGGTGCATGATGAAAGAAAATCAGCAGTCTTATCAAAACTTTTACTGTACTGCACATTTTCAATGGAGTGTTACGTGCTAATGTGGCATGGTGCTAAAAATAGCAGGCAGAGTAGAAACGGAGTGAATGACTGTGTGAGTGCTGGCTACATATGAGTCAGAGCTGTGGAGATTAGATAGGTGTTTGTAACTGTGTTCGGGCACAAGACCGCTAAAACTGTCCTCACTTCAATTCAATTCACTTCAATTCGATTCAGTTCAATTCAATTCAATTTACATAGCACCAAATCACAACAGTTGCCTCAATGCGCTTTATATTGTAAGGTAAAGACCCTACAATAATTACAGAGAAAACCCAACAATCGAAACGATCCCCCTATGAGCAAGCATTTGGTGACAGTGGGAAGGAAAAACTCCTTTTTAACAGGAAGAAACCTCCGACAGATCCAGGCTCAGGGAGGGGCAGTCATCTGTCGTGACTGGTTGGGGCTGAGGGGAGGGAGACAGGACAAAAGACATGCTGTGGAAGACAGCCAGAAATTAATAATATCCAATGATTAAATGTAGAGTGGTGAATAAACAGAGTAAAAGATGTGAATAAAAAAAAAAAATACTCAGCAGCCTAGGCCTATTGCAGCAAAACTAAGGGATGGTTCAGGGTCACTTGATCCAGCACTAAGTATAGGCTTTATCAGAAAGGTAAGTTTTAAACCTAATCCAATCCTAATCTTAAAAATACAGAGGGGGTGTCTGTCTCCCGAACCCAAACTGGGAGCTGGTTCCACAGAAGAGGGGCCTGAAAGCTGAAGGCTCTGCCTCCCATTCTACTCTTAAGTGTCCTAGGAACCATAAGTAAGCCAGCAGTCTGAGAGCAAAGTGCTCTATTGGGGTGATACGGTACTATGAGGTCTTTAAGATAAGATTATTCAAGAAACTTATATGTCCTCGCTGTCAGCTGGACAGAGTTACTGCAATTATGAAAGTGCACTTTGATGTCTCAGGATAAGTTGTACATGTACACAAAAGGTATGTGAATCGATTTGAGGAATGCTATTAGAAGTCACTGTATTTAAAAAGAGATGGAATAAAATCTGTACTAATTTATGTAAGTGCTCCTCTTACATAAACCTATTGTATTAAAAAAGACTTTCTTCTTTTAAAATCTTGAATATCTGTTAAAAACACACTGGCAGCTTCTTCCTCAGGAACTCAGAAAGCCAGTGGGTGCTGCTGTTTTCTGGGTGAGGGTTTTGGTGTGTGTGTGTATATAAATCCTCTTCAATTTGGCGGCAGAAGCCTTACAGACAATAGCATAATCAGACACAGACAGAGGAAGTGACTGGTCATTATTCATAATCACACAGGGTGCCCGTGTGCACAGAGCTACGTCTGTCTCACAATAATGTTTGCACACAAAAAAACACATCCATTACAGACGAAAGGTCACATCTGATAGTGTGTAAATGCCTTTCTTTGGTGTAGCAGGCTCCCAAAGGACCACTCGAAGAATAGAAAGTTTAAATAGCTTACATCAGTTTAACTATAGTGAAGCCAGGTATTCTTTTCTATAACTGGACCTCGGAGTCCCAATGACTATTGTTTAACCCATGGGTGGGGTTCAGAGGTGCACAAACAGGCACCTCCTGTTTGTGTAGCAGTGTTTCATTTGTGTAAAATCTTATCAGAACATTGTAAATAGAAGCTGACAAAAATTAAGTGGTATATACTATGTGTGTTTATATACAGTGAAATGCATGTGAGATGAACCATAATTTGCTGTTTTTAATTCAAATATTCTTATGACTTAATCACAGTGTTTATTGGGTTGCTTTAAATGAGTCACTAAGCTTGTCAGTCAACATGTAAACTCTATAATCTTTGCTTAAGCAAGTCACAAGACACTAATGAAGCATCAGAACAGTGTGTGGGTCCACTGTAAACCCCTGGCAGGGTGCACTGTACTAGTGTGTCTGCTTTTAGTATGTGGTAAGCAGAGGAGGAGGTATTTTAAACCCCTAATAAAAAAGGTGGAGGGTGTGGTAGATGGCTTGCAGTTAGACACAACAGGAACTCCCCTTGTAAAAAAACTAACTAATTAAAGACAACTACCATCTGTACACACAACTATTGTACAACATAGTGTGAAGTTACTCTCTAATTAATTTGGGTTTTTGTTAAAAATCATAAATCATTTCTACTGTGACCAAAATGTCTCATAATTAGTGTTCATCCTCCACCTCCCTGAGTTACAGTAATCAAAGCTTTAACAGTGACTCCACTCTGAGTCAGTGATTACTGGGACCAATCCGATTTGCGGACTGACGAGTCACCAAATCTGTGCTTCCTGCAGTGAAAATACTGGTAATACTCACTAGCATAACATCTCCACACATTGCAAAGTCCTTCCTCTTTTCTAGAACACAGCTCTGAAAAAGAAGCAGCGCTAGCCCTCTTTTATTCATCTGATCTGAACAAACCTTCACTGTGTTCAGTGGGGTTTAGTTGAACATGTAGCATTGCATTAAGCTTGGTTCAACACGCTGAGGAAGCCCAATCTTACTCATTTTTTTGCTCCCAAATGTATGTTTGTGTTAGGGAAGAAACAAGGGAGGAAAAAAGTCAGGGTGTCAGCACTGAAGCTTAATGGACCTTGAGTCACGCTGACTGTTGCTATGGCAGCTGAATGCTTGATAAGTCATTTGTGTGGTTTTAACTCTTGCTTCCCCGCCCTTCTCCTTTTGTTTTTTTTCTATCCAGACAGAGTTATATTTGCATGTTGTTTGCTTATCAGCAAAATCGCAGCTTTTCCATTTAAGTCTAAGTGAGATATGATGAGATCAATCTAGTTTTTTGATGGGAACTACCTCAGACTAAGGTATACCATCTTTTATCTATCTAAGGACGTTCATAGCTTAAACGATGGTCGAAAAGTGAAAGCTATACGGGAGTGCCTTGATCCTGCATTCTTTGAAACAACCGGCAGGGGGCAACTCCTCTCATTTTAAAAAGAAGCCCCCAGATTCATGACTTCATGAAAAGCTTTCCTGACAAGTTTACGGTCTCAATTGTTAGTTTTAAGACTTCAAGCCCTATATGAAGAAAAATAGATGATAAATCAGCATATGATTTGGAACGTTGCTACCTTGTGACTGAGAAGGTGCTACTGAATGTGTGAGCTGGTGATGGCCAACATGCTCAACTCAGGACTTCTAAATGCAAATCATCAAACACATGGGTAACGTCACATTGGTTAGTTCATCTTTAATTCATAGTGTATGCATGTGCTTTATAGCAAAAAAAAAAAAGGACAGAGTTTGCAACCAATCCACAGCTTTCTCAGAATGACCTGGTGGTTTTGTCTGTGAGTTTGTTGTGAGATACACAGGCTCCATTTTTTTCCATCACCATGGTTACTTAACACCAAGGCAACTACAAGATTTAGCACACATGAATGAGACAGGATTTCAGGCTTGGTGACTGGAATGCACTAATCATGACATGCACACACACTCAGAACACAAAGTTAGTGACAAACAGGAAAGCATTTGGCAGACAGGAAATATTCATCAGGATGGTGAGTTCAGTGTTCAATCCCTTTCCTGTGTCTGAGTGTGTGCATTTGTCAGTGTGTGCCTGTACCTATGACTAAGGGTCTTAATGGGAAGTCACTATGCGAGGATGCTGTTAACACAATTAAAATCCTTTGAGACAAGGCTGAATGGCAGAGATCAAGGACCTAAATGAGCCTGGAAGTGAAAGGTTAAGAATAGTTTTTGCAGATAACCCGCAAGGTGAAGTGATTGGGAGGAGGCAGAAATAAATTCAGTGCAGGATGTAAAACATTTCAAGTCTGAACATCTCCAGACAGTAATAATTGTACAACATTGTTAGTACTCTTTGCCAACACAATACACTTGTTGACTGAATGGAACAATAGGCAATGGAGACCATGAAAACAGACACAGAAAGACCTGGAGCTTTCCTTATAAAGCATCATATTCTTTAAACAAACACTGCTTGGAATGAAAGAAAGTGAATTGATTAAAAAATAAACGAAAAAGAAACAGTTTAGCTTGAGCTGTAGACAGATTAGAGAGAACATTATCTCACCTTCCTGGGTTTGACCTTGTCCTGGTAGTCATACTGAAAGATGCCTTTATAGCTCAGACCCAACCACCAAGGGATCCCCTGCTTGTCCTACAACATATAACAGAAAAAAGTCAGGAAAAGTTTTGCATCTGTGCAGGACTCAAAAGAAAAGAAAGGGAAAGTTAAAGAGAGGTAGAAACAGTGACAGGAAAAAAAAAACAAACCAAAATGCACAAATGGAACAGTAAAAAATTTAAGTTCCATCATGTGTCCAAAATCCCAACTGGCTGATTACGGATCCAAAGTGAACAAAAAAATGTGTGTGGTGTGCAGTGCATGTGTGAGAAAAAAGAAAAGGCAGAGCAGTAAAACTGTACCTTTACAGAATAGTAATGCACTCCATATGTGGGCAGAGACTCTACAATGCTCATATAACTGTGAGGAGCAGAAAGAGAGACATGTAAGGGTTACAGAGAAGACAGCTTTCAATATGCTGGACCAACATAACCAAAAGCATAAGCCCCCTTCACACAAGGCCCCTGTTCAAGGCAGGATGGTTGTGTCTTTATTCCCCCTCACAGATCTAAGTGAAAGGTACAGAGACAGAACTGGGGGGAATTGTTATTGTGCTTTTACGCCAGCAGCAGCGGTAGTTACAGAGCCAATTCAACATCTGTGTGAAGGGAAGAGCTGGCATGGCAGGACATGCCACACTAGACCCCAGCGCAGTTGTGTTAAACATGCAATGCTTCTGCTGGAGTCACACACTGGGGTGATATTACACCAGCCAAAATAAGGGGGTCTTTTTAGTGGCATTACAGCTTTATCTCTGTGTGAATGAGGCCACACATAAACACACTTACTTTACAATGGCCTGCCCTCTGCTCTGCCCACTAAGCTTCTTGTAATGTTCTATGACCCGGTCTTCACTGTAGGAGGGAGCAACAAAGAGAAAAGAGAAAAATATTAGCAAAATGTGAGCTTGTAAAATGTTCAGCAGGTTTTTCTGGATCAAACTGTCTCACCAGTAGGCCAGAGATGGGTGCTCCTTTAGGGCCTGGGTGGGTAGAGCGGGCAGCTTTTTCAGGTCAGACCTTGTTGCATCATTACTGTGAAGGAAAAACGCCACTGTCAAAAGAGGACCACTTAAAACTAAAGTTTTCAGTTACAGCCAAACTAAATATTTTATACAGGTCTTAAAATGAGCTTTAGAACATTTTTGGAAAACTGGAACTATGTTTAGTTAAGAGACAGAAGTAAATGTTGATGGTCTGAATGCTTCTGGGGTCTATCTGAACAGCTGCAAAGAGCAGACACTGACAGCTGGAAACAGAAGAAAGAAAAGAGCGACAGAAGCACAGACACAAAGACAAAATATAAATAAAGAAAGATAAAAGGAGATAAAAAAAAAATAAGGATGGAGCAGGAAAAGATTAACACTGAGAAAGAGTAAATGAGACAGGGAAACATGCAGACAGCTAAAGTGACTTGGCCCCAGACTCAGTTTTCAGACCTCCAGCGGCAGGAGGTCTTAATACCCAACTCTAATCCCCCCAGCCTCTCTCCAGCCTCTGCCTAGGCCTCAGAAGATTGGGGAAAGCCCTGGGAACATGACAACCTATGAGCTAAAGCTCTGGAAGAGATCCATCCGCTCGGCCCGTCTGTTCTTCAATGTGTGAACGCAGCTGTGCGTCTGCATTGACTGATATTCACTATGTAGCTATTTATTAAGTATACTGGTTGGATGCACAACTTTGGGATTGTAAATGGTAAGAATGATCAGAAATGCAAGCTGTGCACAAAGACATCATAAAAAAGTCACAAGATAATGCTTTTTTCAATGTTTTTTTTGTTTTTGCAGATTATGCAGATGTGTATTAAGCTTACTGAAATGTAGTCAGATAAAGATAAACTGCATTGAACTACAATTTAGGGAATTCATTGAGAACAACCTGATATGCATTTGACAAAGGTAAACAGTTGATTATTATTTAAAAGTTATGAAAAGAAATACAGAGAGCAGTGACTGGGCTTTTAGAGAAAGGATTTATGTGAATGTGTGGGAGGAAGAGGGTAAGGAAAGGGGGGAAGAATGTGAAGTAATGTCTCCAGAGTGTGTCACATTCCATCCCTGTTGTGTTTATTTACTCCTTTCACTGGCGGAAATGGGGTCAGAGGTGATGGCTGTAGTAGTATGTTATTCGTGCTACAACAAAGGGATGAGGAATCACATACATTTAAGCCAACATCACACAGATGTATATCCAAAGGGCCACATGAGGCCCTCAGCTCTCATGAAACTTGCACATAAATTTGGATTTCTTCTTTTTTTTTTTTGTAACCCTAAGGAGCAGACAGACCCCTGATATCATGTCTGTTGTCCCTGTGTCTGCACCTCTTTTCATCAAGATGCTTTGTTAGTTGTTAGAATATTTAGTTTTTAGAGGTTTTGTTGCTTTTAACAACTGTTAAGAGGACAGACAGAATCTGTCTTTCTGACATGTTCAATAGCTATGATGACAGTGAGTGTACTTACCTGGTGAAATCACCTTTAGCCTCCTGTGGAGCAGAAAAAAGGAAAAAAGAAGTCAGAGATAATGGGGCAACTTCCATAGGTGGATATGTCAACACTTAACAGTGACCATAAAATGTGGTTTTTAGTTTTCATGCTGGAATCGAGAGAAACATTAAACGGCCATCTGGAATGAACCTTCTGAAAGGTTACAGAGATACCTGACACTGTGTGTCTGCACCTGCACACAGAGGCCAAACACACATACACACGCACCAAACTCAGCCCAGTTTATGTGTAACATGACCTTGCAGAATCACGGTTAATTGACTTACCTACTCTGAGAAAGGGACAGGAAAGAGAAAGGGCTGGAGTCAATGAGCATTTGTGAAGTATAAGAGCTTCTCTGTGACAGCAGCTATTCCTGTCCACCATTTATGTGGTAGACCAAAATTTTGTTACCAAAGTCAGCTGAGGTTTTTCGGATTTGAAACCTCCCAGCGTTACTGCAGATTAACGTCAGATTGATAGCTACATTAGATAATGAGAGTTTAATCGCTCACAATTATTACTGCAGCAGATAATGTGAGTTTAATCATCCTCAATTAGGATCAAAGGCTGGTGGAGATAGTTTGGAGGAAAACTTCAAACGGTTTCAGAAGAGAACAGCCCCTGGAATAACTTGTGTTACACACACAGACACACAAACAAACACACACACACTTCATCTTACTTGAAGAATGTAGGAAGCCAATTCGAAGACAACCTCGCTGTCTACTTCAATCAGCTCCTGCAAAAACAGGAGAAAAGAAATGAGCAAATGCCATGAGAGACATTCTCCTATTGTGAGCACAAGTAAATAAAGCACACACACACACACTGTGCTGCCTTTGGGAGTAAAAAGTGGACATTCCTAAAATCATCAGTCATTCGACATAAGCTGATAGCTCCTTTCACCTGAATGCCACTAACCCTCTTTTTTATTTCTCTCTACCTTCTCTAATTTCATGACGTGTTCATGCAGAAAGAGCTCCAAAATGAGGCAAAGTGAAGGGGGATGGGAGAGGGGTTTAGGGGTTGAGGGTGAGCATGGATGCTCTGGTTACTGATTCCCTGAGTACATTTTACCAATGTGTCTTTTAAATATTTTACTAGGGATGCAGTGAAATCAGGCCTTTTGACTGATATTGACCTAAAGTGGCACTTCCTGGTGTCAGTGGCCGATATTTATTTATTGTGACATGCTACTTTGGGTACTGGAATTGGATATCAGTCAAACTGATATTTTACTCATCACTATCAGCTCAGAGTTCAACAATGGAAGAACAGGATGATACATACAGCACTGGCGCAAGCATTCATGATTTAATGACCTGAATGTGTGGTTTGTTCTTGTAAAAATATGTTTCAAATATACATATGAATACACATATAGATGACATCTTATGTGTACATTAACAGAGAGAAGGATTAGTGGGCAGTGAGTGGTGGGTCACCTATCCCAGGAATGTGCCCTTTACAATCCACCTCTTAATTTGATGGAGGATCAAACAGCCAGGATGAAATACTAGACAGAACAAACCCACTGTGGGTGTACCACCCAGTGAGCCTACAAATCAGCACACACTGTGTGTTTCCGTACTGTTTTTCCACAGCACAGCACAAATGTTTCTAACTGCAAGGAGACTGACTACAGAAAGCATACTTAAACCTTCTATCTACTATGTTGTGTTTTTTCTCTCAGCTTTCCTTTTGCTACTCTCTTTCCATTGGATCATCAAAGGCATCTACAGTACAGCTGGAGCTGGTAGGGTCAACACTGATAATTAGCTAATCTAAGTTGTAATAAATGAGCAATTAAAGACTGATATCTCATGAAGATGCTTTAACATGTTTACTGGCAAGACTGAACTGCTGATATTTGAACATATTGCTAACAGACACTAGTAAGACAGGTGCTTGTACGTTAGTCAAACCAGAGTTTCTAAGTAGGTTTACTTCTATGTACTTATATATATATATAATTTGAACAAACTGGCTCTGGAAAAATGAACAATTCAAGAAATTACTGCACAAAGGAAAGTGTTTAGACATTATCACAGTAATCTATAAGGTTTTTACTGGGAAATTTCAGTTAAGTTATTTACCTTCAGGCTGCACACGCCCTCTTCTGGAAAGGTTACATAACTGCTTGATACCGGTGTCTATAAATGTGCTGTATGCTGATTAGACTCTAACTAGCTGCTGCTGCCTGAATTTTAACTAGTTAAGTGAATTACTTAGTTACTCTAAAGAAATATATCAATGGGATTCTCTGGATGGTTAATTTTGAAATTGAGAAATAATTCCAAATGCTTTCTGCCTTTTGAATTTTCTCTTTGGGCAACTTCCTAGAAGTATGAATTCCAATGCATATTTTAAATCGCTATTTAAACAGCCAAAGTAATTGTGGCTTAGCGATGACAGATGGCAATGAAAATCATTTGCTAGTTGCTGAAATGTGGAGCGGCGCATGACATGACGGGTAACAGATGATGCACATGGTTCACATTTTCTGCTTCACCAAATCAGTGTGCAGGAGCGAGGTCCAAGCTTTCCTCTTGTGGCATCTCTTCATTTAGAAAGAAAAATGGGCTAAGGAAGTGGCATGCAACATGAAGCCCAGCACTCTTTGTAATTCCACCATAAAATGCAACCACTGAAAACAAAAATGATTGAAGGCCAAGAGAAAATCTTGGCTTTAAGTGCAATTCCACAAAGGATTCATATCATTCATATAGCATGTAAAAATAAATAAATGAAGGAGGAGATGAAGCCAGAAGACTTTGACTGCATCATGAAAATAAAGTAAGGATTTACCTTGTAGATGATGGACTTTGCATTAAGAAAGAACAGTTCAATGGTGGCATTATCCTTCAGGTAGGATATACTCTCAATGTAGAACCTGAAAACGCAGAAGAAAACATAAATACTGCTGCAGTTTCAAAGTAAGCGGGGATGCTCGTCGACCTTCGGTCAAAAGAAAGAAGATTTATTAAGTTTTATGTGTTTGCTTCAAAAACAAAAGTTAGAAACAGGTAATACAGGAATTAGCATGCTAGAAGGCTATGATAATTAAACTGTGCAGATGTGACTGAATAGTTGCAGTGGTAAAAATGACCAGATGGGGTCGCACCAAACCAAAGACTGATTACCTATACCAGCATCCTTTCACTTCCCCTTACACCACACTACCACAGTGGCTGGCAGTAGTTCATTATCAGTTTGTGAGTGTGTGCACATTCCTCAATCTGAATATGCACGCACACACACGTAGATTGAATGTGCACATGATGCACTTCACTGTGCATCATCAGCAGTGTGCAGTGATCTCTCTCTCTCACACACACACGCGCGCGCACACACACACACACACACACACACACACACACACACACACACACACACACACACACACACACACAGAGACACTGTCACTTTCTGGAGAGAGAAACACAGTAACCCACTTCTGGCAGAGCGGTGAGCAGTGTACTAACATAATAATGCAGTTTAAATTTAGCTCATGAATGCATGCAGAGCCAGAGGGAAGCTGGAATGGTGCGCTAGGAAGCTACTCGTTGTTAGCTCCTCTCTGGTGAAAACAAACATCAAAAAGATTCACAGATGTTCTCATGTGACTCCTGACATCTCCTTCAGAGACAGTAAATGGTTTGCAGTTAATCGTGTCTTTTAACCTTAGCTAGGTTTTACAAAACAAATCACTTCACATTCACCCATTCATACACGAGTGGTGGCAAAGCTTCCGTGTATGGGAAGCAACTTATGTTACATTATTTGCCATGCTGATTTGAAGGGGCTGAGAATCAAACTGGTGCAATTAGTGGATAAATTGCTTAAATCCACCACTGGATATACATAAAAGTATGACTTGATATCTCTCTGCACTTGTGAACAGTGTGATCTATGAATGTATCCTTATGAATACTTGGGAATTCACATTTCATTTTCAGTGCACGTGAGTCTGCATAGGTATTGAGCGAGAGGGACTGTAGGCAGATCAATAATTGTGTGTGTGTGTGTGGGGGGCTTAATTTGCATTACCCATTGAGCTGCAAGAGAGAATGAGAGGTGCTTGTCAATATTCAGTGTGAACATTTAATTAAAGCAGCAGTGTTGATGAGACATACCCACACTGCCAGCACAGCAACAAGCATGCAAAAAAGGCACCCACTGAATCAGCAGGAGGTGGGCATCTGCCTAGCATTTATTGGGAACACATGCATCACAAAAACACGGCATGAGAATGCAGAAACATGACACACACAGAGAAACATGCACCCACACATAAACACACAACATACTTTCTATTAGACAAACACACACCCACACATAAACAAACCTTATATTGTGCTTATTAAAAACAATATGTTCAGATTCATAACAGATTCAGGCCTGACATTTGGGCTCATTGTTGTTACACCACAGTCCACAATCTGCATCTGAACGTGTACGAGTGCGAGAAATAGGGTGGGATGTGTTCGAGAGCGGGTGTATTCAGTAGTGTGACATTTAGAGAGATTAAGGTTAGAGATTAGACCGAACTGCGATGATGAAGAAGGGGGATGAAGCCTCAATGAGGTGTCAGAGTTCACAGTGTCATAGCACCACCACCACATCTTCAAACACCCATTAGTCTGTGTAAATAGACACACAGTAACCCTGTACCCCACACAGCTAACCACCAACACTACCACCAGAGCTTTTTCATGCAGGCTCCTGGGAAAGACACAACTATTAGTAAATTAATGCTGGAATCAACATACAGTTATGGCCAAAAGTTTTGAGAATGATACAATTATTGGTTTTCCCAAAGTTTGCCACTTCAGTGTTTTAGATCTTTTTGATATACTGAAGCATAATTAGAAGCATTTAAAAAGTTTCAAAGGCTTTCATTGAGAATTACATATTTGTAGTGTTCGTCCTTCTTTTTCAAGACCGCTGCAATTTGCCCTGACATGCTGTCAATTTCTGGACCAAATCCTGACTGATGGCAACCCATTCTTGTATAATCAATGCTTTGAGTTTGTCAGAATTCATGTTTTTTTGTTTGTTCATCCACCTCTTGAGGACTGACCACATATTCTCAGTGGGATTAAGCTGCCGCAACCAGTTAGGGCTGAGGGGAGAGACAGGACAAATGACATGCTGTGGAAGAGAGCCACAGATTAATGATAGCTAGTGATTAAATGCAGAGTGGGGTATAAACAGAGTAAAAAGAGGTGAATGAAAAGAAATTCTCAGTGCATCACAGGAACCCCCCAGCAGCCTAGGCCTATTACAGCATAACTAAGGGGTGGTTCAGGGTCACCTGATCCAGCCCTAACTATGAGCTTTATCATAAATGAAAGTTTTAAGCCTAATCTTAAAAATAGAGAGGGTGTCTCTATTGTGAGTGAGTGAGCTCCCTTGGATGAGAAGCAACCCCCACACATGAATGTCTCAGGGTGCTTTACTGTTGGCATGACACAGGACTGATGGTACTGCTCAGCTTTTCTTCTCAGGACAATCATTTTTCCGGATGCCCCAAACAATCGAAAAGGGGCTTTATCAGAGAAAATGACTTTGCCCTAGTCCTCAGTAGTTCATTCCCTGTAGTGGCTTCTTTGTTGTCCTTCTTGACACCATGCCATCCTCCAAAACTCTTCACCTCACTGTGCATGCCAATGCTTGCTGCCATTCCTGAGCAAGCTCTGCACTGGTGGGGCCTGATCGTGCAGCTGAAAAAACTTTGGGAGACAGTCCTGGCACTTGCTGTACTTTCTTGAGTGCCCTGAAGCCTTCTTCACAACAATTAAATTCTCCTTGAAGTTCTCGATGATCTGATAAAAGGTTGATTAAGGTGCAATCTTACTAGCAGCAATATTCTTGCCCGTGAAGCCCTTTTTATGCAAAGCAGCGATGACTGTGCATGTTTCTTTGCAGGTAGCCATGGTTAACAGAGGAAGAACAATGATTTCAAGCACCACCCTCCTTTTAAAGCATCCAGGCTGCTATTCTAACTCAATCAGCATGACGGAGAGATCTCCAGCCTTGTCCTAACCAACACTCTCACCTGTAGTAACAAGAGGATCACTGAAATGATGTTAGCAGGTCCTTTTGTGGCTGGTGTCAGGCTGATATGCAGTGGAAATGATTTTGGGGGGGATTAAGTTAATTTTCATGGCTAAGAGGGACTTCATCTGATAACACTTCATAACATTCTGGAATAGATGCAAATTGCCATCATAAAAACTGAAGCAGCAAACTGTGTAAAAAAACAATATTTGCACCATTCTCAAAACTTTTGACCATTAAACATCCATGAATGAACATGAATTAAACATCCACAAACATTATCCTGTTCAGGGTCATGGGGGGGGGCTGGAGCCTATCCCAGTTGTCATAGGGCAAAAGGCAGGGTACACCCTGTCACAGGGCCAATACAAGACAGAAAACCATTCACACTCACACCTAGGGGCAATTTAGAATGCCCAATTAACGTAAGCCCACTAACTGCAAGTCTTTGGACTGGGGGAGGAGAAAACCCACAAACATGGAAACTCCACACAGAAAGGCCTGGCCCAAGGTGGATTCAAACCCAGACCCCCTAGCTGTGAGATAACAGTGCTAACCACCACGCCACTGTGTTGCCCAGAGTAGCTAAACATCTTGACTGTATTTACTGTGGCACTGTGCAAATAGTGTTTGCTAAATAGAATATGCTTTTTCCAAAAAACTGCCTTATTTACATCCTGCCTCATGACTTGAGCCATGATATAGATGTCACCATGAAAATGACTCACTGGCATTTTGTCCATGTGCATCACTTCGCATTACACTAAAAACACCAAAACTGCAGCACCTCTTGTGATGGCAGCAAGGCTGCAGACACTTATCTCTTGGGTGGGTGTTCTGTTAACTATAATTTCCCCATTGTGGGACCGATAAAGTATCATTCAGTCATTCAAAAAGTGAATAACATTTTAATGCAATGTTGTGCCTGGAAATGGTCCTTGAAATAAAGCCTTCACTATCTCTTCCAAGTAATTTTATTTAAAAGGAAGCACGTATGTGCATAGGAGTGTATGTTTTCTCATGTCACGTGGCCTTTTTTTTTTGTTTGTTTAAACAAGCCTATGGAATACATAATGCCACTAAATGCAATCATGAACGTACACAAACATGCACGCGCTGCTTTTTGGTCATGCCTGTGATTTTTCATCTTACAGCTCTTTTTGACCTGCTGTGACAAAGAAAAAGGAAAGTGAATTGTAATGGAATTTTAAAATGTCACAGCAGGTCAAAAAGAGCTTTTTTTTTTAGCCATGGACATGACTACAGTAGAGCAACAGCAAGAACGACATGTTGTGTTCATACAATTCAAGGATATTTACCATGTTGTTTCATGTTATATTAATAAGGACCTTTATAAATGAGTTTCCAAGTTTTTTTGTTAAACAGCTTAAACATAAAGATGCACAGCGCTGAGTTACCCCCTTACAGGAAAAAGCAATCTGGTATTTTGTTAAGAGCATGGTCACCATGAAGCTATCTGATGGTATCTGCATGCGGTGCATACTAATGAACTATGAGAAGCTTGCCATTGGCTGAGAGGCCCTGTGGCGGGAAGTAAACAGTGGGATCAGAGCAATTTCACAGGAGCTTTTCATAACTAATCTTATTAATCTATTCCTATTATCACATGAATGTATGAATGTACACAAGAACTTAAAGGCACATTTATCTTTTTCTTTCCCACATACATTCAAATCCCATCTACAATCAGACAATGACTTGTGTAATTGAGGGCAATAAGTTGCTGAAGAAAGACTCACCTAACACAGAAGTAAAGGACAATGGGACCAGACTTCTTGGGGAATTCATGCTCTAATACCCTGCGGTCCAGTTGCAGCCAACTAAAATGGCCCCTGGTGAGGAAGAACAGCCAAACAATCAACAGGATTATTCAGAGATGGCTTAATATCAAACAAGGATACACAAAAGTTCATCTCATGAAACAGAACACTTTCTACTTAAGCCGCCCCATTTATCATTTTTGTCACACTTTCCTTGTCTCTGTCCCCCTCCTCTTCTCTTCTCTTCCCTCCCCTCTCGTTTCTCTCTTTGTTTCCAACAGAGAGAAAAACTGCACAGACAGCTTGTCACCCTGGTTACCCTGCATGGTCTCCTGAGCAACTGAGCAACATCTCTCTCAAACTCTCCCTTCTTCTGTTTCTTGTCTCTCGATCTCTCTCTCTCCTTTCCCCAGCATGCAGACTCTTTGACCAGTGAGTGGTCAGAGCTAAGGCGTCTGCTCTCCCCAAGCACAAGCAACAAATCTACACATCACAGAATTAGCCCTTGGGGGGACTAAAACTCTAAAGTGGACGATGCTTTGCTGGACTGATACTAGCAATAGTATGTGTCACAACCATGTAAATCCCAGAGAGCAGAGGCCAGTCTTGCTTAACGTCAGTGGATGCATGAGATGAAACAAAAACAGAGCGATGGCCATGGCGATGTTTGCCTGCATGTAAATTGTTGGCATCGCTATCATGCTGTGGTGCTTCTTGCCTTTCTAGGTCACAAAACCCAACAAAGCTAATTTGAATGTCATGTTTGCATTTCAAGCACAGCTCTCATGACAAGCCTACTGGCAAACACAGACTTGTGATCTTTGCTAGTCCAGAGAAAGACAACCACACACATCAGTTGATGGTTAACTTTGATTCTTTGCTTTACCTAGAATGATGGAGGCAATGGCTGAAAAAACAAGTGAAAGACAAATCAGTCACATAGGCTAAATTTGATTTTTCTTTTCAATTTCATACTTAATTAAGCTTAAACAGAAAAAGTCCATTGGAAATTCCTTAAGAGAAAACCAAACCAAAACCAAATGCCACATTTTTATTGTGGTGTTTTTGTTCACTGTGACACAACTCAAGTTAATCCTGGAATATGTATTTTACATTTAGTCTTGCCTCTCCACCATTTTCAGGTTTGTTCACTAATGCTACAAAGGCCAATTAGTGGGTAGACAGAGTAAAATTTAAGTGGTTGTAGTGGAACAGTAGCCATGTGGAAAAAGATTTTAAATTATACCCCCAAACTGAATGCAATTAAATGTAATTAGAAACCATACCTGCTACTACTCATTATCCTTGAAACTAACTGTATGACATTTATTTAAGGCTCTCTATCTCTGTCTTCGACAACTACAAATACACTGTCCATAACATCACTGACATTGGTTTCAAACAACCATGAAATCAGAAACCATGTTCACATGCACCCCACTCTGATGGCCTTTCTGCTTTGTTTACCTGCACAACCAGCTGCACCTGAACTTTGATACTAAATTTGCCTATGATTATAGTATCACTGACCCACATGTTGCTGTAATAACTTCACTGCTACCAACTGAGTATCTGATCTGATGCTGATGTTAGTTACAGTGTTATATTACAGCACTGAAAAACCCAAACAAGCAAGTTAAATTAAAGACTGAGTCCTGACAACTCAGTTTTCAGTGGAATAATATTTGATTATGACTTACGTTTCATCTGTGTATGCAATTCCAAAGTACTCCTTCTCCTTGAGGTTGAAGTGAGAGGCAACAAGGTCCAGCAGGTCTTTAGCCATCAGCTTCGGCTGGAGAAAGGAAAATATATGAGTTTAGATTAGGCTACAGTTGTTTTAATCAGCTGTTTTGAGTGTGTGCGTGTAGTGGTTCGTCACACTGTAGTTTAACTGGAACAAGTAGATGTAGTAAAACTTTATGCTAATGTATATATCAGCTGTTGATTTACCGCAATGACTAAGCATTTCGACAAACACCAGGGAGAAGAGGAAAAGGGCCAGAGTGGAGGAGATAAATGAGAGTGAGAGAGCACAAGAAAGATGGATGGAGTGTGTGGATGTTGCTGACAGTGCAGGTACCCTTCCCTTCCCTTCCCTTCCCCTCCCCTCCCTCCTCTCTCCTTCCTAACCCACACCTCCACTGCAGAGTCATGGCTATGGGCTGAACCACTGTATTGCAGAGAGATGGATGCTAGCACAAGACATATATAGCATGCAGACCATCTTAAAGCAAAGCAGAGTCCAGGGAATGCTGCCATTTGCTGCTGGTTTGTCACATCCTGAATAAAAGTACGCCAGAAACTGAGGTTAACCATGGGTGTGCCTTGCTGCCTACATTTACACACACAAACACACTCATGTGCATGCACATGCACTCACAAGACCATGTTCATATTGGCCACTCCCAGCATACTCAAAGAACACATGTGTTTGTACTGTCACACACACACACACACCATCCAGCTACAATATAGTGCCATACTATCCAGTCTTCAGAATCTCTTCCTAATGTCCTATACTATCTACTCAGTGCATAGCTACAACTTCAGTGTCATAAGCCACTGAGAGCTATTTAAAGGGAAGGAGGTGATGTCATGCAGATACACACACACTACCGCATCTCCGCTGACCTAGATCCCATATAAGCATGACGCCTACAGTGATCCTGCTACACATTAAGGCTCAAGAGAGATCAGAATTGAAAGAGAGAGCTGAAGGTGAAGCTTCTGTCCTATATTCACAGTTTTACATGGTTATTGTGCTAGATTGCCTCCTTTACAGTAAAATTTCCAAATGCATATTTACAATAAGGATAGTAGCAAATTTAACAAAGATAAGCTCATGAATGTCTTTTTATTTGGCATTCTGTGGCTATATGTTTATATGGCACAAGCAGTTGTTAAAGTGATGCTTTTCTCCATGGTTTGGTCTTGATCTGTATGACTCAACTGAAATTGGTACTCCCATCCAAAGCAGGTCTGATTGGCCCTGTCATTTCTCCAGAGTGGGAGAACAGAAACTTAGTTGATCAACACTAGAAGTCTTTGAAGTGCTCAATACATTTTATATGTGGAAATTTTAGGTTTGAACAGAGGGTATCTTTACAGTATTAGCAGTAATACCTGTTTTGGTTCAGTCTGAGGAACATGGTCTTTCATTACCACACAGCAGTCAACTGCTGTGGCAACAATATCAATTAAACAACGTCCATGCCACCACAGTGTAACAAGCAATGAGTGGGGGACAGGGACACATTGGCACATTTGTTGGAATGATGATGTGGTGCTAAAATAAACCCCCCAGATACACTGTTAAAAATCATGAGTGAGTCTGAAAATGGAGAACAACACAGGAAGCATTTGTCTACGGTTTGACCTAGCTTCCTGCTCCACCACTGCTATGAATACCAAGCAGAATCACACTGGCATCACAGAATAGTTTAATTGCATTTGATTTCCTCTTCAAGTGACTACCTACCATTTCCACAAGCATGCACGGCAGTTTATCTCTGAGATTACAGATACCAGATGTGTAATAACATGATGCAGACAGAGAATGACAGGCAGTATTGTAAGTGATACGGTACACTTAACACACCCCAGACATATGCAGACAGTGCAGATACACATTA
This sequence comes from Archocentrus centrarchus, assembly GCF_007364275.1. Lineage (NCBI taxonomy): Eukaryota > Metazoa > Chordata > Actinopteri > Cichliformes > Cichlidae > Archocentrus > Archocentrus centrarchus. Next base: position 22,900,464 of record NC_044351.1, on the reverse strand, counting down.
CATACACATACACTATGGAGCCATCTATCAGACTGCACAGTTCTCTGCAAGCTTAGACAGCATTACTACAAATAGATATTTAGCCTGTGCCTCCTCAGCAGCATAGGTAATTAACAGCATAAGAATTACAGGGAGGTGTGAGCAAGGAGCTGATACAATAAAGCTAACCCAAAAGACAAGTGAAAAACACACAGTTGCACCCTTGGCTGGCTGGCTGGCAGCAAGTCATGGCCCGATTTCTGCAAACACCTAGTAAGACCTTTGGTGCCTTCAGAGTTGCTCAGATTTATGGGGTGCCAAGTGATTTATTAGTGGCAGTCTATCCACTCTAAGGCTGTCCAAGGATAAGGCTTTTTGAGACATATGCAGCAATAATTTGATTCTTTCCCTCACAATAATCTGTTCTTATAGTTTCAGCTTTGCACACAGACTTACTTATGCAACTTCCACTTTATATTATGTCGCCAGGCATCTTGGAGTAAAATTCTAAAAGGACTCAGTGATGTAGAAAAGCAACACTGTTACACAACTGAATCTTATTCACTCTTTAGCCTCACAACATTCTAGCCTTAGTACGTTCTAGCCTCTGGACTGACATACAGTACCAGTCAAAAGTTTGGACACACTAATCCTTTCATATGAATGGGTGAGTGTGTCCAAACTTTTGACTGGTACTGTACATTTTCACCAAAGGGTGTGTTTGGTAGTTAGCTTTACATCTTTACAACCTAGTTAATAAGTGTGCTGTCCCTCTGGTACATTGCTCCCTGCCAATGAGGCATTACTCCACATGCAAACCACAAAGGGCACGCTATCAGGCTGGAGGAAGCAGACAAGCCTAAATGACTCTTCTGGGATTAAACAGCTGGTCAATGTTACAAGTCACTGACAGAAGTGAGAGCCAACCTTTCAGATGGTAACTGGCTTGTATGCTTGGCACGTCTACATGAACTTACATGAAAACCTCAATGGGACAGATCTGACAAAAATGCTGTTTAATGAGTGGGTAAAACTTAGAAATAAACAAACTAATTTACGCTGTTTTTGAAACATGAAAATCCCTAAAAGAAATCTTTTTTTTTTGCAAACAAATGGAGGACTTGACTGCTTTTTTAGTTCAGTGGAAAACTTAAGAATAACACTGTGATTCTCTGTGGTCCTACTAACAACTCCATGACCTGCAGAACATCCGCCCAACGGATGGAAGCAAGGACAGAGACTGAGAGAGAAAGAAAGACAGCAGTTTCCTGATTTATGTGACAAATGTTTGTTAATGACATATACTTTTCTGACCTTTTAGTCAGTCTTTTTCTTCTTGCAAACACAGTTAACACAGTGAATTTTATCACTAACTACTAATTAGAGTATACCAACAAACCTCTTCAAATAAGCACAACATTAACAAATATTTGTATTTAAGTCCCCAGCTGTCTTTTTATTCCCTTTTTCTGTACTTTCGAAAGAAAAGGGGAGAGCAAAAGAGAGGGTGTATGGATGAAATATAGTTGTATCTGTAGATTGAGATAAAGTACTGGAAAGGCAGGTGAAAGCTAGCCAGCAGTTGAATGAGAAAAGAAGACATGGGGAGTGAAGAGTGGAGAGATAGACAGAGCGACTAAGGAAGGGGAGCAGAAAAAGAAGTACCAATTTGAAAGGGAGGATCAGTTCTGGCAGAGTAATCAAATCAGAAAGTCAGCAGACCTATCCTTGGCTCTCCTCTCCATTTTCTCCTCTCTTTTCCCATCCTTTTAGTGTCATCTCCTTTTCATTCCTTAGCCCTCATCTCATTTTTCTCTCTCCCTCTCAACCTCCTGAGCTTCTGCGTCAATCTTTCTATTCTCTGCTTGCTCCTCTTCTCCTGTTCCAGGCCAATTACTTTCTTTTGTCTTTCTGTTTCAGAGGAATCGGGTAATGGCCAGACCAAAGGGAACTAAGGGAGGTTAGGAAGACTATAAAGAGCTTCTAATGAATATGTTTCAGTCTATCTAGCCAAACCAAAAGAAAATAAAAAGAATGGCAAAAGCCAATATCATTAGCAATCAATAAAGACCTTTGGTACTGAATAGAAAGCAGACCAGGGAAGGGTTACAGCTGCAAGCTGAAAAAGGTAGGGATACAAATGTCAATGAAAGAAAAGCAGTTTTTTGGGGAGTGGGGTGGGGGTGGGTGCAGGGGCAATGTAAGAGAAGCAAAGATTGCCATTTATGATTTGTTTGAGCTGAACCGTATGTCAGAATCCAGAGTTTAAACAGCGACTGCAAATCGGTGTTGCAAGTGCAACACGTTTTTTTATGCATGTGTACGAAAGAGATCGGGGAAGCATCAAGAAAGCGCAGCGTCACCTACTCCTGACCAAATTCCCCTTCATCAGCAATAATGGAAGTCCCTTGGGACTGCAGACATCACTTCTCCCTTGCTGTAAGGAATTGATAGTGTGTAAAGTGAGAGGGGAGAAAGGAAAGGAATAGCTAGAGGTCAGGAGGAAGAGACACTCACCTGAACGAGGAGCTCCAGCTTCCTGTCGTCCAGGAGATGGACCTGACATCGCCGCCCCTCTGTCATCTGAGGAACAGAAAAAAAAAACAAGAGATATTCCTTAATATACTTGTTAATATACTTAATATGTTTATTACATGCAACCCAAATATACATCTGTACCCCACTATTTTACAGGTCTCCATTGTTACAAGTCATACAAAGAAAGCTGCACACATTCCCGAATGACTCATATATTATGGTCAAGTTAAAAAAGAACAGTATGCCTATCATCAATAAGTACAGTATGTGAGCAATATCCTGTATGACAGGAGTTTGCGTGTGCGTTAGCTCAAGCCATAACAAGGTTAGCGGAGCTAACTACACACAATGGGCCTCTCTCTGTTCCTCACAGACATTTTTAACATTCCTCCTTGAGCAGGAAATCCATTATCCATCAATGGACTAGTGACCAAAGTGAGGGAAGCTGCCTGCTGACAGTGTTCACTGGAGTGTTTGTCTGTTTTGCTGATACCAGGTTTGCTGAATGGAGCTGCAAAAAAAAAAAAAGGAATAATATCCGCCTGCCAAGGTCAGGCGTAAACAGTGAAGCAGGTGCAATGATGAAACAGTCAACTGTGGGAAAACACGAATTAGACCAAATATTTTACACCGAAGACAAAGCCAAGCCATCTCTACAAACCTGCCTCAGCATTTGCTACTCAAATACAAACAAATCCAAGACCAAGCCTTCAGCATTCACTGCACAAACACTGTTATTTCAAGGCATTTCACAGGCATTTCAAGGTATGTGAAAAAGCTGGACCTAAAGTGTTCAGCATGTTGGGGTGTATATGTATCCCTATGTTTTTCAGCACATGCGGAGTTTCTCCACAATTCAACAGGAAGCAGGGACCCTGAGGAACATAAACACCCTATGGCTCCACCCACACTTCCCTCACATCAGGGAGATGGGGACTGGAGGGGGTGGAGGGTAATGTGGAGGGGGTTGGAGAGGAAGGAGAATAAAGAGATGGGGGAAACATCACCATTGTCAAAATGTCAAACATCTGATGAAAACTCCTCTGAAAACACAGATGCTATAAATTTGAAAACAAGCCTAACTGGTTTGTAACTCTATCAAGAGGATCATATTGGCCTCCTGAGGCTACTGCAATTTGGTAAGGGTGTCTCCTTAACATAGTTAGCCTACTTTCTCACCATTTGTGCCAGCTTGCATCAGGGTGAGACCTTAGCAAAGAGATGATGATACCAGAAAAAGTGAGGGGAAAGAAGTGCCACAGCACTCATCCCTGTGTGAACTTCCCTGAATCGCTACTGGTGGGCGTGTGTGGCTTCTAGTTTCTTTTCAGGGTTAAGTTGACCCTCCCCCTCGCCACTGAGCTCCTGTGGTTTGAGGGTTTAGATTGGGTGCACCTGTGCACACAGTCAGGTGACACACAAACCCTTATATTTTCCAACCTCACCCTTTGTTTTGATCTCCCATCCTCCTGTCCTGGAGTTACATTATATCTCTGAAAAGCCTTTGTGTTTATACTGTGTACAGTGATTTTAATTAATATCATAACTGCTGGGTGGTAGGTTAGTTTTGCAGGTATAACCAAATGTGAGTTGTAAAACAACTCTGAGATGCCAAATGTATCTAAAGTTGCTGTAAAGGGTTTACATTATATTAATTCTGATATTTTTCAATTACTCAGGACAAAACTAGAGTATGACCAAACATGTAAAGTATCTTGTCTGCAGCACACTTGAAACTGTATTGTGGTATGCACACTGCCACTGGTACTCAGCTTGAGGCATATGGGAATAGTGCAAGTCTTAATGTCAAGGTAACAAATCACTGCCCTGAGGGGGGAAAAAAGAACAAAAGAAAAAAAAAGGCAGCCCAATCTGGCACAGATAGGTTTTAACTGCAAAATTCACTTTTTGGTATTGAGGACATGCAAAGAGTTTCTATTAGCATGAAACCAAATGCAATAAATCTCTATTATAGGCTTGTTATAACTTAAGACGATGAGACAAATATGAGCCAAATGATATACATTATTATTACAGGGTTCTTCTTTACAATGTGGCTCCACTGAGAGAAACTGAGCCCAAAAGCACATGTGCTACTGGCTGCATCACCTTGTCCTGTTGTGTGATTCACGCTGCATCCAATAAAGCAACATTTCTGATCCATTACTCGCCAGGTCTGAATTGGCTAACATGCATCCTCTGGTCTGACTCACCACCAAGAAACGCTGATATTTAAAGACCAGAGATCAAAGTGAAGCATATACCACTACAGTGCTGTCTGAAGCAGCCATGTTCACAGTGTTTCATTATTTCTTCGCTCGGGCTGACAGCAAAATTGCAGGCACGCACACACACACACACACACACGGACAGCTGACAGTGATGCTTGGTCAGTGTAAGCCACCGCAGTAAGGTTATCATTAGTTATTACCTTGCCAACAAATCCTCACTGCGAAGCTCCCACTCACAGAAGCCGGCTCCAAGATGGAGCGGAAAATTAAAATATATATAAACAAAAAAACCAAAAACGAATTATTAATCCCAGAAAGAAATGAGTCGTGTTACTGCCAGAAAAGCCTCAAAAAACACCCTCTTTTCTGTCCGGCCTAGAGGATGAGGCACATCAGCATCCATGTTTGTGACCATTAGTTAACATTAGTTACAAGCGTCGCAGCTGGCCGTATAATCCCGTCTCTCATATCTTCGCCGTTCAAGCCTAAAATAAATAGGCGGTAATTAACGGCGACCGAGGAGCGTTTTCCAAGTCACGCTTCTCTCACATCCCTCCTTTGGAAAGCACTGAGCTCCACGGTGATAGTCCCAGTCGACCAAACCCCCTGCCCACCCCCCCGTTTCCCTACCGGCACCGTGCACAAACGGCGTGTGAACGTGCGGATAGCAGGAGACCGTACCACCGGTCAGCAACCGAGGGGGACGGCCGAAAGAAGCGGTATTCCAGCCTGCCTTCACTTCGCCAGTTATGTTTCTCGCTGTCACCGGAGTTCGAAAACACGGGAATAATGGAGGCAAGATGTGGGGGCGGGGAGAGGAGGAGATGAGGGGGAATTTTCTGCAGCGGCAGCTCGCAGCTATGAGAAACTGCAGACCTCTCTCTCCTGTGTGTGTGTGTGTGTGTGTGTGTGTGTGTGTGTGTGTGTGTGTGTGTGTGTGTGTGTGTGTGTGTGTGTGTGTGTGTGTGTGCGTGCGTGCGTGCGCTTACACCCAAACATCTGTGTCTGGAGCACAACGATAGTGATACATAACAATATAAAGTCTGCCTACTTTAAGAAATCAGCCCTACTTCCAGAAATGCACTTTGTAGGGGAGGAAGAGTTGAGAGATTATCCTCATATGACTGATCGCTTTTAAATCAGGTATATGACAAGTGTATTTTGACAGAGTTCCACAAACCTTAAAATGCTGGTTATAGTCTGCAAAGAAAAATAAAAACACGGTTTCTATCTCGATCCCTGCTCTGGGCTCTCTCTCCCTGTCTCTCCCTTCAGCTTGTAGCTTCCTGTCCGCACTTTCAAACTCAAATCTTGCTCACAGGTTTGGCTTGCTTGAATGAATCTTGGCTTTCAGTCCAATGCAGCCGTTGAACTGACTTTTTTTTTTTTTTTTTTTGCATGACCTAAATTGGGCACTTGTGTTCACCTTACACAGCTGGAACAGCAGCCGTTATAACCACAAGCTGTTAACATAACAAAATCAGTCTGGTTTGTGAAACTATAAATAGATACTAAGGTGTGCAGCAGAGGCTGAGCCTCCTATCCATAAAAATGTTTAAATGACTCAGCTACTCTGCTTTTTTTTGTTGTATTACAAGAGTAGTCCCCATGTTATGAAAATAGTGTGATGTTTCCATAACATATGAATATGAATATGCCACATACACATACCCGCAAAGCTGGCATGCATATGTGGCACACCTTTATCTCTTCTGTCATTTGCTGTCCAATGATTCTCTTAAATTTGCACATTCAGTGTCATTCTGTTTGCTTGAGTGAAATATAGTTGCACCATATCTGAAATATGGGTGTGTTTCATCAGAAATACTCGCTTTCCAGGCATTTAGCAATACAAAGATGCAATTAAATTTAATAAGCTTGGCTTGAAAAGCTTTATTGCAACCACGGTTTATGCTGCAACCCCAAAATTCAGCTTAGTTTGCTAAATGGAGAAGGTCACATGAGAAACAAGGAGGTGTATCCTTTTCCCTCCTGCCGGATTTTTCTGTTTCTGGATATTTTTGGCCTGCTCCAGACACCGGAAACTGGCCTGTCCAACTTAAACATCTCCAGATGACTCTTTTTTGGGCTTTAATACATACAGCCGTCCCTCTTTCTTTTTCTCCGGTCACATACACATCTCCATTTATTGGTAGCGTCCTCAGTTCGCTGTTGTAAGGGTCCTGTTGTTTAACAGAGCAAGAGAGGAAAAAAGGGGACAAAACAGAAAAAAGGCAAAGATCCTGAACACTTACACTGCACGAGTTTATGAATGATTGTTCTTGTGTGGCATGAACGAAGCTGAATCACAGAATAAGGTAGAAATAAAAAGGAGGGAAGAAGGGAAGCAAGGCAGGAAGGAACAATAACAGGCATCTGTGATTTACCGAGCCACTCTGTCCAGTGTCCATGGCTCTTATCTTCCCTATACATGCTGACCTCTCCATGACCTACACCGAGTATTGCCAAGAACTACAAAGTGAGAAACACTTGTATGTGTGACATTTCAGGACCCTGACCGAACCTTGCTATGGAGCTTCTATTCTGGGCTGAGGTGTGGTTGTACTAATGAGGTGCAGATTTAGTGTATTTTTGTGGAGTATGGGTCCAAAAGGCAAAGATCTAAATGGCTGAGGTGGGTTTAACAGGGTAGACTCGGGTTTTAGGGTCAGACAGGGAAACATGGCTGATGGCCTGTGTTGGAAAAGGTAAGCTATATTGGTGGAGTGAAATATAAACACTGCTGAATGGCTAATTGAAGCAAGATGGAGAATCTCCTCAACCCTAACTGTGGGACGATGCGGTAGGCAATTAAGACTGACACACACACACACACACGCACGCACGCTCTGTCTTGCTCTGTCTGCCGTTGTCTGCTTCTCCCGCATATTTATGGAGACTAAATAAACACACACTCTTAAACATGTCACTTCGAGAGCAAGCGTGCTCTGACACAAGCACTCCAATGATGATTTATGATGCTGAGATCATTGCATCTGAACAGGCTTTATGACTTGTCGGCAGTTTTAATGTAACAGCATCTACGTATGGTGCAGATTAGATTACAATACAGGAAAAAAAAACACTCAGCATACAGTTTCAGTTCAGTTCAATGGGTTATTAAAAACCTGATGGAAAAATAATAGCGGGGCCAAATCCTGTCTTCCCCTCCGTCTAAAGCTTCATGTAGTGGCAGAAAGAGATGGAGCAGGGAGGGTCAAGGAAAGGCAGCCAGGAATGTCTAGAGAAACAACTGACCGTCGAGATCTGTTTTGTTTGTTTAAGTGTGTATATGGGAGTGTGCTTGCATGTTTTTGTGTGTGTGTGTCTGTGAGCTCCACCCTCACTGCCCGTGTGTGACTTCGGGACTGAAATGTGGTTCCAGTTAGGGCGTTTTTAAAATCAGAAACATACTGGCACTTCAAACAAACTGGGGATATTTTTGAAGCCAACTCTGCTTTGTTCTTATTTTACTACAAAGCTCCATTCCCAGACTTCCTCTAAAAACAAAACAAAACAACAAAAAAAAACTTTCCCCACATTTCAATATAGAATCACAACTCTGACTAAAACTGACAGATGGAGACGCTTATGAATTTCAAAAACCACATAGGCACTTTTAGTGGGAACATTGCTGTGAGATGTGTGAGCAGGCACAGTCAAGACATCGGGAATCATGCTACGCTGTAAATTTTGCAAGATCCAAATTTTAGTTGCGCTATATCCACACAAATCCATCTCTGGCTTCACATCTTAAGTTCAACTTCGCTGCCATTTGCACCCTGAGGAGCCTCAATTCCAAATGAACTGAAAAGATAAGAATTCCGCCTTCTCTCGGTTCACGGTGAGAAGTGCCAGAAGGCGTTCCTGTTACGCACACACGCGCACGCAAGCAATACATACATGCACTGACAGATCAAAGTGTCATCAAAGGCCATCTAAGAATATGCACAATGTGAACCAGTGGTTTGCACTTTGTAAAAAGATTGTGTAGATAAAGGAAATGAAAATAACAGGTGTGATGATAACACATGAAGATAGAGCGATAGTTTTCTGTACTGGTAAATTTGAATATGCCTTGCAGTCATAACATTCGACGTCACCTTGTTCTTGCTTGATTCCTGATGGCCTGAAATTCCTCTTTTAATTCTTTTTATTCTTCACGCTGAAAGGTCACATTGTCTAATCCCAAAATAATGAAATGCTTCCCCCACAACATGCACACCTATGTTGCTCCTGTAACAGTCAGGTACATGGAGTTATCTCTTTACTCTTAATTAGCTCCTGCTCTCCTCTTTGTTTTAAGCCCCACATCATCATTCTGCTTGCCTCGGTTGCTCCTTTTCCCTTTTTTTTCGGTTTTATACGTCCTTTATATACTTTTTGTTTTAACTGCACTTTCTTTGTGGCTGATCAAATTTTGGCCACGCAGACGTACACGAGTGCATGGGCACTCATACACAGAGCCAGCAGTTATATTTAAAACAGAAAACTCTAAAACAACACCACAGTATCCTACAATGACATCCAAGCAAATGAGAGCAGTGTGATGATACAGCGCCACAGTGTGTCAGTTTGAGAGGGAATGACCACAGGCTGCTTCAGCTGTTGTGCATGCAGGTCACCTTCTTACATGCTACCTACAATTAGATTTATCAAGTAAACTATTACAGTTTAGATTTTATTTACAATGAGCTGTACACAAAGAGTCAAAAGGGATTATCCCACTTCCCAAAGGACTCACAGGCCCCTTTCTTCCACAATTCATGATTCTGTTCATGTCTGTTATCAGATTACTTTTCCCTGTCAGTTTTGCCCTTTACTGAAATGAACAGTACAGTCCTTATGCAATGAGAGCATTAGCTGAAAGCAATTTTAAGCACAATGTTGTCTATCTATCTATCTATCTATCTAGAACTTAAAATAAAGTGATTAGGGCAAAAGAAATATTGGGAGTGCCAACAACCTCAAAGAAGACTACAAAAGTTCAGGACAAATAGGTACCAGTGATGTCATGACTTCAGGACTTTTATCTCAATGAAACACAGTCTCAGAGATTGTGGGGGCTGATCTGCAAGGCTGTGGACTGTCAGTGTGAGCCATTCACAAGGGAAGGATCTTTTACCCCTACACCTCCTCTCTTCATCTATAATTTAGACAGTGAGAAATCACTGTAGACCCAAGTGACCCTGTGTTCACTGATACTGCTGGCACTGCATGCAGAAGGACAGTGTGACGTAAAGAGGAGTATTTGGTTCTGTGCAGTATTCTCTGTATACAGTGTGTGCATACAACTCACTGAACTGTGTTGATCAATGGACCCTCCATCTTGTCTTTGCTGCTTCTTCTGTTTTTTTGTCTGTTGTTTGGAATCTCATAAGAAAAAACTAATAAACAAACAAGCAACCCCCCCAAACAACCAATAGTCACCCCCCCCCCCCCCCCCCCCCCCCAAAAAAAAAAAAAAAAAAATCTGCACCTGTGCCCTCGTGGTGTAAACTCAAGGGCACTGAGTGCTGCAGAGCAGTTGAACTCCAGTGGCCTCTATTCCCTGCCCTGTGACAAGATGGAATACCAAACACAAATCATTTAGCATGCTGAATATTAAACAGTGCTGTCTGCAAAGTTCTCTGCGTGTGTGTGTGTGTGTGTGTGTGTGTGTCCTAATGTATTCTACTAGTCTATTAAACATGTACCCTGAGACTAGAAACAGCAGGGGAGAGTTTGGGGTAAAAAGGTGTCTAAATCCTCTCTGTGCGTTGCTGATTTTGCCCTTGTGTATGTGTGTGGTAATGTGTGTGTGTGTGTGTGCGTGTCCTCCAGGTCCAAAGACCCTCTAGGCTAATTAGGGAGACAGCCAAAGAACAACATCACTCAAAGCACCGGCTTTACAGGAGCTTGGTGAGCTTACATCCTCATAATACTTCAGAGATTTTCAAACCACCCACTTCTTTAGCTGAGTGCATGGAAACATCCTGCATTGTCAAGCACACACACATACACACGCACATAAATGTTTGACCAGCCTCACCGCCCTGTGCTCACCAGAGTAAGATGCAAACAAAAGTTGTCATGACAACTTTCTAGGAGATCTAGACTCGTCTGTCATTCAGTCCCGTGCCCGAAATGTAGGGCACTTAAAGGAGGAGGCACTGTCACACAATGCCAAGACACTGTAACAAGAATAGGTATGACTGTGGTACACAAATGTAGAGCAAAAAGGCATACAATGAAGGCTTCAAGTGATTCAGTGCAACTGATGACAGAATCGTGATCCCAGGATTACAAAGACAAGGGAACTCTCTGCTCAAAGAAGTTAATATATACTTAGAATTAACTTTACACATCTTCCCTATTCCAGCTTGCCATCAGGCTAAAATGTAAGAGCGTTCATAAGCGTGATCAGTAGTAAAGTAACGGGTAGAAAGACATATGTGTTCTTTAGCAGTGAAGATGGCAGGGTATGGAATTCATCAGGGAAAAGTCTGAAAAGGGTAAGAAAGATAGGCTGGACAAAAAGTGAGAATAAATGAAAGAGGAGCCAGGCAGAGTAATGGATGCAACAGGCTGAATAGGGTGCAGCCTTGGACATTTCTTCATCTTCCTTCAGGATCTAATTCAAGGTATTGTAATGAAAAATAGAGGAGTGAAAAAAAAGCTATCAGCCCATCCACAAGTCCTGTCCTGCAGCCTGTCTGATCTGCTTGAAGTGTGCTCTATAGTCAGGATTTATTAATCCATAGTTTTGGTTCATTGTGAGTGAGCGCCATTATGACATACTTGAGTCCTCTGAGCTAGGGTAATGAAAAATGACCCAGCTCATCTGTAGGGAGAGCCCTTTGGCATTTGTGTGTGGTCTGTGTGTGTGTGTGTGTGTGTGTGTGTGTGAGAATGTGGGTGCAGTTCCTCTTGTCCAAAGGGAATCCCGTCACAGTAAAGGTATTGAATGTCTTCCGTTTGTCCACTTTGCCTCAAGGAGAGCCACAGTCTGAAGATTTAGACAGCTTTTTCTCATTAAATAAAAATAGCTGATAAATCAGAGCTTTGCCACAGTTACAGGAGAGAACTGGGTCCATTTTTTAAATTAGGTAGTTTGTCAAACGACTGTTCTGTATTGTATGGCTCTAGAACACCTTGAAATAAAAGACAAAAAAAAAAAAAAAATGCGATGTGAGCATGTGCACACCGCAGCTCTCTGGCCATCTAGCTTACAGGAGTACACAGGAGTTTGAAGGTATCTGATTTAAAACATACCGAAAATCTAAGCTTTGATTGTATGTGCATCCCCTCTCATTCAGGAGCACAATGGGTGCTTTTGGACTGGGGAACCTTTTCTTATGCTTTATAATTTTTGGAGGAAGTCCCTACTTTTTGTTTGTCAGAGAAGCTAGGAACTATCAGAGTTCTTAGAAATGTGTTTTTGAGGTCTCTTGTTAGCTCCTCCTTCTGCATATTCTGATACATAAAGGCACAAGCATATGTAATTTTTGTAGCACTTGCAATTACATATATAAAACTGCTTAAATTTCTACTCAGCTACCTGGGACATACAGTTGAACAACAAAGTGAAGGGACAACACAGTGAAGCAAAGTAGAGAGAAAATGATGAAACTGAAACAACATTACGAGACAGTAAAAAACCACAGCAATCAAAGCGGATCTGAACTGACATGGTTGAACGAAAACTATCTTTGTCCACAGACTGCTGGTAATATGCTGGTAATGCTGCACTAATGACTAATTAGTTGACTTTAAGAGGCGATCATCAGCGACACCAGGAGCCTGTGCCGCTTGTTAGTAAATTATTGTATACTGAACAACATAAAAACAAAATAATCACTTGTAATGCTATGTTAGATCATTTAAAATAGCACAATTGGGTGCCTTCAACTGCATATATCTTTTTCACCCATTATTATCACAAAAGCTCCAATCATGGCATCCTCCAGCTTGTTGTGGATATGGCCTAGTTGTTGCTATGCCAACTGCATAGCAACAATCCTTCACATGAAGTGTCCGTGCTAACTGCAAATGCAAACATACAAAACGCTCCTAAATGTATGGAGTTCTCAGGGGACCACCCCAGGGGGTAGTTACTCTCTGGTAGTCTCCAGCGCTATTTGGTCCGATACAATAACTTGTTAGATCTGAATGTTTTGGGTCAGGCAAATGTTGATATCTCTCTCATCTCTAAAATTTAATACACATGCAAAACTCTAAACCTCTGTTCAGTAAACACATGTGGACTCACTGTGAGTGGATGTAACATCCATACAAGTAGAGGATCTGAGAGTCCACGAGAGGGATTTCCCAAGATATTTACCAGATTCTCATAATAATCCTCTGGATTACCCTTCTATACTGTGGGCCTAACCTTTGAATTAAAAACATTATAAGCTCTTACATCCCCAGCACTAATGCCACATTTAAATCTATCACTTCATTCGCTGGAAGAGGACCACCTCCAAAAACCTTATATCATGTCCACTTTGGCCACGATTCAGACACACTGAGGGGATTTAAAGGGACACCCACCAGATTTATCGCACAGGCTTCTCAGCCTTTGCCCACTAAAATACTGACCAGATATTGCAAACATGTTCAACATCTGAATAGTCTCCAACATGGTAACTGATACCTGGCAAAGTGTTTAAAAAAATCAGTCTCAGTAATTCTCAGTTTGTCATGCAACAATGATTGATGATTTTCCTTTGACAAAGTATGAACACTAAGCTGTTTTTATTCAACACCATGCCTTAAACCAGAGAATCAGATTAGTCCTTCTTATACTGTACAGCATGTGTGAGGATGTCAGTGTGTGGCCATGCATATGTTTGTAATTAATTAAAAGTGAGAGGCCATCCTGTGAAGGATATATTTTTACATCACCAGAGAAATTATATTCTGGCATGGCTGATAGTTGCCAAATGATAATATTGCACATGGAGTAATGAATGGAGAAGGGTGTCACGCTTTAAATATTTAACATGTAACAGAGTTGCAGATCACCAGAAGACTCGTCAAACAACTTTACAGCAACAAAATGCGGACAACGAATTGATCTTTGATCATGAATTATGATTTCTGGAATGAAATTATAACTTGCAGTTCAACTCCTGATGAGTCACTTCAGAAGCATTTTTCTCGCTTCAAACATGATCAAACAACGACAAGCTTTGCTTTCCTCTCCCTTTTCCTCTTTCACACATACATTTACGCTCACACACTGGGTATTTGATAAACCTGGGAATGGAGCAGTGGAAACGTTTTCCCGACGAACTATGCAAATAAGACCTAATCCCCAGGGAGACACTGTAAACGGCTTCAACCACCAACACAATCTACAGAGGGGTATTTGTGTGTGTGCGTTAGTGTGTGCCCCGATGCAGGGGTATCAAACACAAACACGCCTCCAGCTAGTTGCCAACAAATTAGAAAATTATAAGAAAATAAACAAAGTACTGGAAAAATTTGGGACAGTGTCTGTTCTGGCCTTCTACCCCTCCTATCCACGAAGCCTTTCTGCCGGTTCTGGGAAAAGACTTTCTCACATACAGATCCTGACTTTGGCAATGAGAACAAAGATTGCTGCCAGACAGCCCTAGCGATCAAAATTCTTCAGTAGGAAGTCACAAGTTCAGCTTCATCCTCTATCCAATAATTACTTGGCTGGAAAATGGAATAATGTTGGGAATTAGCAAGGACACAGAGATTTCCCATTCTGGACATTTGCCTGCCTGTCATGAAGTTATTTACTGACATCTGTTTCAGTTGAATACTTGAACAAATTGATGATAAATTGAACATGAGTGCAAGAGAGACTTAACAAAGTAGGCTGATTACAGTCGTGACCTGATTCTCAGGAGATGCTGGCAGTCACAGTAGGCTCTTCTCAACACTACACTTTGACTGAGAGCCAAACGATCATAGACAAAAGAAGTAACTGGACAGATACAAATGAACCAAGTACAAGACAGAAGGAGGATTGTGCATCTTATATCTTAGGGTATGGTTGCTGTGTCTCTGGTTCGTATCATAATCACTGGGACTATTCAGTGGGAAAGGAATATGTTCAATGACAGAGCTTTTCTCACAGGAAACGGCACCAGATGAGTTCAGTGGGAGTAAACTGGCTTGGGTTTCGATCCAAAATATGATGCAGTAAAGCCTACAAGCTTACACAATATCAGGGCACAATGAATATACCTTATATGTGAGATTTGAAATATGCATACATTTTTTCAATGGGGTTACGTTGCTAGGAAACAGCTTGGATCAAAGTTTATTTGTCATGTAGGAGAACCGGCTTCCTGTCAGCCATTGTTATTAGCAAGAGCTGTAACAGGAAGCAAACTGAGTCTATCTAGGATGTTTATCTTGTCAAGTGTAAAAAGCTCTACTGGGATGCTGAACATTTGCTTAACAAGTCACTTCAGATTGTTATGAATAAAATGATGGCTTGGAGCAATGTTTGTGAGTTGCATTACATTGATGACTACAGATAGATTAAAAAAAAAAAACAAAACAAAATCTTGCAGCTGAGGGGAAGTCCAACCACCTGTGTTTGCTATAGTTTTTACTGTTGCTTCTTCCCTGCGCAGGATATCCTGCCTTTGGGATGGGGTGAGATGATAAGAAGGGAGTTGGTGGGATTAAAAAAAAAAGAAAAAAGAAAGATACAATGTACACAGCTGAAATCGATGCAAATTTGAAGCAGCACAAGAAATGACAAACAATTACACCATCTAACGCAGCACAGCAGAGCGCTGCCCTCACATGCCTGTTGGTACTAACCCTGTTTAAAGGGTCACACCACCAGAGGAAAATGTGTGACTGGAGGCTGTTGAGTCAATATTACTCAGCCTGATGTATGGAAGTGTGAACACACTGCTCCCTCACAAGAGAAATAAGTGTACGACTGTGTGAGCAAACAACATTTCACAAATGCCATCTGCTGGTTAATGTAGCGCCACAGCTCAATCACACAGGGCGATGCTCCATTCAACATTCAAAACGATATTGGTATGAAATCACCACCTTGACATACAGTACATTCACACACGGGGGTGCAGTAAAATATCTGGATAGAGCATGCTGGAATGCTGGTGATGTAGGCCTTTGCCAATGGCAGTCAAAAAAAGAGAGCAGAGAGAAATAGTTGAAAGGAAAAGAAGATGAATTTTAAGTAGGAAAAAAAAAAAGTTGGAGAGCAAAACAAGACATTGGATGGCTCTGGGACAGGTTAGAGCCATGACTGGAAATGTTTTTCAGTTCAAGGGAAGAAAAAAAAGGTGGAAAAGAAGTGCAGAAAGTGAAAACAGGTTGTTATAAGTTAAGACCTTGTCTGTGTCTATCATTCCTGCTCTCTTTCTTTCTTTTTCCCTCTCTTGCTATTGTGTGCATGCCAGTTATGTGAGGCTGGGTATCTCATTAACAGTAATAGAGGAAGCCAGGCAGAGAGGCAGTGAGCCAGGGATATCCCCATCCCACAGACACACTGACCCCTCCTTCTTTGCTATTGAAACTCCCACCACTATTAATTGCTCCACCTTAGACTGTACCACTTTTCCAGGCCAGGGGATATATTGTTCAGAGCACTCCTCTTGAGGATGTTTAGGAAGCATTAAAACAGCACCTTCTGAGAGGTGTTTTGGTGTGGCCTCTGTTAGACCAGGATGGGGTGTTAAGGATGGGTTAGACTCAGGGAGGCCTGGTAAATTATTTCAGCTTCCTCTGATTGTATTACCCTCCCTCAGGACGCTTAGACTAAGGAGCTACATAAAACCACATTTCAAGACAAAAGTTAGAATAACAATCCAGCTTATTCTCCTCTTGAGAATAAAAAAGGAATCAGAGAAAAAAGACAGGAAAACATGCATGCTGTGTATGTTTATCTTTGTGTGCACGTATGCGCTGATGAATTTATGCTATGCGGTGTGCTCCTTATCATTTAGCTACAGGCCTGGTGAGTCTGTTGGGTTTGTCCTAGTGGTACCAGCTGCATACAGGGCAGGTGAGATGCTTGGGGAATACTAATGGCTCCATGAAAGCCCTGTGCATCAATTCAGACAGAGTGAAGTGAATACTGATCAAGCTTTTTGCTGAATCACAGCTAGACAGACACAAGGCACAAAAGAAGCTGCTGCTTTTACACAATTAAAATAATGCAAACCAGAGAAAGGGTTTACATTATTAACGCAAATTGACGCATTTGGTGAGTACAAAGTTGGCGGGGAATGAAATGTGAGGCAATGGAGGCAGAGGGACCAGACAGCCTACAAAACAGCGCCAATGTGTGTGTTTTTGTGTGAAAGTATCCCTCTTTTAGATGGCCATAGAAACTCTTACCAGCTTAACAGCTTAGTTACCAGCTCTTTAATACTGACCTAGGCAACACAACTTCCTGTTGTGTATCCTGAGCACAACAAAAACAAAAGAACACTATACACAGGAACAGCAAAGTGAAAAAAGTTCTATTCAGTACATAAACCTAGCAGGAACACAGCCATGACATCTAATCTGTTTCTGTCCTTCATGCTTAATGAAACAAATCAAGTTTAACCCTGCTCTGTCTCTGGCCCCAGTCTCTGTCTGAAGGACATACCTGGCCTACAGTACATCATCTGTTCCCTACTTGTCTTTCTCCTTCTGCCTCAAGCCCTTGACACAAAAGTGTGGAATCATTCATTAATAACAGCTTCTTATGACAGATGGTAGAGCATGTGAACATAAGCATCCCTTCATAGGCGCACATTTATCTGGGATTAAACTGGCCCAGTGCAAAGTGCCTACGTGGGTGAATGTGCATGGAAATCTAGTAAGGTTGATGGGTTATAAAATTGATCTTTTTATGCTTTGTGTGTATTTGAGGTGCAGCCTACCTGGTAAAGTGGCCTTGAAACACACCTGTGTGCGTGCAATAGATGCAGAGGGCCAGGAAGGCTCCTGGCATGCACACGAATCCGCCGGATGGCTGTGGAGGTGAGAGTCCACAGCAGGCCCTGCCGAGTACAGACCACCTCATCTAGACCCAACAAGACAGCCTCCATTTCTAATTAACTATTCCACCACCAGAGGAATGCACAGCAGTATGAGTTTATATCACAGGGACATCCACAGGTAGCACATTAGTAGATCTTTAATTGCACAGGTAAGCCATCCATAGAGGCCCAGGCAATGAGATGGTATGATAAGCCTTTATTGTCCTCTTGATGCCACTTAGCTCCAATAGATAATAATTGGATCATCTCTAGAGGTAAGCCACAGAGAGACAGGTTAACCCCGTGTCTGTCCCCTCTCCTTCCTCTGTCTCTCTAGGCCCTCTTGTCACTCTGGGATTCACTGGGGTGATGCCTCCTCAAGGTCAAAGCCTGCTAGTCCTTCTGCCCTAGTCCCACACAGCTAGTGTTCCCTGCTGACTCCTTCTCTTCTTGTCCTCCTCTCTTCCTGTCCCTTTTCTTCCCACTGAAGCAAAGCACCCTCTGTCTGTTGGTCTCAGCGTCACAAACACAAACATTCCCACTTAGGAAATGCAGCCGGTCTCTGAGTCTCCCCGACTGGAGGTTGTTTTTAAAGTGATATGCACTCTCATACTGCAGCTCACACTGAGAGAAACCAGTCCTCTCACTTTCTCTCTCACTGTCTCGCTTTTCAAGGAAAGAGGCATGTTCCTATTGTAAGTCCATACCTCTCACACACCTGTTCAGACTGTAGAGTAAGTGTATGTTTATGAAGAAGAACATACACGCTATATAATCATAACTGCAAGCATGATTGCATATACAGTAGACTGAATCGCAGTAACGCTGACATCTGGTCACTTGGATTTTTGCCAGAATGTTTTTAAAAAAGGACATATTTTTCCTCCAAGCCAGTTTTCCCAGGCTGGAGAATCCTGGTCTGACCTATCTAAGACCTGAAAAAACAACAAATTGTGACTACTCAAACCATCTGCTGGGGTTTGCTCTCTTTATCTCTGTACAGAATGTGAAAAGAAGGCAAATATAATTCATTACGTCAAACTTAGTTGTTCATTTGAGACATAGATCCACAATGAATCTTCCATTTGCTTACATACATCCATTTGCAAAAATGGCCACATGGAGGCAATACAAACCCCATATATAATCTCTGCCAAGCAAACAGTGCCTGTGTGTAAATCCTTGCCAGTCTGTTATAAATTCTGGCTTAACAGCACTACTAAAACACTACAGCTTGAATGAGCAATGTTTGCTATGTTATGTTTGATACAAATGTTAAAATAACTCTAAAATCGAACACAGACACCCATTTTTTTGCTCCCTCCTGTAGACTATGGTTACAGAGGATTTTATTTATGTCAGTTGTGTTATTTAAAAAAAAGAAAAACAATGTCTGCTCATTCTGTACAGCCAAATGCTTTCATTTTTCCTGCTTTCGTCACGGTCTCTCCTCAGAGAGTTGATCGATAAAAAAATTCAATATCTCTGTACAGTACAGTAATTCTTTTGGCTTTTCTACCAAACCACCAATCTGCCTGCTCTGATTCACGGCAAGGCTTATTGATGCAAGAAGTAATTTCTGTACTGCTGAGATAGTGTGTTTGTGTGTGAGACTTTGTGTGCACACAAATTATTGTATGACTTAATGGCACCACAAACATGAGTGAGAGACTGCTGTGGCGCACATCAGGCTTAGCACATTTAGTGAATAAACATCTAAGAATCATTTTCATTCATTTAATTGCAGTAGCTTTACCGACAATATGCTCCACAATCCCTGCTTCCACAGCAATAACTTCCCATACTGTACTTCTGTCTCAGGGTTTCATGTTGTCCTCTCATTGGTTTCTTGAGAAACTCATGAGGAATGTGTGGTATTCCTGTAGTGTGAATTTTCCAAACTGGCTGCTCATCTCTCAGTGACTGTAACTTAAAAGGGGTGTAAATATTTGTTTCTGTGATGAGAGAGGAGGGAGGTCAGGCATGAGTGTGCACTGTTCCCATGATTCTATGTGTTTGCTGTGTCCTGCTGAATCCTGGGAAAGGTCAGACAGGCACTGTGATGTAAACAGACATGACCAACAGTGTCAGCTGGGTGGCCATCTACAAAGTAATAAGATGGAGAGGAAAAGACACTATTTTACATTCAGAACTATGGTGGACAGATGGACTTGACAGTTAACTAGTCGGAAAATCTACATAGGACATGAGGAAATCATCTCTCTGCTCCTCATGTATTCACTTCTAGCCTCTGGCTTTCTCTTGTTTCTCCATCTCTTTTGGCCTCTTTCATCTCTCTCTCTCTCACATCTCATATTTCTACCTCTCAGTCTTCCTTCTGCTCTGTGATTCTCACTCAGGCATGTTACACTAGAGTGCAAGCAAGGCAGAAAGACAGAGTGAAAGAGAGAGCAGTGGAGGGAAATGGGTCACCTAAACTATAAATTCACAAGTACATTCTCAGCTGAGGCTCTCTGGCACACAAATTCCTTAAAGTAGCTGTGCACGGGAGAGTAGAAAGTGCACCTGACACATGTTGCACTTTTACTCTTCTCTTTGCTTAGTACTTTATGCAACACTAAACCTGGCACGTGGCTTGTGCAGGTTTAGATTTCTTAGAGTATTACTATTTTTTTTATGTACAAAGACACACACACGGATGTCACTGCGGCAGTGATTGTAGGTGACACATCAGTATAGACCCGATTAGGAACTGAATTCTGATCAGTCTTGCTTACTGTAATCGCATTAGAGGTGCAAGCAGAAAAATCAATAATATAATTTAATTTGGCTCGAGAGAGAGAAGAATGCAAGGAGCTTCTATACTGTATGTCTGTGTCTGTGAGAATAGACTAGTGCATGCTATGAGCTTCAGTTTGACTACTCCTATGGGTGTTTGGAACAAATTAAATATAAAATATTATTTACTGTGCATTTGTGCAGTGAAAAACACCCAGTGATGACATGATAAACCTTTGAAGTATCGGGACTTTTATAGTCTCTTTTGTACTGAAGTTGACCTAGTTCATGTGTTATATGTTCTAATACCCTAAACACATGCATTAAAGGGTGTTCACACACAGCAACACACACATAGTCTCGCTCTCTCTACCCCTCTCTCTCTCAAGCTAATCATTCTCTCCACTTTGCCTGGCAGATAAATATTAATGAGGATTACAGTGTTACTGCAGTACACCCACGGGAAACCAAGAGACTGCCATTCTCTCCCTCTTTCTAACCCTTTCCCGCTCTGTATCTCTTTATCACTCATACACGCCCACACACACACACACACACACATTTAAGAAAATGCCTCAACCCCCCCCCCCCCCCCCCCCCAACTCTCCTTTCTATATTTCTTAGTATGCTGTAGAATGATTCACACACAAATTTCCGCCACACACACACACACACACACACACACACACACACACACACACACACACACACACACACACACACACACACACACACACACACACACTATGAATAAACCCCTTCATATGAGTGAGTCAGACAGTGCCTTGGTTCTCATTGAGACGTGTTATCTCTGTCTAACAAAGGGCGCAGATTGTGCTGGGATATTTACGGAACATCTTGGGGGTCTCCACATCCTGTTTTGTGGGAGATGGAGTTTTTCCCATTAGCCCACACTCATCTTTTTCTTTCTTCATTGCTTGCCTAAAGGAAATTATTGTGTTTCTCCCTATAACATTAAAAGGTTTTCATCTTTCAGTGTAAAAAGACCTGAGATTACTGCTGTGCTATAAAATGAACCTGAACTGAATTTTTCTACGCTCTATCTCTCTCGAGATGATTGTCATTTCTGTGAATAGACAAGAAGATATAATTAAGAAATTTTACTGAGCTTTGCATGCATTTGGCAGATGATGGGAACACACAGCTACACAGACTTACAGACACACACACACACGCACGCACACACACACCATCAATCGACTGTGGATGTTTTGGCAGAGGACACAAGAGTCCACTTTCACCATAGCTACCAGACTGCTAGCAGACTGTCTCCATAGTGAAGGCATATCATCAGCAGCCTTACTGTCTTTAGCCTTCACTCATAGTCAGTAGGCGATCATCTCTTCCTTGTTTGATCTGTACAGATTTACTTTGAACTTGTATGCAGCTGCGTCATGTGTCTATGGGTCTGTGGGATGATTTTGGACAGGCAATAAAAGAGATGAAAAAACTAAATCATAGCCCACAGTAATGAAAGAAACAGGGTGGAGAAGAGGGTGGGAGTCTCCCGGTCGCCCCCCTTTCTTCAGTGGCTCAATAACATTCTTCATTCTGAGCTGCCTTGGGGAGAAAAGGGGGGTCCCCTTTCATGCCAAGCAGGGTGTGGTGCAAGAGGGGCCGTCAGGAGCCTTTAGCTCTAGTTATTCCCGCCCCCCCCTCTCCTTCTCTTTGTCTCTTTAATTGGACTGACTGACCACATCTCTCTCACCTACAGTCCTGGGGGCATGTTGGGATCCCAGGAAATCAATACTGTAGCAACGTAAAGGGCAAAAGCTGTAGGGGCAAAAGCTCAAAATTCAGATTTGCAAACGGAGAAATGCTAAACAAATTAGACTTCTTTTGGGTGTTGTGTTTTGCTTTGGTTTCCACATCAACTATCCAACTGCTTGAATGAATTCTGACTCAAACGTCTCAGCAATTAGATCAGTCTCATGAGAAAGAAGTAAGAGAAACAAGAATGCCGGTGTCCTGCACTGACCTTCTCTGTGATTGGTGCAGACAAGATGTTTAAAGGTAACGAGGATCGATTAGTATTCCTGCCTTATCGCTTGCCTGGCTGCTTCTAGCTTTCAGCCCTATAATGGTAATTTGCTGTCATGCTATTGTCTATTTGGATTCCTCTTTGGCTCATGAATGTTTGTTCTGAACATGTGTATATGTGTTTGTGTGAACTTCTCCTTCTCTGACAGTGATCCACCCCTCCCACCATCATGCCCTCTCTCCCCTGCGGTGCTCCCAACCACAACATGTTTCCTCGGAGACCGATTCAATCTCCTAAAATCTGAAATTACACACAAACATTCGAATAAGCACACACACACCAGTCTTCCCTCTCTTCTCTTTGTTTGTTTGGGTTTGGCTTTGTTCTTAATTTCACAGATAAACGCTCAGCAGCTTTACATGATAGCAAGATAACAAAGGCGGAGGATAATCCTAATTCAGCCAGCTCACAGAGGTAAGCTAAACACAAAATATCCCCTCAAAGAAGCTGTTTTTTTTTTTTTTAAAGCTATCAACACCAACTGTGCAATTTATCACCACAATATTATGGTACAAACACTTTAAGTACTTCTATCCCATTTTGTCCGTGCTGATACACAGAGGCAGAGGAAGGATGACGTCATGTGTGAAAGCAGGATTTGTAAGCAACAATGCCCAGGGACAGACAATAAGCTCCAGAAAGGTGCAATTCATATGAAAAAAAGTAATCAAGTACAGTGAACAAGGCATGCTGTGTTCAAATGTGCCAAAGCTGGGAACAAAGATGACTATGTTCTCCCTGTAGGTATTAAATGTGATAGAAACCTACATCCATCAGAAGCTAGTGATGCAGACATGAGATGATTCATCTGCATTAGATAAGTGACAGTGCACAGATGAAAAGGTGGGTTTGAACTCTGCAATTTGCAAGTGAAAAGCAACCTGGAGGATCCAGTTTTAAAATACCTTTCAAGCAAGTTCCTGAATACTTACGGTTTGGAGCAAAATGTAATGTGAAGCCATTAAAGTGGGCCTTTTAAATGGGAGATGCTTAAAGATATGAATATGATTTCTACACATCTTACGGAGTTATATAGGGTGGAGCCTGGATGCAAACGCAATGAGTTATCTAACATGACAAGTTAGAGCAGGGCATAGCTGCAGCTGTGAATAGAACTGAAAGCATTTCAGTGACTCAGTACAAATGTGGAGAGAAAAGTCATTAACCAACAGAAAGTCAACATTTATAGAGCTACTGGTATAGAAACTGACAGATCACATTGTTCACCTGTCATCACATAAGAGATAAATTAGTCAGACAGTCTGCTCTTTTAAAATCATTTTTTGTTGATATATTAAACACTGTTCTGCCTGTTTTCTTTGACTGATAACTATTTAACAAAACCTCATGTAGTCGCCACCTCCCACATCAAACTAGTGATTTTTTCCGGTGCAGCGGTACAATAATGTGAGTGAGTTTATGTAAATCACAACAAATCACCCCTCTTCAGTCTGTCTGCTCACAGCTGGCTGCAAGAAAAAAAAAATGGGAGGAAGATAAATGGAATTCAATCAGGAGAGACTGTGTGAAAATTTGCTTTTCTCCATTAGTTAAGGTGATTTGCGTGTGTGAGTGTGAGTGTGTGCAGGTGCCTGTGTGTGTGTGTGTGTGTGTGTATTAGTGGCTCCAGCCAATCAACCAGCAGTGATTACATTTCTGAAAAGAGCAGTGAATATTCAGTTTCCTTCAATCAAGGACTGTTATGAATACCAGATTCAGACTGAAGTTACCCATTTACCAGCTTAAATACCAGTGTTAATAACTCATAATAGCAAAATGGAGTCTTGATATGATGAGCTGAATATATCATAGCAAAATATACTATCTGACATGCTCTTTTCTCTGAACTCATTCACTTCAACTATAAAGCTTATCGTCAACAAAGAAACCAGGTTGCATTTTATGTATTGTGATGATGGAGGGGTGGGGTATATATTTAGGCTCATTAAAATGACAGCTGTTCCATCTGATACACAATCACATTTTCTAATTTATGATAGTACGCGCACAGCATGTGTGTTTGCGTGTGTTGTTATATCCTCTGTTCACTGAAAGCAAGAACTACAAAGAAAGTAGTATTCTCAAAAGATCTTATAGCATTTAGAAGAAACAGCCACTCAAAGGTGGCGCGTTAATAAGACCAAAGTTACTATATATCAAGTGAGAAGACTGAGATATGAAAAGAAAGATGAAATTCCATTCAGTATGATCATGCAAGCAGATTGTGATTGCTGGAATGCAGATTTGGAGGAGCTGTATGTGCGGCCCGCTCGTCACCTTAACACACACTGTACTTAAGTGTGATTCACTTAATACCAGTGTATTTACAACATGAAAGAGTGCTGACACGCATCCCAGAATGAAAGCACTTGGGAAACACATGCACAGCTGCAAACTTTTTTTTTTTTTTTTTTTAATTTCTTACACAAACACGCAGCTTTCATGTGGAGTAAACAACTTTGCTGAAGAGCAAAAGGGGTGAATCACATGGCAAGTTATAGCCTGTCTTTACAACTGACACAAGGGTTAACTTTGCACCACACATTCCATGTAGCTGGGAACTATTATCTCCAGCCACCAGTCCCACCCACCACATACACAAACACATAAACACAAGCTTCTGGTGCCTGGTAAATGAGTGGAATTCTACTGTGTAAAAATGTCTGTGATAGCACAGGATTCGACACTTTAAATCAAGCTGAAGTTGAGGCTTTGTGTGACTTTGGTTGATAAGAGCCCATATCTCGAGTTTAATTGCACTGACAGTGACAGGAAAACAAGCTGCACTCCCACTGTGAGACTTCCCTGTAACCTTGAAGCCGAGGACGGCAGAATACATTACTGGTGACAGAGACAGACTGAGAAGTACAAAGATTGACAGACTCAGACTGACAGGAAGGGAAACACAGAGAAGTATTGTCCACTGTAGAGATTAAAAGCTTTGCTCTTGACATGCCTTGCACCAACTCAAATCTAATACAGTCCCTTGGATTAGTCAAGAACCTTTTTAAATCCCACTTACACACATAACGACGTGACCAAAAAAAAAAAAGAAAAAGAAGAAACCCCCCCTGCCAAATAGACATAGAGTCAAAGTCAAAGAAGAAGAGAGAAAGTGAAAGAGTGTAACTGAGGGAAGCTTCTCTCTTACCCTCTCTGCACTGTTCCTCCGTAGGGTCCCCACCGGCAGCTTAAGCATCAGCCGGCGGGTTCTCCCAGGCGTCACCGCTCCCTGGACCACCATAGTACGCTCCAGAGTGTGTGTGTCTGTGGGTGTGAGAGCATGTGTGTGAGAGTGTGAAATGGGTGTCCTTGCTGTCCCGTCCAGCCTGACAGCCGTGGTTCACGCGAGCTTGCGCGTGGGTGTGTATGAGGGAAGGAAGAGTGTGATGCAAGCGTAGTTGTAGAAGTCCCACACAGGTCCTATGTGCCTCTCTCTGCTTCTATTTCCCTCTGTGTTAAAAGGCTTCCCATTCTGCTCCACACAGCTACACTCCACTCTGCCGCTCACGAGGTGAATGAGTGTGTGAGAGTGTATGGGAGGGAGAAGGAGTGCGCTTTGTCTCTCCTCTCTCTTCTCTCCTCTTCAGCTCTGGCAGCTTCCCCTCCCTTCCTCGCATACTCACTTCCTTCAGTCGGGGGCTTAACCAGGTCACTGGATTAATGTGACGTTACAGCTCTTATTAGCATACGCACTTGTGTCACATGACTCAATAATTATTGTGTGTGAGCATATAGACCCCCACCATCCACACAGCCCTTACAGGGAATCACGTGGGGAACCTCAAAAGGAATATGGGATGTTTTGCCATCTGGTAGAGAGATTATCTTCGAAATCCCACATCCCAGCTTTCTCTCCCTGCACTGTCTGGAAAAGGATACAAAGGAGGAATACATACACACTCACAAACATCCATCCTCGCTCTCCAGAATGCACATTGCTCATGCATGCAGATATTGATCATATTATCACTTGGTTCTTTGCGTGTATGGGGGCAACTGTAACAATTGGCCAGAGTTTTTTCCACAAAGCTGTGACAGTAGTGGACTGTTTGCAGTATTGATCTGGCCCTTTCAGAGACCTTTTATCATGGTAACTGCAGCCACAGAGATCTGCAACTAGCTGCAGCCTTGTTCAGCTGAGTCAGTTCTCTGTATGCACCACTGTGGTCTTTACATGTCCATTAAAACTATTGGACTCATGAGTTACAGCTGAACCTTGCCTTATCTACATAATCACTCACTACTGTGCTCTGTTTGCTTCAGGACATCAATACTCAGCTGTCAGCTGATTAAATAAAGTGAATTGACACATGCACACATATCCAGAGTTGTTAGGTATGCAGAAATGCATGCACACGTGTACAGCTGCACAGAGAACAGCACAAGGTAAGGTAAGGCAGTCACTGTTAACCAGCAGCACTGGATTTTAACCTGCAAGACTGAGTTTGGCTATCAGAGTCAAAAGGTGAACTGATGCTGGATCACAGAGTGTAAATTCAGGTTAAATCTACCGGTCAAGATGCCCAAACAAACAAACCTCTTCCACCTCCCATATCATTTGACCCCTGACAGCTTTAGTTACATGAGACTGTGTATGTCTCTCTCTCTCTCTCTCTCTCACACACACACACACACACACACACACACACACACACACACACACACACACACACACACACACACACACACACACACACACACTGTGTTAAAGGCAAGTGACAAGCAACCAGGAGGAAATCAGCTGCAGTGGTAATCCCCAGAAAGCATTATTTATTCATCACCCTGGCCTGCATCGGTGTATGAGTGACTGTGGCCTACATGAGAAATATCAGAGGGCTATTTTTAAACTTAGTCTGCAGACATCCAGGTCCCACAGATAAGGAACCAAAATGACTCGATTCATTTCTCCTTGCATTATGACTGGTACTCTGTGTGGTATGTTTCCTTGTCGTTTACTCTCATCATGACGACAGAGATCAGGTTCCACTGCTGTTTAGTGAGACAATGCACGGGGTCTTATACTGTACATCCCCTTGACAGTGAGATGAAAATACACCCTTTTAATAGAGCAGTTTAAGTTCGGTTTGTATTCCTTTGTTCTTTTCTTTTCTTTATTTATTTTTTGCTTTACAATGTAATAAACTCCTCAAGTCTACAAAGGTGATAAGCCCTCATCTTGACAGGAGGGAGAAAAAAATAAAATACAAAACAACACGCTAGTGTTCTTGGTGCCTCGGGCTGCTTGCACAATGACCCATTTCAGTCAACAACCTCACAAAAATGAGGCAAACAGTATTTGCGCTTGGTGATAAAATATGTGAAATACAAACCTGTGTACATGAGTAAAAATATAAATTTGAAGCAAAAAGCTAGGAGATTCTGAAATGCTTTACTTTACATGAACCAGCTGTCCTCAAATTGAACCAACAGCTATTAATACATTTTGCAAAAGAAAAAAGAAAAAGAAAAAGAAAAAGAAAAAGAAAGAAAGAAAGAAAGAAAGAAAGAAAGAAAGAAAGAAAGAAAGAAAACCTGCAGATAAATGGAAAGAGAAAGAAAAGAAAATCTACGCCTGGTTATGAGAGATGCTAATGGGGGAAACAAAGTGGCTGGATTGTCTGGGTTTGATTTCTGCTGTGTTTTTGTGTGTGTCTGCTTAGTCTTTGTTCATAGTTGTAACAATAAGAAGCAATGGTTCTCCGTGGTAGACTCCTAGCATTGTGATGCATTAATTTACCCTGATAGCCCAGCCAGTCTCTGCCCACGGCTGTCTGACTCATCCCTATGGTCCTGCTCCTCACTCTGTATGTTTGTGTGTCTGTGTGCATGTGCATGTGTGTGGGAGTATGTGTTTATGGAAATGCCCTCTAGTTGGACTGACTCCCCATCCCAACCAGGGAGAGAAGGGGGTTGACTGTTTATGTTTCAAGATACCACAAATTACAAAGGGTTGAGTTACAGCATCATTGCAGGCAAAACAGATAAACGATTATATAGCTAAACAGTACCACCCTGATAGTGTAATTCAATTCACTGCTCACTGTGTGCTTTCATCTGTGCTTCTATACATATGCCAACGTTGCATCTCTTGAGAACGAGATGAGCAGAATGTGGGGCCTCCCACCCTTCATCAGGCCAGAACCAATCATAATGACTTCTCCACAGGGAAGCATCCACTTCAATTACCATCCCCTCAGCAGTGTCTGTGTAAGAGAACCTGGGAAACACTATTACATGCTAAGGAAGGCAATGGAGTGCCTGTGAGATTTTTTTATTTGAGTCACAGTAAAAACTGGGGCATATTTGTGTTTCAGAGAGATTTGGTGGAACACTAGGACAGGTTGTCCCAGTCAAACTGTGTCGCTCAGCACACATCTGCTCAACCTGCTGTGAGGTGACTGTGTGCGCGCGTGTGTATGTGCTGGTGTTTGCACAAACTGCAAACCTGCCTGTGTGTCTTTCAGTAATATTAATGTTTAAGGCATTGTTACCAAAGCACTGTAGTCAGGATGAATGTACCCTCTTTTTAACCTCAGAAAGATAGAAGATAGATGTTGCCTTTAATAACGCAGTCCACAAACAGACTCATGCATTGCTATTATGCAGCCGCCTTAATAGAATTACAATATATCATTCCAATGGCCCAATCAGCAGTCTATTACCAGGCAGAAGCAAATTTGAATGTGGTGCTAGATGTGCAATATGCCTCAGAGAAAAGCATTCAAAGCCTCTGAATTATTCACCCAAGTCTGCTGGAAACCCTCAGTGTGTGCTGGGCCAGCTGACATCCAAATCTGAACCATGATGGAAATGGAAGGATGAATGATAATAGCTCATTGGTTTTATAGGTCTGCACAGAAAAATTGGATCAAGTTTGTGATGATTCTCTTTTTTTTTCTATCTATTTGGGTGATTCTGCTGCCAGAGATTAATGAGGCAAGTAAATGAGATACATCTGATTGCTGAAATGGATTATTCAAATTTAATTGATTTTATGGAGATTTCCCCACAAAAAAACATAGTTACTTTGTTTCTTTAAAAAAAAAAAAAAGAACTCAATAAATCATACAAAATCCCCCCAAAATAATAACAAATTGATTCTGTTATCAAATATTAGTACAGCCAAACTCTGTTATTTCTCTGAGCTCTTTTGTCGCCCAAAAGCTATCTAAACACAACAATGAGCCATTGCTGTGCTGGGGGACATCTCTTCCCCCCCATTAACATGAATAGAGACTGTAATTTATTTTGAGTCAATCCCCCTGAATCTGCAGCTGCAAACAGCCCCCAACAAAGGCATTATTTACTTCTTCTTCTTTTCGTCCAGCTTTTAAATATTTATATCTCCAGTAGTAACAAATGGGCTTGGGGCTGCAGAATGCAGAAAGTGTAAGGAGAGAGGAAATCATATAACACTGAGAGATGGACTGACACATGCTGGTTTTGTTCTTTTCACTGAATTTGTTTATTTTAATTTTTTTTGACAGTAAGACAAATTGAAAATATGGTTGCTCTGAAATTTATAATAAGGGAGAGAACTTGATGCTTACGCTGCATACCAAGCCATATCAAGATCCGATTAATTCAAAATAAATGGAAATTGTTTGGTGGCGCGCAAAAAAGGAGAGTGAGAGAGGGGCAAACAGAAAGAGGTCGGCTACCAGTAACTGAACAATTTAGTCACTGGGCAGAGAACACACCCATTACATAACAGAATATTCTCACATAATACAACCAGTCAATAGCCACTGTTTGAATCAACACATCTGCAGTAGTGCAGCCAAATGAGAATAGTTTGCTAATAAAGAGGCTTTGTGTATGCACTGTACATATTGTAGACACACATGTTGTATAATGAAGTGGTATGACTCTTATTGTGACGAGGAAGCTCTTGGTATCGGTGCGTCACAGTGTTTGTGCTCCTGGCAGAGTGAATGCTCTCAGAGACCACAGGCCCTTTGTGACCAAATAGCGCTCCCAAAGATGTAAATGGGTGCTTTATGGCTGCTGGAAGTGGATGAGATGATGCTGAAAGCAGCAAAGCAGAGCAGTGCATTACAGCTGTGATGGAAATGGTCCCATCCAGCTGAGGTCTTTCTCCTTCAGAAGAGATCGGGGGATGGGGGAGACAAGAAGGAATGTAGGACTAAGAAGAGTGTGAGATGGAAGGATCGGTACTGCCTGCAGGCTGTATCATAGGAGTGATGTTGGGAAAGATGATTGGGAGGTGTTTGTGGGGTGCACAAGGAGGAGATTCAATTAAACTACATAAGGATTGAATGCATTTTTAATCACGCTGCCTCACTTCCTGATGTGACTGTCAGCCTTTGTGCCAGATCGCGAGGCTTCCTCTGAAAGAAGAGCTGCCATGCCTCCCTGTTTGCGTGTCCTCTCCTCACAGCTCAGCAGCACAATGCACCACAGCTCTGGCATGAGATGATATGATGCCACAAACCAGCATTTCACAGAAACCAGAAAAAAAAAAGCCAATCAGCAGATACAGATCACATTGTTGTTTCATTCAAGTCAAAGGAGCCTTTGTGACAATGATGGAGCAGACATGTGTGATCTAATTTAACTGTTTTTTTTTTTTTTTCATTCTAGACCTCTGCATTTTAACTTTGCAACCATGCCATGCAGTCAAACATGATGGTAGTCTCCTTAAACATATCTAACCTGAAACATCTTTGCTCTAGGTTCCTGTGAGCAATTGTGGCAATAAAATAGTGACCTCCTTTTCTTGTCTTAAAAGAGGCTGTGAGGGAAGTTCATTGCCTTGGATGCTCTCAGCTTCCTTGAATCATTCATATGTGCAGCTGTGCTAATGAAAATAGCAGCACACCCTTGAATGTAGCTGTGCGCTTGGCTGCTGCTCTAAGCCAGTGAGCAGCATAAATGGGGTTCTGGAGGTCCTTTTCTACTCGTGGATGGAGAACTGCTGTCATCATTCTAATGACCCTTAATATTCCAGTAATGACCCTGGTTTCTGAGCTTAACTGTCCTAATTCACACATACACACAGTCAGATTTACTGAATACACACTCTACAATGAGGATGACTGCATATAGTGTATACAAGTAGTATTATAGGCCTGGTCCATAACACCGTCTACTGCTGGTAAATCTTCCAGTATAAGTCCTTAATTCCCCCTGCCTTTACTTGATGGTTCACTGAAATAGGCTTCTTCTTAGCTTATATCTGCATGTTGTGTGTGTGTGTGCATGTTTGCATGCAATGCCATATGCGCATACATCTAGCAAACAGAATGGAAAGGGTGCACACAATTTGAATATTTCTCATTTAGGTATGCAAAGTGGCCGGATAACCCTCTGTTTTCCAACCCTCTTCCAGCAATTAGAGGAAATAAATAAATAAGCACTCTAATTAGGATGCTGAGAGGAAATGTAGACGAAGGAAGTATTTTCCTTACTCCAGTTTTTCCATCCCACATGTGGTGCATGAATAATCCAAATCCTTCTCTGGCCATAAACACTAATCTTTATTGCCATGGTCATAAATCATCCTTTGGATATACAGAATGAAAATGACCAAATCTCCAAAATAGTTTGATGGATCTGGGCATTAAAAAAAAAAAAAAAAAAAAAACTCAGCATATCTCAGTGACGCTGAAACTCTGTAGCACTGGATTGAATGCTTACAGTGCTCGCTGGATATATATCTCAGGAAAGACAGATTACAGTTCCCTTGAACAGATGTCTGTGCCTGTAAACAATGTTAAAGGGAAACAGCAGCTTAACGACCAAACTCATTACAGCAGCCGGCAGATCAAAGCAACCAGGGATTCTAATGTCACATTTACAAAGTGTGTGTGTGTGTGTGTGTGTGTGTGTGTGTGTGTGTGCAGAGGTAGACTATGTAAGCCTGCATGTGTTTTTGTATCTAAATGTCTGTGTGGGATGCAGTTCTAGCAGCCCAAAATGCTTTAGAAACCAGAGGGATCTGAGCAATCTACCTCTAGCCAAGCATCACGAGCAATAGAAACATGCCTAGCACATCCATCAGACTTTCCACCTCCTTCTCATTCCTCTTTCATCCCCCATTTCCTCATTCTCAACCCGCAATTCCTTAACTTGGAGATTTCATTTATTCCTAATCGAAAGATTTATAGCTATCTAGAGGTAAACATGAAGGATGCAGACCACAGAGAGTAAGCCCACTGCCTAGATTTAATACTTTGGAGTTGGTTGGATGAAAGTTCCTCACACACTGAGTTAACATTTTTAAAGTTTTAACTCACTGGGCTAACCTTATGTTGACTCAAATATTAGGCCAAGCAGTTCAGGTTAGATTCCTGGTCAGCCAATTTATTCCATAATTCTCCCTAAGCACAGAATTTGATGGTTAATAAGCATGTTTTTTCAGTGCCAATTAACGAGAGAGCATCTGGAAAGAGGCAGGAACATATGTCAGCCTCCATCTCCAGCTGAAATTATGCACTGGAGAGGTCACCCATACAAAACACAGAGAAGATGGTTGTATAAATAAATAAATAAATAAATAAATAATTCTAAAGGGGGGTATTAAAACAATGTTGAACAGAAGAGAAACAGCGGGGAAACTTACGAAAACGTCCATAAGCATGTGTTCCAGGGTCACCTCTAAGTCCTCAAGTCGAGCTGCAAGAGTCATCGTTCAACTGATCAACAAGCACGGCAAAAAAAAAAAAAAAAATTTTCTTTAAAATACTTATGCAAAATTCTCTTCCTCTCTTTTAGTCAGTGTACTTGTGATAAATATTGATAAATGAATTAAAGGAGGTAGTTAAGACATGTCAGCCATATAATATCCTAATTCTCCAAGCAGTTGTGCCAGTAACAGTCCAGCTTAATTTGTCAACAAGGCACTTTCATTCTCCATCCAGTGCAAGATTCCCAAATGACTGTAATCCTGATCTGACAACCAAAACTTTCTCCAGTAAGCTTGGTTCCAAAAACTTCCTGGACTCCGATTAGTTCACCACAGCTTCCCAAAAAGAGTTGGGTATCCCGTCAGAGTACTTCACTTGCTCCACCGAGCAACTTGTAACTACTGGTGAGGATTTGTGACAGACTAGGTTCTTGTAGTCTCCTCTTCCGATCTAAGTTATGATCCATGGGAGAAATGAAGACACTGACAACTCCCTGGCAGAGGGAGGGCAGAGGGTGGTCTCACTGTTCTTGCTATGATGCACAGAGAAGGATGAGAGGAGGAGGCGAAAGGCTTGATAGGAGAACTGACACTCTGAGAGGCAACGTTTATGTGATGAAGTCATATGTCTGCTTTACTTTTTTTGATATAATTCTGTCTAATGTTTTCCAAGTTGTTTGAGTTATCTCGACCCTCTTTTAACATTTTTCCTCTCCCCTTCTTGTTCTCTGTGCCTTTTCAGGTCTCTGTCCACAGTGGGCATCTTTGTGTGGAGGGAGAGCCTGGGGCAGCTGATGCACAGTTCTGGGTGCTCTTGGCTGGGGTCATCCTCTCTCACACTAGGCCTCTCATCAATGGGCCTTTGTTGTAGCCTCATTAAGGGCTGGCCTTGGATGCTGAGGCTCTCATAGACACACAAGGGGGAAAACAAGAGCGATATGGCCTGGATCTATGACTGGAAGCTTATGTAACAGTTGTAGGGAGGGGTGGGAGGGGGGGGTTGTAGAAGACAGGGTATGTGGGGTTGAGGGCTGATTGGAAAAAAGGAGGGGGAGAGGGAGGATAAGGGTGCATGGCAAAGGGGACAGTAATTCAGTAAGAAGGGAAGGAAAGCAGAAGCGAGGGGAGGCAGGGAGACAGAGGATGCTGGTGGAACACTCCTTAGAAAGTGGTTGTTTTTTGCTTTTCTGGCGCGAGCTGGTGGAATGTGCCCCCCATTCTGTGTCCATTAACGAGAAAGAGAAAACCAGAAAGGCTGGGTCAGACTGAAATGCGTTTAGCTGGGCTGGACCAACAAACAGGATGTGACTGCACAGAGGGAGACTGTCTACATTTAACATGCAAGTTACTGATAGAATTCAAGCTCCAACAGGAACTGGCAGAAAATCATAGTAACCACACAAACGTCAGTGATGAAAATAAACCAAAGGGCAAATTAAGCAAGCAGTTTTAGACATAGGAATATATTATTCTCCTTGCATCATCTAAATTGATGGTCACATCCATCATCCTCTCCATCTTTTGACTCCACATTTGACCTTTTTCTAACTGCTCTAATTATTTAATCTCTCACCGGGTCCCACTTAAAACACATTTCTCCAGCCGTTCCTCCTCCTGCCCTTTTCCTAAGCAATGCACACCCAAAATGCCAACAGCCTATGCCCTCTAAACTCTCTTGGGTGTGAGGTCATCAGGAGCAACCACTCACCAGTCCTCACATCAACTCTGTATTCCAGAGCACTGGACAAACTGATAGTTCTGCACTGTGATTCTCTGCGCACACACGCATAAACACGCATTCAGAGCCCATAATACACACAACTGTGTGTTAAAGAGTGTACATCCATCAGTCCTTTGTTGCCCTCAGGAGGCCATCAAGCCTTCCTGAAACCGCTCCTAATGTTGACTGCTGTGAATATGTAACACCTATAATAACTTAGAAATATTAACCTAATTTTCATCTGCATGATGCATGAATTATAAATACCCACTAGCATGGGGAAGATTGATAGTATATGACCACTAAGACTTGTGAGGCAGACAGCTCATGTAGTCTGAATGCCGAGAGGAGTGTAGAGAGCGGCAGGTAGCCTTTCCAGACCGGCGTTTATCATTAGAGAAGAGCTTAACCCCCAACAGAGAGGCAACACAGGGCAGCATGTCCCGGCATGACTCCTTCTTGGCACAAGTAGGGTTAAAACCCAGATTTCTCTGTATAATCCAGAATGTGTGTCTGTGTGTCTAGGGGAACGTAAGTGAAGACAGTGGAATTCATTCTTTGTGCAATGTTTACAACAGCTGTCTCAAAGAGAGCTGAATATTTCCTTGCATTGTGTTCCATCACACACAAAAAGCACATCCACTGTACACTCACACGCACTTATAAATGTGCACACTGAAAACATACTGGCTTTTGACCAACACAATCACTTCCTCATTTGCATTATCATATCCATAGATAAACAATAAACTACCACATAGATTAATAAGATATAGTATAGTAATAATAGTAATAATACTAGTATAATAGTATAATGACATAGCAATAATCTACATTTAGCCGCTATATGCTATGTCAACCCCTTCAGCTAAAAATCATCTGCAGTGCATGCTGTACCTTAGTATGAATCAAGCTGCAACAGTCTGAGATGTTTCTATTTTTCACCACCACCAGTTTCCTCCTGAAAGCTGACTGTCCCACTAATCCCGTAAGCAGAAAGAGCCCCGGAGTGGAGGTAGATCAGAAAATGAGCCTTTAACAAGTCTCTCTGATTCTTATTCGAATAGAAAGCTCTGAGGACAGTTTTGCTCTTTAAATCTAATTTTAGGCGGGAGTTCAGAGCGTGTGTCTGTGTGAGCCGGATTGATCATGATGTCCACCTGGCGTGCAAAACAGGGATATGTGCTAATCAAACTCCTGGCAGCCTTCCAAGTCAGTTGCAGTTTGTATACACACAAGCATTCAAAAATAGTGGGCCGATCTATTCCAGACATGTTGATAAAGCCTCTTAAGCACCTGTCTGCACCTAGCTGTCTAAAGAGTTTACTGCCAGCTTTAACACTGGACACGAAGGCATTCAAATCCAAACACTGCACTTTACAAGCCCACATGTCTGTTGTGGTGACCTCAAATGGTTTTACAGACCATCTAAATGTCACGCTGTACGTGATGCATTTTCTCTCTGCTCAAAACGCTACATGAAATCTTTATATAATGCAAATGTGTTTGTATTTTTTATCTTTGTTGACAGTCCGTCTTTTTTTCATTTGCCTCAGGTTATAAAAGACAGGAAGTGCAGATGAAAGGGATTCTGCTAAATAATTCACTTAAACACTGTTAGTTATGACAATTTTGCTGTGTCACTCTGCACCCCAAATCTGTCATCCCATATTACCGTGAATGGCTCTGTGTCTGTGGTATTTCTAGAAAGACCTGTGAAGAGCGAGGCAGGTGCACGCTACTATCTTATGTCATTCTATCTGCAATGAAAGTCACTTTGGACTTTGGTGAGACCCATTCACACTCAGACCACAGAAAATGTCCTTTGAAATATGTGAGTAGAAAATGAAAAGGACATCTGATATGCAAGGGGATCAGAAGGCATTCACATGACTAATACACACACCTTACACCTTTTTTCCCTTGGTTGGAGCTGCTGTCCTTCTTGTTCTACATACAAGCCACTCACCACAGAGTAAGTGTGTGTCTTAGAGACACTGATCAGACAGAATGCGACAGAGGCATATTTTAGGGTCTGGTTGTATGAAGGCACTGGATTGAGTCACGCTCCAGCATTTTCTGCCCCAGTAAACTTAACCCACTTTACCCAGTGCCGAGGAGACTTCCCAGCCTCCACTATGCACGGAAATAGAGATAGACATGTCAACCACACCATAAGAAAACACTGCTTCCTTAACACTGATTTAACAATTAACACTCTTTTAAGTATGCATGCCTGTCTGCCTGCAACTCTGCCCAACTTTTATGAATTACTCCAGCGTGTAAACAGCACACTCACATCAACTTAGGATCAAGATGTGCACGTGAGTCGCTACCCCCCCATACTCCACACACACACACAGTTGGAAATCTGATTTGTAGCAGTGTGAGCGTTTAATGTTTGATGATACGGCTACATATTTAATCTTTACAGACCAGATCATGGTGGGAAATGGGTTATACACGATTGTACTCCCAGTGGAAAACATTGGGTTACTGGGAAAAAGAGGCAAATGTGGTTTTAAATGTTTTAATACGCATTTGTGACATCTCAACTGCCATTTCTAAATTTGACAACATTCAGTTCATACATCAATAAGCAATTCTGCAGTTTAAGAAAATGTAAGTGATGAATACTGGGCGTTTTTCTTGGAAAATTGAATTATTTTAATGTTTAGTTTTGGTATAAATAATCGATGAATCGCTTTGGCAGCAGAGATTACTGCTGAAAGCCCATAAACTAATGTAAGTGTTCCTGTATTGCTCACACCCATGCCACAAAGTTTTCATTCTTTAAACATTTGACTCAGACACATTTGTCTACATGCAGGATGCAGCTGTGCTTATAACTCTCGTAAACCTTTCAGCCCGTCGTAACTACACAACTCTCTGCCTTTATAGACATTAAATCATTATGATCCCTAAGGCATGCAAGCCACAAACTAACTAAGCATGTGCATAAACAAATGCAAAATACAAAGAGGATGCACCTGCCCCCCCCCCCCCCCCCCCCCCCCCCCCCCCCCCCCCCCACACACACACACACACGCACATTCATACTTGCATTTCCTCATGCCTCTAATGAGCTAACATGAACTACTCATGCTATAACCCTCAACACACATGGATGCTTTCTCCCAGGAGAGCAGTAACCCAAGCCAGACTGTGCCAGCTCCACCTCTTGCTGCAGGCATGGGACTAAGCTGCTTGTTACTGTACAGATGGGCTCCACACCTCTGACAGGTGCGCTGGCTCTACTGCTACCACGCAAACCAATGGCAAATGCACAGCCAAATGATTCAGGCTTGGTCTTTGTTAACGTGCAGAGGAGGAAAGGAGGGAGAGCCCCCCCGGGGTTCAGGGAAGGAAAGACGTAATTTGAGGAGATCATCTTCACCTCCTGACATTACTCTAGGCCATCCTTCTCATGACTGTGAAAGCAAAATGTAGAAAAACATAGCAACTTGTGTTTATGGCTTTATTCATTAAATCAGAACTGATAGTCAGCTACTACTCTGTATATCTTTAAGCAAATATGTCACCTTATTTGTGTCTCTCTGCTGTACGGAACAAATGGATGGGATCAAAGAAAAATCCAGAAAGGCACTGGGTTTACAGGGGGCGGCAGACTGACCCCCTGGGGCCATAGCCAAACAGACCAGTCACCTCCCACCCTCTTCTGTCTTTGTCCTTGGTACACCTCCTCATCTGCACCCTAGTCAGAGAAAAGATGCACTGTGACAGACAGTGGCTGGTCACTCCCAAGTCTCTCTCTGAGCCAGGGTCATGTCCCTTGATATTTACCACTTATTTACATTCAGATCCAACTATTGCCATGGGAGGAGAGGCGCTGTGCAAATTACAAAAGGGAAAAGAAGCAAAAAAAAAAAAAATGCATAAGCTGACCACATGAAACATTAAGGACTGGAGTGAGAATTGGGAAGGTTTATTGGGAGGGTGCATGGGGGGCAAATCCCACATAATTGCCTCTCTAGCAGACAGCAGGGGTAATGGGATGGCCACTCAGTCACTGACACAGCTTATAATTATTAATCAAGCTCAGCATTTAACATATGCTCCCCCCTTTCAATCCTCACTGGCCCCCTCTCTGTTACTTTCCCTCTCTTGATTTCACTTGTTTTTTCTGCTTTCCATCTTCTTTCAGCTCATTGTCTCTTTTGTGAACAGTGGGAGTTACAGGATGAGGTCATTAATTATATACCTCACTGTTCTTTGGTCCACACACACATTTACTCTCCTGCTCTGCACCTGGTCCCCTCCACAAGCCCTTGTGTTGCTGAGAAAGTTGTGATGACAGATGAAAGGATCTGCGGCGTTCATTACAGTTCTGCTCTTATCTGAGCCGAACAGCCAGCACTCATACACAGCAGTTGAGTAGCAGAGCAGCAGACCACTGACCATTAGAGCAGAGGGTCTCTGCTTATTGGCTCCATACATCAGAAACAGCTGACAGCTGCAATCTTGAGCAACATCAGGAGTTTTCTTCTCCTCTAGTGTTCGCCTTCTTGATGGCCACCGCTGTGATGGGAATCTTCAAACCTCCATTTCCAGGGAAACAGTACAAACACAACTTCAGGGCCCAGAGGAACTGCTCTTCCTCAGCTGGACACTCAAGTGCTGAGCTTATTATTTAAAGGAGGCTAAGAATCCCATCACACAGCGCACTCTGGTGGTTAGAGGGTAAAAATGCACCACACTGGTGAAAGGGGCTCAAGTGGTGAATAAATGAACACAGCTCATGTTAAAGGTGATTTAAAAAAATCAGGGGAAAAAAAAAAAAATCTACTCAAACAGGTACAGCAGATGAAAGCTCATCTAGAGATGCATAACAACAAAGTTACTACAGACCAGTTACCACTGACCTGACCTTGTACCTCTAAGAAACAACAAACATTTACTCCTCAGAACCATGTTATGATTTACAAAGCAGGTAATTATACAGCGCCATTATTTCTAAACCCCTTCTAGTCAATGCCAGTATCCATAATAATGCCCAACATCCACCTGCAACCACTTTAGAACCCGTTAGACAACATTTCATCTAAGATTGATGATGTACAGAATAAAAGAAGTTGGCCTTGTCTTTATTATCTGCTTTTAACTTCTGTGTTATTAGGCACTTCCTTGGTTTTGTTCAACCTCTGCATGTGCTGACACGTATTTAAAGCATTAAGAATGTCCTGTGTGTGAGAAAAAGATACTGGGAGGCTAGATATACTTGATATAGTACCAGAATTAGTGTATTAACCTTTGTTGGCATGTGTTTTAAGTATGACTTAAATGTTATTCTGTAACTACAAGCAAACTGAAAGAAGGCAAAATTTTTCTTATTCTCTGAATTAAAGACATATATTAATTTAAAATGCACAAAAAAGATGCACATACAAATGACGCACATAGCAAATAACACCAGCTGCTGCTGCAAACCAGACACATCCACATACAAACACCTCGAGACATTTATTAATGGCCTTAACTTCAACGGCAGATGCTCACATCTGTTCACAAGAAAATACACATCCGTGCATGTGCAGACACAAATGCACACAGGGGTGAGTTATAAATCTGACACACGTCACCTTTAATTGTTCTAACAAGCCATAATGAGAGCACCAGGGGTCAGAGAGACACTTAGGATGATGTAAATATTCCTAGGAGGATGGATGAGCATCAATCTGGCAATGCTGATTTCATAGTTTGGTTTAATTCAGCATAATGGCAGCTGTCTACACATGGGAGAAGAGAGGTAATAGGATACCTGGCAAACACTGCGCAGAGTCCACAGACTGAAATGGATTGGTGGAATGAATGTAAGGGTAAAATAAAACACACAGTACTTAGATTGCTTATACAACAAGTCAATAAAGTATATGCTTTTTATTTAATTAGAATCAAACTGTCTGGGGCATCATAGACTACTGCTTCAAAAAAATCTAATCTGAAAACCCTCAAGGGGTCTGAAGACTCCCCTACCCCCTATATAGTCTTGTGACTATAAACAGATTTTTTTCCTCCTTCATCCTGGCAGCCTTTCCATCTTTCTCCTTCTCTTATCCATCCATCCGTTCTTCTAGCAGCCCTGAACCCACTTCCCTCAGCCCTACTGCTTGGAAACTGACAAGCCAACATCAATTAAGCTGTCTAGTGGCACCGCATCTGTCCATATGTCTGGAGCTGTACACATAGATGTTATGGTGCATGCAAATTGACCAGTGTGCATGCATGTGTTTGGGGATGTGCACATTTTGAGTCTACAATGCATCTGTATGCAAAAGTGCTCAATGTCTTTGTCTCCTTGAGCAGTCACGTATATGAATCATGAATTAGTCATTAGCGTTCTAGAGCGTAAAAAGTGCAAATGCAGAACTGTTAAATGCCATCTGATTAAAGAGATTAGAAAAAAATGAAGGATGCTTTACTAAATCTAAAATTAAGTGATTTACCTTCTATTCTATCGGAAATCTTCATATAATGCAAGTCTGTTTGTATTTAGGATATTAAAAGCTACAACACCTAAATGTTTTACGGTCATGATTACCTAATAAAAAAGGCAGCATTTTTCTTTTTGCAATTATGTTTATTCTCCCACAGGGACGTGTTCTGCAGTTTTTGTTGATGTTATCCTCTTCTAGGCCTGAGGAGGGTCTGAGACACATTGAGTTGAGTGGGTCAAGTTTCTTCTTTTCATCTGCCAGAAAAAAAATCACCAGGAGGCAGCAACATCCTAAATGGATCCCCAAGCAAACAGCCATCAGCACAGCAATATGATCATTTGTGGCTTCGTATCTGCTGCTTTGCCAGTTAAACTCAAAAGAGCATCCAGGTTACAAGCCAGAAACTCCACAGCCAGGGGCTGAAACTGAGCCTCTGCAGTGTGGTGGCGGTGGAATGATTGCAACCTTCTAATAGAGCCAGTATCCGTCAGTGCACGTAAATAGGTTAGAACTTCAACAGTGCAACCTTGCTTTATTTATTTCCGTTTGTGTGTGCATGTGAATTTCTGTTGATATCTATGTAGTTAATGCCTTAGAAATATGTTCATGCACATGCTGTTTCCTTAACTCTGCCTCTTTTCTTCTTCTACATCTCTCCTCTGGACAGAGTTGACACCAGTTCAGTTCTTGGTCAGCCAATAAAATTTGAGAAGAACTGATACTAACTGCTCCAAGCTTACTGTCTTCTCATACAAAAGGGTCACAGTTCAGAGTTCAGGGGGAGACAAATAGGGGTGGCTTAAAAGTATGTGTGTAATGGACTAGAAATGGTGAGTGTATGATGGTGCTGAGGGGAAAATGACAAAGTAAATGGTGGAATAAGTGCTTAAGTGTGTATGACTAGAGGAGATAAGAGAATGATTTATGGTTTGAGGGGAAGTGTAAGAATATGCATGGGTATTTGTGTATATATACATTCAGCTGTGCTACATAGCACTATAGATAGGGTGATGTATGATAGCTCTTACAGGCAGGGTCACCCATTGTAGCAGAGGTGACTCTACTAATCCTCTGCACGTTCATCAGAGATACCTGTGTGGTTGAGCAGTGGTGATTACATTCTAAAATGGGAAATTCAGGTTTGCTGTTGCCATTTTGATTCTCCGAAGGCTTGCCACTAACATCTCTTGGGACTCTCTATTTTATATAATTGCACAGATAGAGTCAATTAATGGGACTGCTACAGGCTCTTTAATTCAAAATGCATGGTTTAAACACTGATAAAAACAAATGCACCGTGTTACCGTGAAATTATCATTAGGTCGGTTTGTGCTCGACCTATCTATGCTAACGCCTGAGTAATTTTCCCCACCCATCTTTCAATTGCCTTTCTTTGAAATTATTTAAAAAACGCCTGTAGACTGATGACTGCCAATGAAGTGGAAAACCTACACCCTGCGTTTCCATGGCAACATTAAGTGCTTGGTTTGCTTCTGCGGTTCTTCAGCTGCGCTCTGATTGATCTCATCATTTGGGACCCTTCAAGGGGACAAGAGCACATTTGACGTGCTTGACACCAAAG
Organism: Archocentrus centrarchus; assembly: GCF_007364275.1. Classification (NCBI taxonomy): domain Eukaryota; kingdom Metazoa; phylum Chordata; class Actinopteri; order Cichliformes; family Cichlidae; genus Archocentrus; species Archocentrus centrarchus. The sequence continues at coordinate 22,857,527 of NC_044351.1, read as the reverse complement.
GGCACGCTCACATGCACGCACACTTACACAACCAGAGGTGGCGCATGGCCGGCGGGCCGCATCTTCAAAATGAGGAAAGAGATGTGCAGCAGAGAGGAAACGCTTCAAACAGGGAGCTGTGGGAGGATGGCTCTCTCTACATGGCATCCCACTGATCTCATCTTACTCTGCAAAGCAACAGTTGTGCTTCTTTTTTATCTTTCTCTGCCTCTCTGCGTGTCATCAGTGCATGGATGTTACAGGTGGAACATGATTTTTGTGGATTAACATTTTTCTGGTAACAAGCGGTTAGAAGCTAATAAGGCTAATATATAGCTAATAAAGTTAATATATATCATTACCAATAATAAGCTTTAAAGTATTATGGCCATATATAGCTGCGTGAGGACACGCATATACAAATACCAGTTCCACCTTATACAAATAGCAGAGCTAAATAAGACGTGTTTGTATCTTTCTTCCAAATGGAAGCACATAGTATAGGAATAACACAGCAAGGAATGACACTCTAACTTCACCTCTAACTGTATTCTGCATCATTCACCACTGTAAAATAACATTTAAGAACCTTCAAATACACAAATATAACATTAGTAATATGCCTGAAGTGGCATGCCATTTATACCCAACCCCATGATACCACAGGGCAGCAGCGCAGTCGTTTGTACTTCAGTATAACACTAAAATCACAACATAAAAATAAATGTTGTCCATAACTGAGATTTCCCTTGACAGTGCACTTGTTAGGCTAAGATGATGACAGCTGGGAAATGTGGCTCTATATTCAGGGTGTGTATGTGTGTGTGTGTGTGTGTTAGAACCCCAGCATGTGTGTTTGTTTGCATGTGCCCCATGTGGTTCCAGTCACCAGACATCCCTCTGCTGCGTACTTTGGCCTTTAAATGCTGCCAGCTACCCTGCTGTTCATTGGGAGAGAGAGAGAGAGAGACAGAGAGAGAGAGACGGAGAGAGAGAGACGGAGAGAGACAGAGAGAGAGAGACGGAGAGAGAGAGAGAGACAGACAGAGAGACAGAGAGAGAGACAAGGTGCCAACATGCAGCCCCACCTTTTGCGCCAAATCTGAATCCGACCATCCTGGCCTTTCACTCCTAATTATATTAACCCAGGCAGCGAGGAGGTCGGCTTCAGGCATGCATGTCTGGCCACTTCTCTTTTGGTTGCTTTGTCCCCATATTACTCTCAGACCTCAACCAGGTAGTTGAATGAATAGATAGAAGATGGGGAAAACAATGACTTGGGGATTTTTGGGGGAAGGAGGGAGAGCAAGGCATCCACAGGGAGGTGTGTGTGTGTGTGTGTGTTATTTAAACTGGCTCTTCTTTAATGGAATAAGTGCGTGTTTGCAGAGACTCTGTGTGCATGTGCAAGCTCATGGCCATTTTTCTAATGGCACCATCTGTCATGGGCATCTGGACAAACACACACACACACACACACACACACACACACACACACACACACACACACACACACACACACACACACACACACACACACACACACACACTAGGTCTGAAGGATTTGGGGAACATCTAATTATGATTTTCCTCAAAGATACTGTAATTATGTTTGATTTGCAATTTACTTTTTTAGTGTAATGCCGCACGTCTGCATTCATCATGTGAAATATTACTTTTTCACTTTTTAGATTTTTGGGACTTTATGAGACATTTTTGAGACATTGCCACGATACGTTATCAACACATTAAATGCTCTATATTAATTGGTCTATATTATATTCTTTGATTAAATAAAAGAAAAACATTTTTAATTAATCAAAGAATGTACACACACACACACACACACACACACACACACACACACACACACACACACACACACACACATACACACACACACACACGCACACACACACACACACACACACACACACACACTCTCAATCATGTGAAGACATGAGACCAGTAGAGAAAAGAGGCTGGAGATGAGAGAGGCAATGACACATTGCTGAAAGAGAGAGCGAGCCAGCAGTTAAACAAGAAGCGTGAGAGAGGAAGAGCAGAGGAGTCTCTCTGATTAGACTGACAGAGCATTGACAGGGTTAATCTCTAGATAACTACTCCTCATTGATCCACCAACACACAGGAGGAGCTGATTGGGGAGGTGATACACAAGGCGCACACCCGAACACTTAAACCCTACTGTGTGCACAAAGTGCGCCCTATAAAAGCAACACACAGTCTCCAGAGAAAGATTTCTGTGAAGTTTGAGCTCCTTGTTCTACTGACCTATATGCATATATTAGACACAAGAAGGGAAACCTATGGGGAACTTGATCTTTCCCTTTAGGAGTCTGTGAGTGCATCTTTCTGTTTGTCAGGGTCTGCAGTATCTGGATCTGCCCTCAAGTCTCATCATTGCTACAAAAAAACAAGAAGAAGATAGTGTGCAGAGTTAAACTGAGATAAAAGTTTGGAAATTAAGTGCAATGAAATCTGAAAAATTGTTCCCACTCAAAAAAGATCACATTCAAAGACACAGAGAGAATATAATAAGGAATACATGCAGTTTATTTTTAAGTTTATGGACTCTGAGGATAACAAACTGGCTACTTTTTTCCAGATTTCTCTCCGGATTACTTAGCTCACTGCATCCTGCACGCACTGTGTGTTTGTGTTGACCTGCTTTTCTGCTGTATGTAGCTACACACGGACAACATAGATGCACAGCTCACTGATGCTTGTTTTATTTCATTTTCCTGCTTCAGTGCCCATTACTGTCATCCGAAAAAAGAAACAGAGTGCTACTTATTTGGAGTAGAGAGAATGTGAGCTTTGGGGAGAAATGACTACAATTCTTCTAGAGGCCACTTGATAGCTGACACAGCCATCTCAGCACAATTTTCCCATTTGAGTGAGCTGAGGATTAGGAATGGTGCAGCTTTTACAGAATGTAGCTATTCCATCTGTTATCTGGGGGTGAACATCAACTTTTGTACATCCCTGGAGTAAGATGGAGAAAGAACTAACTATTTTTAAAAAAAGTTTAAAAAAACAAGCAAACAAACAAAAAGGGGGTTAAAAAAATCAAATTGTTTGCCTGTTTTATAGGAGCAAAAAAAGCAATAATAAAACCCATAAACAGTATACTTCCAGCACCTCTGTATCAGGACAGATTTTTTATTTTCTGGTTTTTTTTTTTTAATTTACTATAGTATAGTGCAGTATTTGTTGTGAGAATAGACTGATCCATTTCTACTTAGGAAACATCCTGGCATTACGCTGCTTCGAAAAACAAATATCCGGGATTAATTGTCTTCCTTCCTGTAGCTGAAGGCCACAAATCAAAATTCCTGCTTTCACTACATACGCCTTTTATCTCAGAGGGTGAGAGCAAGTGTATTAAAACAAGATTACGCTGCGTAAACTTTGACAGACTCCTGCACCGGTTCATCATGCTGCGACTCATAAATCCACTAAAGTGACTTTGATGCCAAAGCAGATACACACATCAACTGTGGGGCATGTGAAGCTCAATGTGGCTGATGAAGATAAATGCAAAAGTCATTTAGTTATTGAAAATGATTCCAACAGCTCTGTGGCAAATCTGGCCAGGGTGGCAGACAGCACAGATATAACAGACTTGATTCTACGCCATATCTTTGAAGCCAAGTCTATCTCCAAACAGCCCGCTAACACTCCTCTTTGGATTAAATCACGGGCCGATCTGCAAATACCAATTACACTGCTCATATTAACTGCCAAATACACGACAAGGGGCAGACAGACAGGGAGACAAACAGATAGACAGGTGGGCAGACAAAAAGGATGGAGAAGCAAGAAAGAGCTGGCTTAAATACTAGCAGAATTGTGGCAAATGCACCTGCACGTTGGAAAAGAAAAAGGGGTCAAAATGCCCACAGAAAAGAAGAGAAGGAGTGTGAGTTGTTAAGGCGAGAGAGAGAAGGTGAGCAGACGGGGGTACTCATGTGTGACAACCCCATCAGGTCATCCCTGTGTCTCAAACCATTCAGCATCTTCACACATCGAGGCTTATGTGGGAGTCATTATGGGGCGTATGAACTAATCCTGTGGGTTACAATACGAATAAACAGACTATTAAAATGTATGCAAATTCTCACATGTATAGCTGGTGGAATTTATTTTAGGCCGTATAGGTCAGTACCACTGGTGATAAAGTACGAGGGGGGATGGGAGGGAGGAGTGTATAAGAGATGTGGCTAGCTAAATCATCCTTGTCCTCACAGGAAGGGAGAAGAAGGTAAAACAGTAACAGAGGGTCTGGCTAATAAGTTATTTATTTCCTGCTCCTGATTTAACGTTAGATCGATGGCTGTGAAGAAACTTCCACAAAATCACTCACATCTCTGCCCAAATAAATAAATCTCTGCTATACTACATGTATTTAATAGCACAAACTCAATATAAACCTAACCAGGGATGAAACACCTCTCAGTCTCGATTGCTGTCCTCACAATTGTACTGGAGGAACACCCTAATGTATTCTAAAGTAGTGCACAATCACTAACACAGACAGACACATATAATTTACTTCTCTCATAAGCCGTTTCTGTGTGCTTCAGACACAATCACTGTCCAGCAGATGCTGAGCACAGTGTACAACCTATATTCAACTATGCTGGACAGGGACACGAGTAACTAATACAAAAGGTCATGTATAACGGGAACAATAGTGAAAGGCCACTTTCAGATATTCATCTAATTCACTGCACAGTTCCTCCGTTGCACCTCTTTCTCCGCTCCTTCTCTATCCTAAATCAAAAGGCCAGTGGTTTGTACTGAATGGAGATGGGCACCACTTTGAAAACACTGAGTCATTCTTTCAAAGCAATCCCTTGTTAATTCGCGTGCGCACACACACACACACACACACACACACACACACACACACACACACACACACACACATGCACACAGACTGCATGCAAACTGAAACTGCATTTCAGTTTTCTGACATTCTTTGACATTTTTACCTACAAACCAAACTGAGATGTATGTCTCCCAGTCTCTCCCAGCTTTTTATTTCTCTGATTTATTTCACCAATCAGGCAGCTTTCAAGGCATGCTATCTCCCTATATGCTATTCTGGTGATGGATTCCTGTGGAAGAAACAGTGCGTGGGATGCTCTGCAATCCCCGTTGTGACTTACCCGCGTCCTCATTGGAGACAGCAGTCCCTCCATAGTTGATGAGGTTGGTTCCGGTGGGCTTGGGCCCCTCTCAGTAGTGTCAGTGTATTATTCCAGTCCGCAAATAGATCCTGTTAGAAACGCTGTCTCATCCTCAGAGCGAACATCTCTTCTACAACACAGCTCCCTACCCACCCAGAGAGCCCAGCGCTCTGACAGGCTCACAGAGAGAGCCAGTGTGTGTGTGTATGTGTGTGTGCAGGCAAACACACACACACACACACGCGGAGGGAAGCAGCAGGAGTAGGAGGGTAGTGCCAAACTCCCAGTGTTTTCCTCCTTCCGCCAACCTGTCAGTTGGTGTGGATCCTCCCATACAAAACGGTGTGGCTTTAATGTGCAATGTCCACAGAAGGTCTGCCCTTTCCCTCGCTCTCTCTCTCTCTCTCTCCTTGCCTTTCGTTCTCCCCTTCTCTCCCTCTCTCTCTCCCTATCCCCTTCTCTCTCACTCTCCCTCAGTGCCTCCAGCTACATTTGTTCCCTTCAATGTGGCAAATGATTGCAGGTTTTTTTTCCCTCTCTCCATGGTACAGCTCTCCTGGTAGTGCTTTCTCTCTGCTTGCACTTTCGTCTATCTGTCCTCCTCTGTTGCTCTCTTGCCCCCCCTCATCCTCCCATAATGCCCCTTGGTCGATCTTCATGCTGACTGTCAACTCCTTGTTCCCGCCCAAGCTGGGGGGTCAGACAAAATGTACATTTATAGCATGTGTAAAAAAGGATTAAAAAAATAAAGAAAAGCAAAAGAGAGAAAGAGGCAAGAGGGCACTCCTGGGTCCACTATTGTCCCTGCAGACAATAGTGGCTCTTAATCGCCTAGCAACCTGATCACCCTCTTTTCTCTTAACAGACAAGGCATGAGTCACCCTCTCAACACAAAAATACACACAGACCCTGTCCCTCCTTTCCTGGTATGCCCACGCTCACACAGCTACACCTGCACCAAAACTCACAGTATATATTCATAGCAAGTGACAGGTCATCCGGCATATTGTAAGCTGTTACAATAGTGTTTTGATGCTGTGATCTTCTCATTTACAGAAAGCTTTTGGCTTGCTCTTTTGTAACAAAAATGCCTTTTAAAACAACCTACACAATACAGGTGGATTAAGGAGCACTTCTGAATGCGCATCTTGGACTTTGTCTGTTTTTCCGCATTACTGCATTACTGCATTGCTTCCCTTTTTAAATGGCCGAAAACACAAATAATCACCTCTGCTCTGAGTTGCATCTCACCGTTGCCATGGCAACAATGTCTGTTAGGGTGGGAGCACAGAGAGGCAGTGGGATTATTACAAATAAATAAAATAAATAAATGAAAATCTGTGCATTCCTGTGCCTGCTGCCTTACTCAGTCACAGCAGCTGGATCTAACTATGCAGTTAGAAGACATCAGCGGCTGCCCACTGACTTCAACAAGCCTTCATACCTGGAGTGCAAGTGAAGCACTCTTTCTCTCCCTCCCCCTCTCTCTTATTTTTATCCTTGCTTCTTTAAATTGACCCAGATAGGACCAAAAAAGCATCAAATTAACTCAATTAATCACTACATGATTTATCCTCATTAGCCTTTATCTACAGTATAACGTATCCTTGCCATGTCACAGTCCACTTTTAAATTCACAAATAATTTAATGTGTATAGATAACATTTTATACCTAGCACCTTTAAGACCAGACTTTACAAAGTGCTGTAACAGATGAGCAAAAAGAGAAATTAAATTAATATAGAAAGCCAAACAAATTGAGAAAAATATAGAGGAAGTTAAAATTACGATAGAGTTAAATCAACAACAAAAAAATCCAACAACAATAACAAAAAACAAAAACAAAAATCAAGACAACTGGATAATCCTAAATGATTGGAAAGATGATTCGACACAATAAATATTTTTTTACATTTAATTAATAAATAAACGCAAGTCTATAAAATGTGTGTTTCAGATTGACTTAAAGGAAGTCACTGATTCTGTGGGTGTTACTGTATCTCCTCAGGCAGGCTGATGGCAAAATCAGTCTTCTTTAGATTTAAGCCTAGAACACCTGAGGCTCAAAGGCTGTCAACTGGCTCATATGGGGTCAGCATTTCTGTAGCTCAGTGCCAGACCCAGATCTACTTTAAATGTGAACAGTAAAATCTTACCAGCAATTCTGAAACACACAGCGAGCCAATGGGGCAAAGCCAAGATTGGGCCGTCTCCTTAAAGCAGTGAGATTTTTCAGAACATTACATTAATAAGCCATCAAATTAGCCTGCTAAACAAAGGTTATAAACACTCACTCAGTGTGCAGTAAAGTGGTGAAACAAGAAATAATTCCATACATTACACCTGACCATGTCACACTCAGTTGCACAAAAGCATCTACCGCTCTCTTCCATAACATGATTTTAAATGTGTCGATATGTGTGTGTGTGTTCAGGTATATTTCCATCTCCGCAGCAGGTAGTCAATGGCCAAGTGATTGATTTGTGCCGACCAGCTGAAATCCTGCTTTGACCACTACACCATCACATATCCACTGCACCGATGAAAAAGCAGATAAACTGGAACCTGCTGTCGAAGTTCAGCATTGATTGCAGCTTAGCCTGCACAGCACAGACATTTAAGCACAGCAATGTGGACATGATCAGCAATGTGGCCCTGCATATGTATACGTTTGAACAGCAAGGATAGTGTCAAACTGATTTTTAATGCAAAGGCTGATGTTGCATTAGAGTGTTCTCTGGACTGCACCACCACAAACTTGAATATATACTTAAAAATAAATAAATTATAAATAAACATTGCTCAGGGATCCAGAAGGTAGAAATTTATGCAATATTTATAATCTGTGAGCTACTTAACATCTAATTAAAAAGGTATAGCATTCATAGCTATGAATTTCATTAATAAAGCATATATAAACAAAAGATTTCCCTCAGGAAAACGTTCCTCGGTTCACTTAACATCAGACAATTTACTGCTTCACTCAGAACGTCGTCATCACACCGTGCGACCGTATCGCAGCACATGCCAACAAATTCACATGCCTCAGTGACATAAAACAGACACAGATGAATAAACACAAACAGTTACAGCAGACGCACTATACAATCCCTGATTCTTTCCAACACCAGTTTAATGATGAGGTGAAAATTGTCAAGCGCCACAGAGGTCCCTATGAGGAGGCAAAGAGAAGAGCTCAAATTGCATTAATAAGATGACCTCTGACCTCAGAGCCGTGGCCGACCCACAGCAGACACTTAAATGTAAGCTTATACATAAATCTAGAGCACCTTTGCACCTCTAAAATCTTCTTATTTCCACAGCAATTTTTCCCAATTTGTGTTTTTGTTAAAGAATATATGTTACTATATTGGGTAGACACACAACATGTTTGTTTATTTATTCATTTTTTGACAGGATAAAAATATTTTTTTAGGGAGACAATTTTTTTTTTTTTATATAACCAGGTTGGATGTGCATGTGCCTGCCAAACCACAGTGTCATACAGCCCCATATATCACCATCACACATTACTGCTGACAGTGAATGTTCGCCTGTCAGCAAATCCTACACACACACACACACACACACACACACACACACACGCACACACACACACACACACACACACACACACACACACACACACACACACCAAACACATACCTTGTCTTGGCTCCCATGCCATTCCCACTCCTTTTTACACCTCTGCGGTATAAAAAATAGCATAGGTGGGATATAGGGGGGGTGAGAAGCATTACAATCATGGGACAATACAACACAGGGTATTACACATTTCAATAATGCACACTTTCCTGAAACCCATCCCCACCCCCTCTGTCTCCCCATCCCCCCTTCGTCTATCCTCCTCTCCTCCGCTTCACTCCTGTCCCTCTTGCCCCAGCTGAACCCCAAAATTAATCCCTGGTGACTTTTTCCATCACGCTGATGTGAACAGACACACCTTGGTCCGAGTGTGCAGCTTTATTGCTCTGGTGCCTCGTGGTTCTTGTGTGCCTTTTATATTCTGATGTGTTTAATTCTTGCTGTAAATTTCACACTTTCTGGTGCAAACAACAGTATTTGCGCTGAGTGAACATATGAGGGTCACTTCATGGATAAATGTGAAAATAGTGTGTAATTTTCTTCTGGCTGTTTGTGTTTCTATTGAGAGCTGCAATTACATTGCGAAAAAGCGGACATCCAATGGGCTGAGGTAATTAGCTGCTGCCGCTGCTAAACAGGCTGTAACTTCATGGGGAAACAAAGGAATTAATTGCAATGATTACCAATTAAACTACATCACAGCAAGAAAAGAAGCATAAGATGTTTTATTTTTTATTTTTCTTTTAGAGAGACTCCAACTCATGCTTCAACCTGATGTCTTTTTTGTCTTTTAATCTGTTGTCCCATCTGCCACTCTTGCTGTTCCAATGCTCTTCTGATTATTTAGCCAGACACCACTTGTTTAGTTTGTTATTTAGTTTGTTTTTTAAAAATATTCAATAGTGGTATTTCATCCAAGGGAATATCTGCAGCATTTAAAAAAACAAAACTTTCAGACTGTGCAGAAGTCTCAAGTCACCCTACATTTCTTTATAGTTTGCAAAGAAAATGGCACATAGGTGCCGTGATTTATTGAAACATGTGCAAAGATGCATGGAAATTCAAAGCTCTTCTTTGGATATTGGATGCTTTTTTTCCACTCTCTGTCAAGATGATCCCCAATCCAGGTATGCTTTTACTGCATTGACGTGTAATCTAAAGTTCACTGTCATGCTGAAAAATAAAGCCAATGCCAATCAGACACTTTCCAGATGATACTGCATGGTGGATCATAAACTGACGGTACTTTTCTGCATTCATAATTCCATCAGTTTTGACAATGCAGCCCCAAATCATATTGCCACTGATTTTCAGTCCAGTTCTTGTGTAATTTGGCATACATAAGCCTTTTCTACCTGTTTCCCTTCCTTGAGAATGACTCCTTGACCACCACCCTTCCACTGAGACCATTTCTGATGAGGCTTCAGCAAACAGTAAATGGATTAACTGAAGGGCTGGATACATCTCTCAGGTCCTGTGTCAGATCTATGCTGTATTTTTTCCCCCCTATTTCTTAAGGACATGACTCTCAGATACTGTTCATCTGCTGTAGATAATTTTTAGGCCTGTCACTTTGTCTTTTGTCCTCCACTTGCCCTATTTCCACAATTTATTATGGATACGCTGCACAGCATGCCAAGCTTTCTGCTAATAGCTCTTTTGGAATCACATTGATGGTGCAAAAGTCCTATTTTATGTCTGTTTTCATGGATTCAACTAAAGAAATGGGAGCAAATGATGTGTTCTCACAACAGGCTGCTAGTAACAAAGCGCCTGAAGATACAATTTAAAACTGGTTCTTTGCTAAGTTGTCTGTGTGTAGACATGTCACTGGTTCATTCCTTTGGTTAGGTGCATTTTTTATGCTTGAATGACTCATAGGTCAATGTTGAGTTACTAAACAAAGAAAAACCTTGCAAGACTTTCGGAAAGGCTATAGAACTATTCCCTAAGGTCACTTTAAAAAAATTACATGTCTGCTCCTTAGAAGCAAAATATAAGAGATAGGGGTGACTCAAGACTTTTACATGTATATCAAAAATGTACCTGGTACAGCAATCCATATGACCAAATTAATCAAGAGAAAAAGAGAAAAGCAATGGAAGTCATATTTTTCATTATTCACCATGAGTGTCCAGGCATCTAGCTGACAACAGAGGAACCTATATGTCAATGTATGACCCTGTCACAGCATTACAGCTAAATCAATGCCACAAGAGAGTAAGCTGCTGCTGACTCTCATAAGGTGGACGGGGACTTCTTGTCTACACAGACCAACAGAATCGACTGAGGAAGGAGTTGGAGAGATAAGATGTGTCCCTGTTAACAATCACTGTCAATACTGTGGGTGGGCTGATGGAGAAACTGACAGACTGGAACCCGCTGTTTCAGGTTTTCACATGTTTTGGTGTAAATTTCAGTCAACAGCTTCTACGCTCGATAACCCTAGGATAGAAAAATCAGTATCAGCCTCCCGAATCTTCAATTTCCACTTTTATTCAGCATCCACATTAAGCCTACAGAGAGGCAAAAAAAGCAATCCATTAAGTTAATATTGACAGATCTGTGTGGTATGTATCTCAAGGATTAAAACATTAAGCCAAAGAAAGTATTAATTACTGTACTAATCTACTAACTAGATTATAATAATTAAATATTTAAAATGTTCGCTCTTGGTAGACACTTGGCGTGAGCTGCTCAAAGTGGATGGTTTAAACGAGGAATTATTTAACCAGCAAAACACAGCAATATCGTAACAAAATACACACACACACATACACACACACACACACACACACACACATCCTGCACATCTGAGAGGGGTTATTGTCTGCTTTTAACAAGATTTTAGTATAATTGGTTGTAGCTATTTGGAGTCACCACTCATGGCCAAGGTGGAGATTTACTGTTATATATTGGGGTGTGAAACTACTTGAGCCCATTCGCAGAGCCAAGGGTCCTGGCCATGTTTGAGAGAGCCGGGTTGATTGTTGCCAGAGGGAATATGTCTGACATCTAATCTAAAGTTCATTAAACAGCAATCCCTAGAAACATGCTACACTTGCACATTGATATGCCCTTACACACACATATACACACTCACACACGCTCACACGCAAACAGAACATAACCTGCACCAGCATGCACAGAGACATACATTTGCTATGTGTGGTTGCCCTCATTGGCCTGCAGTCCTTGGAGGTAGTTAAAGGAAGAGAGGGAAACCCCTCTTCTCTCACACCTCACCGCAGCTCAGAGGGACGAACATCTTATCTCACGACTGCAGAGAGACAGAGAATTAGGAGGGAGAAAGATGGATGGGAGTGGGTAATGTGAGCAGGGTTTTGCAGGCGAAGGACATACGGGATTGAGGGAGTGTGGGCAAGAGAGACAAAGAGAGCGAGAATATTCAATCAGTCTCATTTCTACAAGTTTTATGCACCAAAAAGAAGAAAGAAAAGCCTCCGTGGTACCGCTTATTAGAAATGCATTGTATAAGAAGAACGTAGGCATCAGCTGGACTACATTCACATTTTTTTCAGCAGCACATCTCACAGCAGCCTCGAATCTTTTCCTCCACACATACGCTAATTTGAAAACACTTTCTGCCCACCACATATGTGCGCGCTGATGAAGCGTTATCAGTGCTAAAGAATATTTCCCCTTATTTAAATGCACATTTGGGCGAGAAGGAAAGTGAATTGATTTTATTCATCGTGAGCCACGGCATGAGCATGCCCGATGCTATGAAGTCATTCCAAAACGGTTTCCTAGCAACTGTTGTCGGGGCAACCAGCATTCTCTGCAGACAGCACGCCAAGCCTTGCAGAGAGAGATACACAGAGAGTGACAGCATGGTGGAGAGTTGACCGTGGTTAAATTGGTGTTTGTGTGTCTTCATGCGATTAACAGCAACACAGTCTTTGCTCACCCAGGCTCATCATCTACATTCATGTGTCATCAATACTCATAGCAGTTGATGAAAAGCCTTTTCTTATTCAGAGGAAGTGTGTAGCTTTGCGTTTTTCGCATGATGAATCCTTTTTCAGGCAAATACACCCACAGAAATGTGACCTATTTCTATATTTCTGACGCACACTGTACACTCACACACATGCCCAAAGCATGGCCAGACACTCACTATTGCATGTACCAGTAATGATGCATCACCCACCTGCAATCAAACACTGCCCTCTACTGAAGAAACGCAAATCGGCCGTGCAGGCAGTTCCTATATTCAAATAAAAGGTGTCCTCCTTATTAAAAGAGCTTGAACGCTCACGAATATAGTAAAAATGTACTTTTTGTTCTTTCTGAATTGATGCAAAGATTTTTTTAATTATGTGAATTTCTGAATTTCGTTCTCTGGGATGTGGATTGTTGTATGCGGAATGGGAGAAGCAGATTTTTGTTCATTTAGTGTTTGTTTTTCTTAGTTTCCTGGTGTTGGTTTGTTTATGTTAGAAATGTAATAAATACATTTATAATAGATAGGATGAATACTGAAAACAACTAACAGTTTGATCTTCAATCTCTATATGGCTGAGCTATAGATCCTATCATTTCTTAAGTCTTCTTGTATCTTGATCTGACAATAATTAAACTTTTTGTGAAGAGTATGTAGCACTAGCATGACTTCATATTTATTAAGATACTGTTAGAACTGATTACTTCTCTGTTACAGGATATGATAATGAAGCTCACAAAATTCAAGGCAAAAAATAAAATGCTACTGATATTATTTTTCACTGATATTCAAGGATCAGGTGTAACATGTGAAATACCTACAAAATACATTACTTCTTCTTCATCATGGCTGTTGCACCTTTAAGTGTGTGGATAAACAGTAATTTCATACATAGCAAAACTAGTTCACTAAATAAAACATTCAGAACTGGAAAAGCTCAACTCATGTCCCAATATTCCTTTTGATGAATTTGTGTTTCTAATTCCAAACTCTGATTACATACTGTACTATGCAAAAAGGCTTGAGCCACCCCTCATTGCTTTATATTTTGCTAGGAAAATGGGAAATCAGTGCAGATCACCTCCCTTAATATTATTAAGAACTGGGCTCTGGGGAGGCCAATCCATAACTGATGGTGTTCCATTGTGTTTAGTCTATCCAGGTATGCTTTCACTGCATTGGCAGTGTGTTTGGGATCACTGCCATGAACCCAGTGCCAATCAGATGCTTTCCAGATGGCATTGCATGGTGGATCAAAATCTGACTGAAATGCATCACCAAACCACAACGAAGCCTCAACTGTATTTTATAGATGGCTGTAGACACTCACTTTTGTACCTCTTGCCTGACCTCCTTAGTATATATGAACTAAACATTTCTAATTTGAATTTTATTTTATGTTTCAAGTCATTGTTGGATCTTTTCCTATTTCCTAAGGACCTGATTTTTCAAAAACTGTTCATCTGCAGTGTTTTTTTTTAAGCCCGACACTTCTTCATTTGTCCTCCACTTGTACAGTTTCCTCAATTTTCAATTTTTTTAAGGACACACTGCACAACATGCTGAGATATGCCAAATTTCTGCTAATAGCTCTTTGGAAATTGCTTTGCAAAAATATAATTTTATGCCTGTCAAGCTTGGTTATCTTTGGCATTTTTTGATGAGTCAATGAAAACAACTGGAACAAATGATGTGTTTGTGCAACAGCCTGCTGGCAACAAAGTGGTTAAAGATACAATTTTAAACTCTTTGCTAAGTTGTCTAATATATATGTTGACAAAAACTGGTTCATCCCTTGATTTAGGTGACTTTTTTTTATGCTTGAATGAGTCAGGCCAGTGTTAAGTGGCTTAACAAAGAATATAAATCCTGAGAAAATGGTTAGATGCAAGGACTGGCCTGAAAATGGGTGAAAAAGCCACTGGCCAAAGAAAAACTTTGCAAGTCGTTCAGAAAGTCTGGAGGACTAGTACTCAAGATCACTTTTAAAAAGTTACAAGAAAGTCTGGCTCTTTGGAAGAAAAATATGAAGACATAAGGGCCGGCTCAAGACTTTTGCACAGTACTGTATCATTCTCCTGTCTTAAATGCAGTAATTAAATTGAAGAAAAAATGTGAAAAAAAAAACTATGCACTAAACATGCAAAGACATCAAACTCATCAATAAGAAGGATTCCCATTGTTCCTACTGTACATGCTAATGTATTTAAATCCTTGAATAGAAATATACAGTGCAGTACATCAATAGGCACTGAAAGCATGGTGCAATATTAAAGCAAAAAAGGTCATAATTCTTTTGAAAGATAGTTGTGATCTGACGTTTACATACACTCATCATGAGTATGAATGTTAATTTTAATTCAAGGAACTCAGTGAAGAGCTAAGAAGGAGAACTGTAGATTTACACAAGTTGGGAAGGTCTCTTGGAGCCGTTTCTATACAAATGCTGATTCCAAGATCATCTCAAACAACTGCCTGTAAGTGCAAGTTATTTGGATGTGTCACCATTTTGCCAAGTTTTGGAAGAAGACCCAAACTGTCACCCTCAGATGAGAGGAAATTGGTCAGGATGTTCGGGAACAAGCCAGGAACCACCAAGGCTCAAGCCTGCCATGAACTTAAAACTGCTGGAACACCAGCGTCATTGTCCACAGTGAAATTAGTTTTACATCACCATGGACTGAGAGGGTGCTGACCAAAAAAAGAAACCAAACCAAACCAAAACTGACACCTTCAAGCTCAACTGAAACCTGCAGGTACCCCCATGGACAAACCCAATGTCTTCTGTAGAAAAGTTTTATGGTCAGATGAGACAAAGACTGAGCAATTTGGGCACAATGACAAAATGTGTGTTTGGAGGAGTAAAGGTGAAGCTTTCAAACAAGCTTCATCATGTCTTTATCTCCCTCTAGAGGCAGAAAAATGAAGAGTTTATAGCACATGGGCTCTTTCTTTTGTTCTGTTCTGCTGTTTCATCATTTTCATTTTATCCCAAACCCATAAAGAATTAACTGTAAAATAGATCCAGGTCCATAAGTGTTTGGACAATGAGACAATCTTTGTAATTTTGCCTGTTTAAACCACCACAGTGGATTTTAAATCAATCACAAAGATGTGATTGGAGTGCAGACTTTGACTTTCAACATTAATTCAATGGGTTTAAAAAAAGTATGGCTGTTTAGGAATCACACACACACACACACACACACACACACACACACACACACACACACACACACACACACACACACACACACACACACACACACACACACACACACACACTTTTTGTAAGGATAAAAGAAAATGATAACTGAACATCACACCTAAATCATGGGGTTTCTAAGGGTCATAAGGCTTTGATTATATATTTTGTCACTTATAAATGAAACTCCTTAACACTGCCTTGATTAATTTTGTTGCTGCAAGGCTCTTTGCTCTTCTAGTAATATTTCTCAACAACTAGTTCTGTAATTTACAGTCTCCACACAGGAAGCTGACGCATAAAAGTTGCACTTTCTGCTTTTGTATACCTTTTCTGTTCCTTCTCTTAATTGAATCATGAATAACATTTGTTATTCACAGAAAACCAACAAAGCAAATCTGGTCGCAGTAATTGCTACACAATGCTATAAACGCATGGTGGGAAGAAATGACGTCATTTCGAGTTTCAGTTTCCCATTTTCAAGGGCACACTGATTGCAGCATAATGAACTCCACTGAAATAAATCGCTATACACAACCCATATGTTATTACACTGCTGCATCCATAAACTTTAGGCACATTTTATCCGTATTATTATATTTGTCTTGTTTTCTGTCACACTCAATCCCACAGAATTTTTTTCTTATAACTGAAACAACTGTGTGTGGGTGGTAATTAATATAGGCCTTGACATAAAACATGTACATGATCCTAAAGCTAACAGTTTTTGAGAAAACACTACTATTGCTCATCATGAATGCCTTCTATGAACATTAATCTGAGATCTTAAAGATCTTTTCTAAAAGTGTTGGATAAGATAGCAGTTGCTAGGACAACCAAGGTCATACTTCTGTGGAAGTGAGAGACTAAACAGAAAGACACTGCAAAGTCAGTCTCATGGGCTGTGCTGATTCAATTACATGTGCTTTTTAGTGGCATATTTAAAAAAAAAAAAACTCAGGCATAGATAAATATTAGTTTTAAGTGGTACTGACAAGGCAAAGAATTTCTCAGTTTTTAACCACACGCTAACACACAGTTCTCAGAAAGTCTACTGTTTCCTGCAGAAAACAGGATGTTGTTGATTTTCTAGAGCGCTCCTGGTTTCACTGCTTCTTTTCTGAGAAGCTAAATTAAACCATTTTGTTATAAACACACAAAAACATCTTGTAGTCTTCTTAGAGCATGTGCTTTGAATGTGTGTGATTATATAGGACAGTAATTTGCATATTTTCAGATGACATAAGCCACATTTAAAATTCAACAAACACAAACAGATATTTCTGGCCACTGATGATGACTGACTCTTCAAATCTCTCATTATTGCACCAAACTGTTGATGCTTTTTAGGTGCACTAAGAGACGGACAGGACAGAGGATAACGGTAGAAAAAAATTAAGACACTCTGAAATTAAAAGAGAAAAATTTAAGAGCTGGAAAAGTCAAAAAATAAAGGTTGGTCTGTTAAAGAGACTGTGGGGCATTAACTGTTTCATTCCACACAAACTTTGGCAACACATTTAAGCACACCAGGCAAGCATCATTTTACAATGTGCAGTGTTAATGTGGTGTAGAGGCATTTAAAACTTTTAAAATCTTTTCCCAAGTGTAACCCAGATGTTTTTGGTGTCTAAACCGAACCAGCGAGGAAAAAATATAAATAAAGCAAAAAGCTGCAAGTGAGTGAAGACGTAGCAAAACAGATAATGGTCCAAACAGAACGCAATCCACAGTCTCCTGGATGACAAACCTGCGACTCACTCCGCTGTCACCTCTTAATCCTTTAAATGCTGACTTTATCTTTGCAAAAGGCTGACCATTATCTCAGTTTCCAATATTGCCAGGGCCAATGCGTCACGGCAGCAACAGAGAGAAGAGCAGTATTTGAGCCCTGTGGATGAGATAAACCTGGCTGCTGAGCACTAAAATGGAGCTAATCAAAATTAGAAATTATTGCAATTTGATCTGTGTCCTGCCAATCAACCCTTATTATTCTATAGTAACTCTAAACCCTGACTTCTTCAGGGTTATTTCTTTATTAAATTAGGCCATTTAGCTCACTTTCCATAATAATAATAAAGTTTATGGTTTGACCCAGATGAAGACACTGTATATACTAGTTTCTGCAAATGGCTCTTCAAGTGTAAAGGGCATTGTTTTTTTTTTTAGTTTTTGGTGCAGTAAAAAGAAATCAGTAAAGTATTCTCCAAGTTAACCTTGCATAAGGTGAGTCTCTTTGTTATACATGTGCAAAGTGACACACCTGTCACATTTTCTCTCCGTGGCTACCTTGTAAGTGCTGCTAACAGGGCAGCTCTTCATTATGACAAGACCCTGTTCTCTGTTAACTCACTCCATATGGAAGACAATCAGCCCCTCTGGGACCTGTGTCAACCAGAGTGTGAAATGTCAGACGCATGCATGCAGTTACACACACACACACACACACACACACACACACACACACACACACACCCATAACCCACTGCAGTCACATTCACAGCAGCAGACACACACGCAAAGGGAGAGAAAGTGAACTTGGAAGCAAACAGAGATTGGTCTTTCTACTCAGACATCTGCTAGGTCCCAGAGACAGATGGTGAGCCAATCAGACCGCCTGGTGCCTCCGCTACTCCCCGCCTCTTGTGCCATCCTGCTGCCCCTCCCCTAAACCTGCATCCTGGCTCACATGACAGGTGGCACCTTGTAAATGTGACACTGCCACTGCCCTGGAAAATTATTTATGTATTCGCTTTATTAAAACTGGCATGCAAATAAGCAGAAAAACAAAAAAGTTGACTTCGACTCAGCGCTCTTTACCTTCTTCTCAGCCTTCACTCCCTCCTCTGCTGATAAATGCAGTGCGGCACCCAAACCAAAAGCTTATGTGTCCTGAATGACTAAACTGAAAAACACTGACCTTATTGTGTTTTGATGCCACAATACAAACAGAAAGTTCTCATTTATCTGCCCTGATTTATTTCCACAGCAGCCTGACCTTCTAAAGGGGGGGGGGGGGGGGGGGGGGGGGGTGGGTGGGTGGGTGTCAGCCATCTCATGAATGTCTTATGTGGGCTTTGCTGAAGGCAAATTCCTGCAAGTCCAAAAAAATAAAAAACAAACCAATGCAGGATGTAAACATTTTGTTTGTTCTTAAAATATTTATTCAAGAGACCACATGTCATGAGTATATGTGTATGTAAATGAAGGTGCGTGTGTGGATGAGAATAAAAGACACTATACAACTGTTAATGCAAATCAACATTTCAGCCCACATTCACTGTATGCACAAACTCATACACTGCAGCAACGCATAATTAGAAAGCCTGGATAATTTCACTGCATGGAAATGCACCTGAAGAGGTAGACAGAACAGAGATGGAGCTTTAACAAGCATCAGGGTGAAGGCAGGGAGCCACAGCACGGGGAAGGATTGGCAGACTGTGATGAGCATCTGCCGGGGTGTGCACGCTGGTGCTCATTAATGGCGGTTTCCTTAACCCCTTACTCACATCACCTACACCGGCTAAGCTCAGTTGATAACCTGGCAGCCATTAGGCTCATAAGAAATGCTGTCACACATCACTGAGAGACTGCAGCATATATTAAGGTGCCGGAGGGGATGCAGTGCAAACACCAGGCTGACATTGCAAACACTTCACACAGTCACACCTGAGACCTTCCGCTGGCTAGACACAAAGACCACCAACAAGCCAAATGAACAGCAAAGTCAGTTCATCTCTGCAGCTCATCAGCAGTCCTTAAATAGTCTGCAGTGTAAACAGCTCAGAAGGTTTAATTACATGTTTTAGTCACTGGCACACAAAGACCAACCTTTATGCATGTTCTGAGATTTGAACTGTTTCTCTTGTTTGCTTCCCCCTTTCTCACTCTAAAATCATTAAATTCTTAGCCAGTGAGTAAAACTAAAATAAACAAACTAAAAAAAAGAAGAAAGAAAATAAATGTGGAAATCAATTTATTCCACAAATATCACAGCCAAATCTACTGTGAAGAAGACGTTTTTGATGCTCTTTTGATCTTAATCAACCAATACTGTAATTAGCTGTACAGCAGCAATTCAAAGCTCCATTCATTATTAGTTGGTTTTATTTTACATTTAGCTGCTGTATAGTTTAATAGCTGTTTTTGACAGACACACTCCAAACAGATTATCTTACTTAACCAGCAGCAAAAGCCAAGTTAGCTAGCGGCGAATGTTAGCTGCTAATGTAAGTAAGGCAGTTAGCTAAAGGCAGTAAATAAATACATACCTTTATCAGAGAAGAGGAAGCCTAAGTTAACTCAGAATGTGAATACTGGACTTACATTTTTAGGAAACATAATTTCTGTAGGATGATAATGTTCTTCCACTGCTTAAAATGTTTCCAACTTAATATAGGGCTCTGGGAGGCTATGGATCTCATCAGGCCAAAAACTATGGCAAAAATTTTGTTCTTACTGTGTACCTCTTTGTATATGTGAGTTTCAGACTAAGACATATACACACTTTAATTCAGCTCATTCTATTTGTGAGAAAAAAAATTGTGCATTCAACTTTTTATCTTGGAAGTAAAATCTGCTACAAAATGTCAAATTCCAGTTTGGGGTGATTTGCTGTAAAGAAAACAAACATGCACTAAGCCACAGCACTGAATTAGAAGAAAATAACAGTAGTTTGTTATATAGAAGTCAAGAAAAAAAAATTGATTTGGTTGGTGTTACTTAATGGTAATAAAAGAGCATGCTTATTGGCCAACTCTCCAGTGTTACCATCATCAAATTTTTCTTAAGGTTATATATTAAACCAATATCCTTAAACTATTGTTTGCACTTCCAAATATTGCCATGCTCTTCATATTCACAAATTTTCATAAATAGAAATACTCTGAAAAGTAACACCAGTAGCACAAAGAGGTTTGAAAAAGGCTTTTTGCTCCAATGTAAAGTAAAAGTGTTTCTTGCAGTGTTTAATGCAGCAACTCCAGAGCTTCAGATCGCTGACATCAGCAGTACCGGTTCCTAGCATCACTCAGGCATGACTGTTCTGCAGCCAGACTGCGGCTGTAAAAGGGATTCATTTTTATATTATTACAGAGAAACTAGCACCAAATAAACAAGCAAAAAAAAAAAAAAAAAAAAAGGTGGTGCAGCAAAAAGTAGGCAAGAGTAGCCTACAGCGTGCAGACGGGAATATAAAGTGGAAGATAGTGAGGCATCAATAAAAAACAATAGCCGTAATAGGATACCATCTGTGCCTCTGCTTCTTGTTCATACTAATCACCCATAAGAGGCTGAAATCTGTGCAGGTTATAAATTTGTTCATTGGCAGCATTATGACAATATGTCTGTTTGTGTTGTTTATGATTATGTGTGTTTGTAAACATGCACCTTTGTGTGGATTTTAGGTAGTTCTAAAATTGCATTGAGCTTATTTTGTTTTTAAATGGTAGCGAAACAGTATAACGGTACTTCATTAACTGCTAACTAATGTGTATTTCCCAACCAGGTGTACCAGAGGTACAAGCAATTGTTTGGACATTTTGGCCACATACAGATGCACACATGCACACACCAAATGTTATGCCCCTCTGCCTTTGTTGCAGGGCAGTAATCAATTATCTCAGTATGATGTCATTCTACTAACCCTCCCCCATACTGTTTAGCCCTCCTCCATTTGTACACTGGCTCTTCTGCTGTTGTCTGTGTCAAAAATAGAATGTGTGACCCAATAATCCTATGCTGGGAAAATGATTTTCCAAAATGCATAGTGACATGTGTTTAACTTTTTGTAAGGATAAATACATATATTGAATGCACACTGCAGTTAAACCGCCTGAATACACACCCACTTGGTGCATCACATCATCGGGCAGTGATTTGATTATTGCTGAATGAATCCCCTGGCTTGATCACGCTAAGTCATCTGGCCTCCATCCTCAGTGACAGTATAATTGAATGAAGAACAGTAATGAAGAGACATGGGCACCAACGTGAAGGGCAGCATGAGGTCTGTGTTTTGGAGTTTCTCTTTCTGTATAGTTGCGGGTCCCTAGTTAAATGTTTACCTGAGCATAAATAACAGCTCACTTATGAGTTTATCAACATGATTTCACATAAGACAAAGAGCACAGAACAAATGTGCAGATGCATTCTGATTTGTGCAAGAATCAGAAGATCTCTAACATGCGTATGCAGATGTGTACAGTGAAAAAAGTGAGCTGCTGTTCCCTCACTGTACACAGAACAGACCCCTCCAGCATTAGGAAGATAATCCACTTAAGTTGTCTGTGTGTCAAGATACCAGCTTACCCTGCTGCTGGGTTTGTAAGGTCCAGTGTAACAGATAGCAAAATGCATATTGATCAGGTGTCCGGAAAAAGACAACTGCTCTTTAGGGAGAGCGCTAAAATTAAAATGAATGAATCAGAGCAGAATACTGGGGCAAACCGTGCTCCCATTTTTGTCAGTCTCATTTGCTTCTTGGAGTAAAATTCCATGTGACACTTCCTCACATGGAATTTATGATAAATCCGGGATTAGCTGCATCAGAAACCTAAATCTTGTGACACGAGCCTGTAATGAAATTGTATGTAGTCTTTAATTATTACTCTTATTTATCTCCTATATTCATTAAAAGGAAAGTCTAAATTTGTTTGAATTTGTTTTTGATTTAATTCTGTACCTTTCCATCATGGGTTGAGCTTGAAGGGGGGGAGGGTGTTCTCTGAGTGAGAGCAGAGCTAATCAGCTCAGTGATGAGTGTCACATAGTGCTTGTGCCAATTCTGATTTAAAATACAAAAAGCACCGTGCAGTTGTGGATACACAAATTGGTGGGAAGTGAAACAAGAACACATGCCTTATCACACAAATGTGGGATCAAAATAGTAAGTGGCTTTTTGAATCAGTGCTTCCCATTTAGGTTAGAAATAAAACTCAGAGACAAATCCCCGTTAATGCCAGAGAATGCAGTGTAGTTTGTGACCTGTTTTGGTATTTGTGTATCTGTGTGTATCTTAGCTGGAGTCAGTCATGCCATTAGAAAGAAGCCTTGTCTATCCACATAGATGCATCTAATATGAATCAAACAACAAGATGAGGTGGTGGACACTCAGTCGTCAGTTTCTTCTCCCAGTCATAATATTTCACTGATTCAAATCAATCAATCGATTGGATCTGTCTGACTTTGCTGTTTCTGATGTGACTTGTTTATTGTGCTGTCTGTGCAAATAATTTGCAGCAGTGCCTGTAATTACTGCAGCAGATAATCACCTAAACACCTGAAATATTAATAAACAGAGTGGCAGGCAGCTTGATCAATATTAATATCTTGGCTTGCACCACACAAACGCATGCAGACACACACATAGCTGCTAAACTCTCATTAATAAATAAGATGGGTTCACAGCATGAATGCAAATGTCATAGATTTTGTGAACTGAGCTCTGAAATGAGATATGTCAGTCTTGTTAAATGTGAACTTAGACAAAAGTTCAAAGACTTAAACATTTTAAAAAATGTGATTCCATAAGTTTGGTCAGCTTCACATGAATAAATATTTTTCTAAGTAAACACCAAAAGAGCAAGTGGGAAATGGGTAATGGGGACTGGTTCTTCTATAGCACTTTTCTACTCTACATGAACACTCAAAGCACTTTATACAGTGGCTCCAACAGGTGTGAAGACTGTAGGACATCCATCAGAAATGGAAGAGAGGCTGTGGAATTGGGATGACAGCAGGGCTTTTTGTGCCTGTCATCTATGAGAGCAGGAACACATAGACCCTCGATGCTGATGCAAAAAGATGGAGTAAAATAGTGTCAAATGCAGTGAAGGGACACAAATTCTTTGCCACAGATAGGAGATGATGCTGCTCAGAAGATGACCCCATTTATGTCACCAAGGCCAAAAATTCCACTAGGAGCATATTTTGATGGAAACCATCTTCTTGGTGATAATATTTGTTGCAGTGCATCACCTTCTAAACGCTTACTTTTAATTACCCCTCGTCTATTTATTTCATATTCTGTTCGAATCCTCATGCTTTGCCCTCCTCCTACTTTGCCCTGTCTCTCATCTTTAGCACCTCCTCCTGCCCTGATCCTTGTTCCGACCGCCTCTCCTCAAGTGGACTGCATGGCCTATCGCCATAGTAACAGACAGCCATGACAGGTGGAGATAGCAGGTAGTGCGGCGATGCATGACTCCCCCTGGGACTGCAGAATGCCAACACTATAGAATGAAAATGAGCAGAACACGCTCTCTTATAGGAAGTCACCCTGCATACAGGCTTTATGTTTATTCACTAGAGGTTATCATAGGATGGACATAGCAAAACCACACTGCCAGTGTTTCACAGTTAGGCTGGACAGAGGAGCAAGTGGACTTCAGCGGTTTTTAGCGTGTTGTGTATTTCTATTTCACCACTCTCTATTGCCAGATCTGAACCACGGTAAGCTAAGCCAATCTGTTTCATGCCAATAAAAGACTGGGTTCAACACTAACAAGATCCTACAAATCCCATGAGTTGCAGCAAATCTGTTCTCTCTATAATATGAAATTGATTTGATTCAATCTTGTACGTATATGGGCAATGATCACATGCTGACCTTGCACGAAACAGAAACCATATCAGTTTAACAACTTATCTGCTTGCACTGCAGGCGCAAACACAGGTCATTTTGCTCACACACTTAATCATACTATACATATGTATTAAATTACTTTGTCTCCAACATACAGTACACAGATACCATGATCATCACCGCACCCTCACATCTGCAGGCAGTGAAGCATTTCTCCGACACTTGACAAACGCAGTAGTGGAACACAAAAGCGAGAGTTTTCTTACGAGGATGGAAAATACACACATTTCTTTAGTGAGCTATGGCTCTCACTAGGAAGTTATCATAGGATTTGAGGACTGTAGATGTAGTAAAGGGGAGGGGCAAGCAAGCAGCATCCTTTTTAATGAGATGGCAGTGGCAGCATGGGCACATGCCATGAGGAGAATGATTAAAGAAAACCACACCAGAGAAGGAAAATGAAAACAACAAAGGAAAATGAGTAGATAGTGGTGTCAGTCCCCTACTCCTCTGCGACTCACCATAAGCAAACACACGGCTGATTCAGGGATGAGCTGGACAGCCATATTAGGATCCTCCTATAGATTCGTGCGCAAAGGGAATGCTGCCAATTTTCTAGAGGGACCCTCTTCGATGTCCTCTTAATTTGAGTCTTCACTCACAAAGTAAGCTCACGCTGTCCAAATGAAGACCTGAAGACCTTTGATTGGTCCCTCACTTTGAGTCCTTAAAACCACCCCCCCTGTGCTGCAGACAGTCTCTGGAGAGCCTGCGACTCCCCAGTCTCTCTGACTCTTCAGACTGTGTGGTCCTCCTTCTTCCAGTTCTTTGATCTGAAAGCAGAGTGGAACCCCCCCCCCAACTCCTCCTTTCACATTTGAAACACTCCCAGTGAACCCCACACCCACCTCCCCCCAAAACCTTCGTTACTTGGATGCCTCTCAGTAAATACTACTCTCCCTCTGTTGCTGCCCTCTGCCTACCTTTTTCAGTCTACTATCTATCAACACAAAGCACATCCAGGCATGCACGTGGGGCTTCGGTGCAGCTGCTTTCTCCCGAGGTTGTCCAGTCGCTGCTCCAGAGGATGTAACCTGCT
Source organism: Archocentrus centrarchus (assembly GCF_007364275.1). Lineage (NCBI taxonomy): Eukaryota > Metazoa > Chordata > Actinopteri > Cichliformes > Cichlidae > Archocentrus > Archocentrus centrarchus. The sequence continues at coordinate 22,831,868 of NC_044351.1, read as the reverse complement.
GGCATCAGTGATGCTCCCCAGGCTATACCACTCTTCCACTGTGGTGCAAAAGCATACGTTCACCTCAGCTCTCGGATCCAGCGCAGAGGGCTCCCCTTTACATTAATCCCCAGCCTCATATATCATCAGAATGAGACAAGGGCAAGGAGGGACGCAAATGAAGGAGAATATTATTGACAGTCTCTACAATGGTAGAGGATGAAGGAAAAGGCAGATAGGAGGAGAGATGTAGCGTAGAGAGCAGCCCCTGGTGAGAGAGGTCCACACTGAGATGAGTGTAAATGAAGGTGGGTGGGGAAGAGGGAGGGGAGACAGGAATGGAAATGCAAAGAGCAAGAACAGACCGCGCCTATCGATGCCGGCTGAAACAGCAAGGCAGCATGGGATGTGAGTGAATACTCCTCAGCTCTCGTGAAGAAAGGGGTGTGCATGTTTGGTTTGCATGTTTGCACACAAGACATAGACCCATAGTGTCATGTTCACAAGCAGCAGTGCTCCAAACACATAACTATGATTTTGTTTTGTTCCTTTACTGGACTGCGTTTGACATTAATAATAGGCATAAAAATGCTCTTAATGTGTCTTTTTTTGTTTGTTTGTTTGTTTTGTATACGAGAGGATGCAAAAGAGAGGCAGAGGGAGAAAGAGAGCTTATTAGAAGAAGGCCAGAAATCCTCTAATCATACAATGATGAATTCTATAGCTGGAGTAAGACCAAGACTTCAGGTATTATGATTGCCTCCATTGTGAGTTGGTTGTTTCTGTTTTTTGCAAATGGGTGCACCTATACTTAATATTAATTGTTAATTAATTAGTTATTAATTAATATCAACAGCATTATGATCACATTTCTGAGCAAATAACATATTTTAACAGAGGCAATCCTAAATCTTTATTAAATAGTTAATATTATTATAACAGTACTTGGTACCATTTTATTTTTTAAAACTTCTCAAAAGGATTTGTGTTTTATCAGCTTGTTTAAACATATTTATTTCTGCTTGTCAGCTAAATTCCTAATTTGTGATAATACTTGTTTTCATAGGTTCAACTCAAAAAAAATTCAACAAATTGCGTTTGTTTGTAGTGACAGGCTGCTAGTAACAGCCTTTATTATGCTTGAATCATTCACAGATGGATTGAAAATGAGTGAAAAATGTCTGGCTCCTTGGAAGCAAAATATATTGACACGAGGAGTGGCTCAAGACTACTCACACAGTACTATTAAAGTTTACTTATTCACGTATTTATATCACATAGGAAGCACCATAAAAGCACATGAAATGCCCGGATATAGGATAGATAAGTTATTCCGCACGTGCACAGTTCTTAGGACCTGAGGCACGCACCCGTTAAAATAGGAACAAAAAAGCTTAAGCTGTTCCGGTTTGGGTTTGAATTAAAGCCAGCAAAGAAAAATCTGTAGTGATGAAAACTTTTATACTGTTTAACATTTCATTGTTTGAAGCTTTAAAGCATCACGATTTTTTTTTCCGTGTGGAGAAGTGCAAGTTTGTTTGGTGAGAAAAAGCCTTTTATCAACACATTAATATTCCTCAAATAAATTATAACTGACTGTCTTATCCAACGGGCAGTGTGATATTATCAATGCCCGCCCATTACGCAGGCTCTCCTAAGTTTAAACTCCGCCCCTTGACTGTCGCTGCCTGGCCAGCAAAGATATGAAAATGAAAGTTGGAGCGTCTTATTTGCCACAGGTTTGGTTTGAACAAACACTTACATCTGGATGTGGAACAAGCTGACGAGATAAGGTGCGTATCAACCAGCAGTTGAGACTTTTTCCTCACAGATGCTGCAGCTCAAAATCGAATGATAGTTTGCGAAACAATAGGCGATGTAAAATCCTTCAAAACATCTTTTTACTTGTACACACCAGGAAAAGCGCTACTCATTATCATCAGCGCCATGTTTAAACGGCTTTAGGGAAAATGACTGCAGTTTGAACAAGTTTTGGTTGTATTTGTTTTTGTGGTCAAATTAGAAGCTCCAGAATTTCCTAAAATTATTTCACTGAGTAAGTCATCACATGTGGAATAGACAATGTGATTACATTGCGATGTAAATGTGTACTGTAAAATATGTTTGGCGAGCGTGGGCGGAACAGATTTAAACCAATCTGCGAGAGGAGCAAGAGTCTGTCGATGAAAGAGGAAGCGGAACTTGCAGAGGGCAGATGCAGCGTTTTGTTTTGTTTCCAGATAATTTTTAAAAATCTAGTTAGTTTAGTTTTCTGCTGTTCTCTGTAAATGTTACTTTCATCTGTTATTATAACTGCACATGAGCACTTAAATCTCTGATGCGCTCGTGTTATTCACTGTGACACCTAATAGCAGTAAACCTAAAATAAATCAATAATATTAATAATCGTCTGCTACTGTACACATTTAAAGTCATGGATATGATGTAGGAAAATACTTTAAGTTAGAAGATGATTCCTCTGTCATTCTGATAAAAATAACTAAACATTTGACCACCCTGCTTTACACGAAATGAAATTAATTAGTAATTTTTCTGGCAATAATGTATTAATTGAAATAAAAACTTATTTTTTAGGTGAGTTGCAATGTAGTTTATTTGTTTTTTCTCCATGTATGACCAGGTTTGGGAAATGCAGATTCAAAATTGAGTTGTGTGTGTTGTTCCCTGCTGCTTTCATGTTAGAGCAAAAATAAAGAAGTTTAATGAGGTGTATAAAATAAATATAAATGCCAAGTTAATTCTCTCTATCATTTTAATGTTCAATATGTTTCTAGGTTGCAGGTTTTCTGTCTGAGTTCAGCAGGAGATGGCACTGCAGACTGAGTCAATTGGTAATGAAAGCTTGGAGAACTGGAAACCAATTGGCTCTGGTGGATTTGGTGAAGTCTACAAGGCCAGACACAAGATATGGAAGCATGATGTGGCCATTAAGCTACTTCATCATGCTGCTGGGTAAAATTAGAACTGAAAAATTACAGACCAAACCTAAATTATTAATTTTTACACTTCCAAGCATATGAAATAGTACATTTCTAAAGCTTTTGCTTTTTATATATTCCTTCCAAAACTAGGGACGGAGAGCTGCACAAGGAGGCTAATTATATGGACAAAGTGTCCTGTGACTCTGTGCTGAGGGTTCATGGAATGTATAAAGGATGTCCACCAGATGGACGGACATCCACTCATTTGGGAATAGTCATGGAGTTCATGGAGAGAGGATCTGTTGAATCTCTGCTGAAGGCTCTGTCAGGTCCACCACCATGGCCTCTGGCCTTCCGCTTGGCTCATGAAGTCGCTCTAGGAATGAACTTCCTCCATTGCAATAACATTTTGCACCATGACCTAAAGCCAAGCAATGTACTGCTGAATGGTGACCTTCATGCCAAGGTAAAGTGCCAGCCACCAAACTCGTGAGTTTAGATTAAAACTAAACTAAAACTGAATTGTGTCTTTAATGTTATTTATTTTTTGATTATTTTGTAGTTGGCAGATTTTGGTCTATCCAGGGTTTCCACCAGCGCTTTGAGCAGTTCTGAAGAAAGGACCGAAGTGAAAGGAGGCACATATAAGTACATGCCTCCTGAGGCTTTTAATGCATCATATCAACCTGTTCGTACCCTTGACATATACAGGTAAACATTAAAAGAATGATTATGTGGATTTATGTATGATTATGAATTTTGTTGTGTTAATTTCTTTTCTTTCTTCATCTTGATCAGCTATGGTATCCTTCTGTGGTCTATTGTTTGTGGAAAAGAGCCTTTCCCAGGTACAGTTAATTGATTTCAGTGACCTACCATTTTTATAATTTTATCTTTCTTTTTTCGATAAGTTTCCAATTTATTGTTCAAATGATTTTTTAAAAATTAATTTAGAGTTCATCTTTTACAATAAATATAAATTCTATCTATCAAGTACTATCATTTGTGCTTATATATTTTGATGAAAGTCTGTTGTATTTCACATAGATGCCACTCTAGCTCTTTTGGAACTGAGGATCCCCAAAGGGGACAGACCTCCCTGTACTGAAATAGACCAGACGAAGGCAGAAGGACTGAAAGAGCTGGTTGACCTCATGAACAGGTGCTGGGATGGAAAACCATCCAACAGGCCGAAATTTAAAGGTATGTGTTCACTACAGTTGGATGCTTTTTATGCTCACTGTTTTCATTGTTTAACATTTTTGTATGTGAGTGTGATCCCATCGATAATGCACACTCTATTTTCCAAACATTATGCCTTTTAAAAGTGGACCATGGCTTTGTTTCAGAATGCCTTGAAGTTACTGAGGCCGTGTTCTCAAAGCACAAGAACGGGATTCACGATGCAGTGGGCCAAGTCAAGAAAATATTGGTGCAACTCAATATATCATTTCAGAAAATGAAATAATAAAATACTGAATAGTCATCAATTGCAATTTAGAGGGAGTACTTTGAATAGATTTCTTTGTGTTTTGTTAACTCTTCTGTTCTAGGATAATCAACATTCATCCAGTTCATCTGGTTCTACTCCTGAGATGTCAGGTAGGTTCTTCAGTATTTATCCTCATACTTTTTCCTTTCTTAATGACAATAAACATCATGCATATATTTTTTTTTTTCAGGACAGTCAGAGTCAAACGACACAGTTGATGCCAGATCTGCTATGGAGGTATTTGTCCTTTCCGTCTCACAAACCTGAAAAGAAAAAAAAAACAAAATAGAGCAACTTTATTTAAGCATCACTGTCATCACAAGGGACTTGAGAACAACAACAACATTAACAGAGGTTTTGTTGTGTTATTTAAATTGCATGTTGCAGCAACACATAATGAAATCCTTTTTTGGGATCACTGGTCTTCTTAGTTGATATTTAAATTATGCCACATGTCACAAGGACACAAGTAGGTAGGATTCACAGTTCACCTGTGTGTCCTTCTGTTCTGCTGTAATAATATCAATTTATGGTGAATACCGTTATGAGACTTCTTTGTGTATGGTTTCCCTCCCTGGTCTAGGTTACACCACCCAGTAATCGACGGTCCAACACAAGCAGGCAATCTGATGTTATTCCTAAGACGCCAGGTAGATTCTTTAATACAGTTTGTTTGTCACCTGTGTTTATTCTCATACATATTCCTTACTTAATAACGATTAAGACAGACAGATATTTTATTTATTTTTCAGGACAGCCAGCAAATGATACCGTGGATGTCCCATTGCAGGTATTTGTTTTACACTTTGTCCTTTGTCTCTCAGTTAGTTGAAAGGAAATAGCCGCTGTGACCTGAAGAGAACTGAGAACAACAACATCGACTTAACATTTGTTTTTGTATCATTACACATACTAAATATTGTTTTGAAGAGGTTGGATTTTTTTTTTTTTTTACTTGTTCACAAAGATGTGTCATATTAGGATTCACAGTCAAATCAAATATTTGTGTATTAGTGTAGTGACATAGTTAAAAAGTATAGACTACAAATGTTTTATTTTCCTTTTGCCATCAGAATTCTGTCAGCAGTTCTGCTAGAAATCTGACTCCTGCAGACAAAGGTGCGTATTCTTTATTATTTCACAGTTACAGCCACAGTTTTATCATTCTTTTTAAATACATGCTATTATTCTTTTTCATTTACAAACAGCAAAGTTTGTTGACAAGAACAGGGCGAAGTTAATACAAGAGGTTTCAGAAGTACTTGCAATAGCAGAAGAGCTTGAAGACATGGTCCATCCCGAGGCTTATTTATCGATTGAAGCTAAATCAACAAGCCAAGATAAAATGAGGGAGCTCTATGGAAGGACATTGCGATCAGGAGGGGAAAAGGTCAAAGCAGCCTTCTTTGATGCTCTTAAAAATCATCATAAGGAACTAGTGGAGAGACTTGGTATGATTTATTCTTGTTAAAGAACTCAAAGACGGTTTAATATAGAACAAGTTTATAGGTTTTAATTTCTCTTTCAATTTCTTTTGGTGGCTAGTTCCAAAGCAGCTGTGATGATCCTGCATTTTATGCACAGAAGGTCAAAAACTTTACTTTTTTTTCTCTTAAATTTTTATTTATTATGAAAAAGCTAATGAAGAAACTATATCTAATTTTTTTTAATGTCATTTGATGACATTTTGTTACACTGTATTTGTTTTTTAGAAACTGTGCCAGAGAAAGAGTGGAGAAAAAAAAAAAAAAAAGAAGAAACATTTCTTTATTCTGATTAAGGGACGAGACCTCACCTAACAATACCAGCTGAAAGAGCAAGGCAGCATGGGATGTGATGAATAATCCTCAGCTCACTTAAAGAAGGGGGTTTGTTTACATGTGCACAGAAATCTTTCCCATTGTGCTGTGTGTAAGTAGCAGCGCACAGAACAGTGGTTTTCCTTTGTTGCTTTACAGGATTTTGTTTGACATTAATAATCTACTAAAAAAACTCTTAATGTGGCTTTGGTTTTGCATAAGAGAGGATGCAAAAGAGAGGCAGAGAGAGTTTATTAGGAGAAGGCCAGAAAACACGTAATCAATCATACAACTGTGAGTTTGTTGTTTCAGTGAGTGTTTCACTGAATGGATGTACCTGTACATTTGCTTGCAAAATTCATCTTAACAGCATTATGTTCAAATTTCATAACATAGAACACATTTTTAACAAATCTGCAATAAAATTTTTTTTATGATAGCAGTTACTTATTGCTATTTTGTTATTAAAAACCTTCCCAAAAAGACCAGAATTTAATCAGTTTGTTCAAACTTTTCACACGTTTTCCACCTTGTCAGCTAAATTCTTCATTAGTATTCAGACTCACTTTCAGTAGTGACTAAAACTTACTTTTTAAATCACAAAATGCTGAAAGAAATTGTCACTGACTTGCTGTCATATAGCTTACTCTGAGAAATTGCTGCAACCTTATTGTAAGCTAAGTCCTTACTGTATAAATTTTTAAAAAGGCATTTATGGGAATATTTGTAGTTTTCTGTTTTTTCTGGTTAGCCTTCCTTTTAAATTGTATTTTTTACTTTGGATGCTAAAAATGTTATAGTCCTAGGTCAGTTTGCCCAGCATTTTGAGTTTTTTTGGATTTTCGATCTTTTCTTTTTTTTTTGGTAAATGTTCCATTGATTCTTGGTTTGCTTGGTGTTTATGTCTTGTACATTTTCTTAATTATATTTAATCTTTTTATCAGTTGCTTAGTTTCTCCCTCAGTGGTCCTCCCTCCTGTGTTAAGTGCTGCATTATTCATGTGTCTGTGTCTTTCCCATTTAGTTGTGTCATTTGTCTTGCCTTTCCATTTAGTTATGTCCCTCTTTCTGTTTTAGTTGATTTAGTTGATTAATTACCTTTTGTATTTCCATTCAGTCCTAGTCTCATCTCCATGTTTTCCTCTTGTGTCTCCTGTGTTCTCAGTCCCTTCTCCGTACTCAGTGTTGGTTATATTTCCTGTCTTATTGTGATAGTCTCTTGTCTTGTGTGTTTTGCATTTAATTTTACTTCCCTTGTCTTGTCTTCTGTAATTTGTTTCAGGTGTATTCCCCTCCTGCTTCCCCTTCCCTCGTTACCTCGTGTTTATTGTCTCAGTGTTCCCTTTGTCCTTTATCAGAGTCTCTGTTCATATTCCTGTTCACATCTGTCTATGTCACTGTTCCTATGCTCCCTAGCTCCAGGCTTTTCCTTGCCTTAGTGTGTCCCGGCTGAGGTTTTCAGCAGTTTCAGTTTTCCTTGCCCTCCTACCTTATGTTCAAGTTTTGCATCTGCCTCAATAATGGCTCGCTTTTTATTGCACTTGGGTCCTCACCATGCTTTACAGACTGTAACAAAAACAGCACTTTGGAACTGCTGTGTTGGAAAAGCTTGCTTATCTGCTTGCTTATTTATATCACTATCCTAAAGCCTTTTGAAAGATTGTGACTAAAGTGACAAGCCAAGATAAAATAACGGTGCTCTTTCTATGGCTCTTTCTAAAGAAGTCAAATATGATTTAATAACCCTAACCAATAAGTTAATGGTTTGTAATATCTCTTTTATTTTCCTGCCTAGTTCCAAAGCAGCTTTGGTGTTCCTGCATTTTATGCACAGACTTTTCCTGCTTCTTAAATTTTCATTTTTTCTAATATAATATAGAAATGTTATAATTTTTGAGCATATGTAATGTGATGATATTTTCTTACTCTATATTTGTTTAACAACAAGCCGTTAATGTAATCATCTTTTTGTTAATAATAATAAAAAAAATCTGTGCAAAGTAAGTTTGGTTCCTTGGCTTTTCTCTTTTTTTTCTCTTTTATTTACTTTATTTATTTAGCTCAGTGTTGTATTAGCAATCAGAGACAATATTTTTATTGGGGGGGGCTTTGTTTTTTTCTCCATCCAGTAGGATAGAGGGAGCAGCAGAGAGAGAAACAGAGAGAGAGAGAGAGAGACCTTCTAATAGGCTTTTCTGGTTCAATCCCTCCGTAACTGTCACAAGCAGTCAGTCAGTCACCTGCAGATGATGGCACCGAGAGCAGTAAAGTTCCTCTCCTGTCTCAATTAAACATGCAGGTCAGTTTGTTAGTGTCCTCACACTGAGTAATGGGCCAAACAATTAACTGATTCAAGAGTCAAAAACTCCTGCAGTAAAAGAAATAACATTTTAATGACCTTGCTGTGGTAAATTCTATTAGTTAAAGTCACTGTTGTTCTCATAATATGAAAAAATATTTATACAGCGCTTTTGTTGTACTGCTGTGACAAAAAACTGTGCTTCAGGATAGAGGCCACTCCTAAATGTGTGACAAATTAATTACACAACATTTTGTCTTTAAAAGTTATTCTCTGTCTCATGTCTCAAAGCCAGGAAGTTTGTAAGTATTCTGGGGTTTGACCTTGTCTCATTCACAGCTTTGTGTTCTTGAGGGTTTTACAAGCACACACACACACACACACACACACACACACACACACACACACACACACACACACACACACACACAGACCTTCACAACATGGTAATCCTCCGTGAGGAAAGAGTATTCAAGTGTCATCTTGACCCATCCTTCTCTTCCTCAGTCCTACTACCTCTCTCCACTCTACACCCATCTCACCCCACCCCATCCTGCATTAATGCTCCCAATCCTCTTTGTGGGAGAGTGACGTCTGCTACTGTCAGAAACAGAGTTAAGCTCAGCAGGCACCAGGAGAACCGAGTGGAGAGACGCTCCCAGCCTTAGGGATAACCAAGTAAGTTCTGAGCCTCCAGGGGGGCGAATCTCCGCTACCTAAACAAGACCCGACTCTCCTCCCCAGTGGCTGCTTGTTCCTTCAGCTGGGGAGCATACAGGGAATTCTAAATTTGCTGTGCCAAGATAGTGAACTTCATCATCAGGTGGGTTAAACAGGCTATCCCCCTGCCCGAGGGCCTTAATGGCCTCCAAGGATAAGTGATAACAGGAATACAAACTCATCTGTGAGCAAACCACGTTAAGGATTTTCTGTTGCTGCTTCTTTGATTTTTTTTGACAACAAATTTTCCTACAGGTTTGTCACCTGTAAGCATTCCACTGAAAGCCATGTAGTTTTGACCATTTCTGTCCCACAGGGAAGAAAAGAGCTGGCATGATAGCTTACTCCCACATCAGGTGTGTCTGAAAGGTGTTTGTGTGAACAGGCACTCAAAGCACTAGCTGTGTTAGAGTGCGTCTCTCGGGGTCTGTTGAGGCCACTGTTTACTTGCAGTGTGACGGTGTGATTCTGTTTGTGCGTATGAAACAAGTAACAAGTGCTTAAAGAGTGCGTGAGGTGGTGGGGCACCGTGGAGGTCAGAGCCCTGGATTTCTTAGAGATGGAAGGTCATGCTTATGACCGCTTTGGAGATGGAGAGAGGGACAGTTACCTCATCGACTATAGAAGGATTGTAGGAGACATGGAACCAGCACGGCCACGTCCCTCAAATAGAGATGGGGAGCAACCTCACCCGTATGGGGCCTATGCCCACCCCGTGCCGCATGGACATGGATATGAGACAGCAGCCCAGCGTTACAGCGCTACACGCATTCAAGCTGGATATGAACCAGAGAGGTCAGTCTCACACTCTATAGTGGTCTATCAGCAATCTTCAATACTGCGAGGTCACAACCTTCTCTGGTCTGCAGATGAGAGACTATGAAGCCTCATAACTTGTAAACATTGCATTTCCAGTAGCAGCTGAGCTGTTTTCACTTTCTAGTTGCTTTGGCTGTGTGCATTACAAGCTCATTTATCAGCTACCTGGGCAGCCTACCAAATCCTCTTACCTACTGTACTGCCGTCATAGGTGTAAAGAAGGAGTTTCCATTGATAAGGACGGATTCCTTTTGTTAGCATTTCCTGTCTTTCCAACATTTGCAATAAGATATAGTTACAGTATGTCTGTAAGAAAGAGAGAGATGAGTCACATCCATGCTTTTGGAACAGGTATAAAGAGATTCAGAATTTAACTGCTGACGAATGGACCTTTTTTTTTAATATATTACATTTTCTCCTGAAGTAATGGACAGAATAATAAAATATTTACTTGAATATTTAAACATTTGCAACAAAAACTGTAATTAATGTTAATTTAAAACTACACAAATGATTAAGTTGTGGAAAAAGAAGACAGAATATAAGCAATAGTGTCATCTTTTTATTGTCATATATCAATATTTTACTTAATATTCAGATGTGGCACTGCAGCTAACTCATATTCGCAGCTGAGAACATGAGTTGTGCGTTGTATGTGTGATGAGCGATCAGTGATGTGCGATTACCATGATGAGTGCATGTGTGTATTTTTATATTTCAGCATGGCTGACTACTTGATCAGCGGGGGCACAGGTTATGTTCCTGAGGACGGACTCACAGCACAACAACTTTTTGCTATCGGGGATGGACTTACGTACAAGTAAGAAATTCAAAAAGAAAGAAAAAACAAATTCATGGCTTTGCTTACATACTGACACAGATCCAGCTGCACCTACAGAAACACAAATATATAGTTATGCAATGTCTTCCATTAAATGTTTATTAATATCAGTGATGGCACATCTGCTCAGATTTTATATGGAGGATTATTATGAGTAATACTACTTTCAAGGATGACTCTTGAGTGGTGGTACAGACATTAAAAGCAGTGTGTGGCAGTGTGTTTGTGTGTGTGTGCCTGCACGTATCAGCATTAATGGCTGTCAGGGTAGTTTCCTTAATGGGGCTATGTGTAGGGTTTATCAGTGTGCAGAGGATAAATACAGAACATTTCAGTGTGTTACTGACAGATTATTTCTGCTCACTGTCAGAAAAATCTTTTAAAAAGTATTGCCTTGTAGGAAGGACTACGTGACATACAGTTCACATAAACAATTATAAGGGATAGTTTTACAAGTGTTTTGACGGTCACTGGCACTACTAATATTAGAAACTGGTTACCAGTCACAATAATGAGGCTGGTATTGTTTTTTCTCATTGAGTCTGTGTGTGTGTGTTTCCTTATGGCAAAAAGTGGTTCTGGAGACAATTACAACTTCAGGAACCACCACAAAGGTTGTCAAGTTAGATGATTGATGAGATGCAACCCACGAGTGCTAACAACTCATGTGATGAAGTAGTAATCATTTGGGATCAGATAATCAACGTGCTGATGAGTGCAGTGACCGGTGTGATCCCATCGCAAAGTGATTTCTAATTTCATTTGTGCAATACTTGATAGTTCTCATGATTTTCTCTCCACATCTGTCACCTCTCTCCTTTTCAGTGACTTCTTGATCCTTCCCGGTTTCATAGATTTCACCTCTGATGAGGTGGTAAGTGTCATCATACTGTCTGACATATTAAAGGCCACACATAACCTACTGTTCAAAGTTGCTCAGTATACGGTTCATAGATTGGTGATATAGATATGTTCCTCATCATGGGCTAAGTCACAAAAGTAGTTGCTGTCATCTCTCTGAGGTTGCCACTTTAGTGGCTGACAACACAAGAACTTTTAAACTGTTAGCTCACTTTGCCTGTGATAGCGAAGTGTGCTTACTGTAGCCTTCAAACATGCTGTCCTTTAATCAGTCCCTAACTGTTTGATGTGTTGCTTAGTTAAAGGTGAATGTGCACAGGGTTGTATATTTGACTGGCATTATTTTCATCTTTTTGAACTCTGCTGGGACAGTAAATTGATTTCATGACTAGGTCACATGGGTTATTGCTGAATAGCAGGTGTTCAAGGCAGCCACCTGGGCCCTTTAAATAGTCAACAGGTGAATTCAGCATGTCTACTTCTGATGTGTCCAAATTGGCTCATTGCATGGGAAAATCAACAAAACTTTACCATTTGGTTAAGGAATAGGGGACCGTTTTAGATTTAATTTGCTAAAATGTGTGTTATAGGCCTCAGTGTTGCAATATAAGGTGACAATTTTGCTTCCAAATGCTTTGCTCTTTTAAGGATCTAACATCAGCACTCACGCGAAAGATTACCCTGAAGACGCCTCTGATTTCATCTCCTATGGATACAGTCACAGAGTCATCCATGGCCATCGCCATGGCAGTGAGTACAAACACTGCAGAGTGTTACATACATCGTACCTAAGAGTTGATTCAGTATTCCACCACTAACTGTTAAAAGTACACCTTTTAATGTTCTTAACAACATGATGTTTTCCTTTACTTCCCTGTCACTGTTTGGCTGGTTTCAGCTGATGGGAGGGATTGGAATAATTCACCATAATTGCACTGCTGAGTTCCAGGCCAATGAGGTGCGCAAAGTGAAGGTAAGACAGAAAAGTCACTGGACACATGAACTTAAATTAGACAAATAAAATCATCTTTGATCAGTGAACATTATCAGTTACAGAACTTAATTATCACTCAACACTTGTGCTTTTGTTTTTGCTAGAAATTTGAGCAGGGCTTTATTACAGACCCAGTGGTAATGAGTCCCCATCACACAGTAGGGGATGTGTTTGAGGCCAAGATACGCCATGGTTTCTCTGGGATCCCAATTACAGAGACGGGCAAGATGGGCAGTAAGCTGGTTGGCATCGTTACCTCCAGAGATATAGATTTTCTGTCTGAGAAGGATCATGACCGCCCCCTGGAAGAAGTAAGTGTATCATTTATTGTAGCTTGTGTTTTGCAAGAATTTGCATATTATTTCAGAATATGATATTGCAGGAATTATAATATCAAATAAGTGGGTAGATTTTATAATACGCTCTTCACAGTTTCACTATTTTCTAACATAGGCAATGACAAAAAGAGAAGATCTAGTTGTTGCACCAGCTGGAGTCACACTGAAAGAAGCTAATGATATACTGCAACGTAGCAAAAAAGGTAACTCTTCAAAGGGGGTAACTCTGCTGTATAGGCAATCATCATAATTTTGACTCAAGCAAATTTGTCCATTCCTTTCCTTTTTTATTCTCCCAGGTAAGCTCCCCATAGTTAATGACAATGATGAGCTGGTCGCCATTATTGCTAGAACTGACTTGAAGAAGAACAGAGATTATCCTCTGGCTTCCAAGGACTCTCGCAAACAGCTGCTGTGTGGAGCTGCCATTGGTACCAGGGAGGACGACAAATACAGACTGGATCTCCTCGTGCAGGCTGGAGTTGATGTTGTCGTCCTGGTAAGTTTTGATTGTGCTGGGCTGAATTGTTGAATTTGTTGGTGAATCAGTGATTTGACTCTGGTGTTTTATGACATATGATCAGCCAAATCCACTGGTCTTATGATGATAGTATTATGATGACTGTATTATTGTAGGGTCTTTACCCACAATACAAAGTGCCTTGAGGCGACAGTTTGTGTGATTTGGCGCTATATAAATAAAATTGAATTGAACTGAATTGAATTGAATAGGATGAATGCAAAGGCTTTGCAGTTTTTATATGGGAAATATTCTGTTCACGTATTTATTCTTTCAAATGAATTTAAAACACATATGGCATTGTAGTGCATGGGTGTTTGATCTATCTAAATTTCAAATTTTCCTAGAATTTTGTTTTAATGCTATTATTATCATTACAGGACTCCTCTCAAGGAAACTCAGTATATCAAATTAACATGATAAACTACATCAAACATAAATATCCTGAACTGCAAGTGGTTGGAGGAAATGGTGAGCACACCTTTTCTCAGGACTTTCTTCCAAATTCATCTTCTACCTTTGTGGCCTTCTTTCTTAGACTCCTCAATCCCTTTTCTGTTCCTCTGTCTCTCTCTAGTGGTGACAGCTGCTCAGGCTAAAAACCTCATAGATGCTGGTGTGGATGCCCTGAGGGTGGGCATGGGGTGTGGCTCTATCTGTATCACACAGGAAGGTACGATCACACTCAATCATGGGACATAATAATGTACAAATCTTAATCATTGTATTGGGGATGTTCTGCATTTCTCAGTAATGGCATGCGGACGACCCCAGGGTACATCAGTGTACAAGGTTGCAGAGTACGCTAGACGTTTTGGAGTGCCAGTAATTGCTGATGGAGGCATTCAAACTGTTGGACATGTGGTAAAAGCTCTCGCCCTGGGAGCATCTACAGGTAAAAGAAAGCAGTATTCTCCCATTTCCTCAAGATTTAATCCAGTGGATAACTGAGTCACCTGTTCTGTAAATTTCTCTAAACATCTCTTTTTCTTTAACAACCTTTTTTCCTCAGTGATGATGGGGTCATTGCTTGCAGCAACTACTGAAGCTCCAGGAGAATATTTCTTTTCTGATGGTGTGCGCCTAAAAAAGTACAGAGGAATGGGATCCTTGGATGCTATGGAGAAAAATAACAGCCAGAAACGTTACTTCAGGTAAGGTTTTCACTGATCCTTTGCTCTATAAACACTTATTCTGGAAAACCTTTACCTCTTTAATCATATGATTCATATTTATATGTCCAGTGAGGGAGATAAGGTGAAGGTGGCTCAAGGTGTCTCGGGATCAGTTCAAGATAAAGGCTCCATTCATAAGTTTGTTCCTTACCTCATTGCTGGCATCCAACATGGCTGTCAGGACATAGGAGCCAAAAGTTTGTCCATTTTGCGGTAAGTGTCAAATTGTGTGTCTGTTTCGTGCGAGATTTTCTATGTGAAGGCTTTCATAAAGTATCCTCCTGTGATCTGTTCCCAGGTCAATGATGTATTCTGGAGAGTTAAAGTTTGAGAAGAGAACCATGTCTGCGCAGATGGAAGGGGGCGTCCACGGGCTTCATTCGTAAGTCTGACCTGTGACCATTTGCTTCTGGTGACCTTTACCCCTCCACTGCAACCCCTTTTTGCATCATTTACTGTAGATCTATTTGTATTTCTATTTCTGCAGTCTAAATACTTTGATAGCGGTGACAGTATGGGAACATGCTATTGTTAGATATGTCCTTTAATTTACCTTCAGCAGCATCACAATTGTCTTGTCTTTTCCTCTTTTCTTACTCATGCTATCATATTAGATATTCTTTTGTGCCATGTAAGTAATCATATCTCCATCTTGTCCTTTCTTTCATTCATCTCCATTCATTCCTGTTTTTGTAGTTGTAAAGTTTATGCTTTCACTCTTTGTTTTTTATTCCAAATGAAGTTACGAGAAACGGCTTTACTGAGGCAGGAGGAAGAGGAAACACTCGATCGGGACCTAACGTCCCGGCCCCAGCAGCTATGAGCAGATGCACCGGGCGCATGTGATTGAACTGCAACACACAAAGCTCCTGTGACTTCTACAGTCTAAAGTCTAACACAGCTATTCTGTGGCCCTCTTTAAGTTCAAAGAGCACAAGAGGATAAGTTCAAAGGAGCAGGATTTAAAGGACGGTCACAAGAAATCTTTATCTGCTGTTGTCCCACCAACGCTGAGGTGCAGAGGGGATGATGTATTTATCTATTCTGCTGTTCCCTTTCAACAAGAAAAAGCATGCTTTTGATTATATTATATTTCCATGCTCATTTAATATACTAGCCCCCCCCTGCCCGCCCTTTTTTTTTTTTTTTTTTTTTTTGCAGAATATCAGGTAGTCAGTTAAAATTCCATGCCAAAATTGTAACAACAAGTGTATAGCGCTATGATCATATTTTTTTAGCACTCTCTCTCTCTTATGTATAACACTAACAAACAGGAAGTAAACATGTTCTACTTACAGCAAGTAAAATCTTACTCTCTGAGCTCTGTGCTGCTCTGTCGTAGACGGGACAAAAACTGCATCAGCCTTAATTTATAAATGAACACTGGAAATAGGAAGCACCTTCAAAGAACAATCGTGCAATTTCACCTCAAATTTTACTTATTTTAATGTTATTGCTTGAGTGAAAGGAGAGTATTCAGTTTTCATATATCATCCTCATTTTTATTTTCATTATACAACTGAAGCTTCATCTCAGCATCACAACAGTATATAATATATGACATAGTATAGTTGTTTTTTTTTTGTTTTTTTTTTCAGGTTCAGTATTAAAAAAATATATTAGCAAGTCTGTTAAATATAGTTATAAATCAGTAGTATTGTGGTAATATATAATATTCCAGTTTTGAGTTTTTCCTTTCTAGAGCTCTTTACGAAAAGCTTCTTTTGAGTTTAGGAATTAGTTTTGAATTCAATTTCTTATTTTCAACATATGACGATATGACACATATCGGTTTTTAACATCTTCTATTGCTCAACCCAAGGAATCAATATTTTATGTAATGTAAATTGTGTTATATAGTGGCTGTATATGTACAGTATTTGAATAAACATAATTTTTCAAACAGTTAGATAATATTTAAAAATTGTTTTATTACCACTTCAGGCGAAAATTGTATGTACCCATTGTGATGTTGTCACTTTCATTCTTATATTCCACAGTTTTAAAAGAAAACACCTGTAAATGATCCAGGAAATGAAAATTAAAAAAAAGCCTGTTTGCTCCTACTGGTACTTAAAAAAGGCAATTTGAATGCTTTTGCACCCAGACATCAAAGAAATCTCAAAAGTTATATATTCAGACTGCAGAGCACACTCCAATACACTGTACTATCAGAAAATGGAAGTTGGGAAAGTATATATCACAAATCACAGCAGATGTCAACAGTGCAAACGTGAACTTTTTTTGAGTCCATATTGCTGTTAAATTCATTGATACTCTCCTCGATTTTCCCTCAAGCAAAACAAAGCAAAAAAATGAACTCCTGCTTAGGTTAACTTCTTTGCAACATATATTATTTTTCAGAAACACACTTAATTCTACATATGATTTGAATAGACGTATGCTAAAATCAGAATGTTGCTCAAATAAAACATAACTGTAAAGAACAGATAAGTTGCTGAAAACAGCACAATGAAGTCAGTCTCATAAACCAGTTTTTGAATATACAGTATCAACTGTACAGTATTTACAAAACAATATTTGGGCGTACCTCATGTTTATATAACTTTTATGACATATACAGTCTACAGTTTAATTCCTCCAGCTAACCTTAACAATTAAATCTATATAATCTGTATTCCAGTTACACCCAGATTCTTTTAGCTTTCTACAGTTCAATGGTGTCACTGCAAACACTCAGGGCATCAATTTGTCTGCAGACACTGACAAACTCTGCTTGTACAGCCATATCCCATTCCAGCTGCTTGCTTTCACTCAGGTGTTTAGTTCCTGCCAATCGGCTGGACCCCTGACTGTCCTGAGACGCTAAGCTCAGGGTTCGGTAACGTCTGTGGTAGGGCAGGTGGGGGATTGCTCGCGGGAGGCTGCTCTGAGCAAAATTTTGCCCTCTGTTGGCCCATGAATGTGAGCGCAGCTTTCCTGTTTCTTTTGAATGGCTGCAGAGACCCTGGGTTGAGCCAGTAACACTCCCTTTCCAATCCCATTGCTCCGGTGATAATGGTTGATTTCTACGAGATGTCATGCAGTCATGTGGTTGGGAATACCTTGAGGTGGAGATGGCGTTCTCTTGATCAACATCTCCACAAGAAGAAGTTCGGTAAAAGGTATTTCCCACAGAGCTGGATCCTTGCTTTAATGTACCTTGGGTTGGAGAGCTCAAGGAAAGACTTGAAGAAGCTGGGAACAGTCTTGGGAAACCAAAGATACTATGAGAGAACAGGGATTCACTGAAAAGAGCTTGGTCAATACTGCGTGACAGGTTTATGGGAGATGGGGGCCGCAGGTCCACAGTAGAGTCAGTCTCTAGACCTAAATTAGCCAGTGATGATAGGCGAGACGCAGCTGAGGTTGTAGGTTTATGCGATGGGTTTTGGGGTGTAGGTAGAGGTAGTATAGTTTTGTTTAGGCTGGGTTTGTGAACATAGTCTGGTCTGTTTCCAGGAGGCTCCACAATTGAGCAAAGAGGAAGAACTTCTGACTGCTCCTTGGTGACAAGATCACAGACCACTAGCTTTTCTTGCTTACCCTGGGAGAGGACGGGAGAATTTGCACTATCCTGAGAGGTTATGGTGAGCATTCGTGAAGGGGACCCGCATGATAGACGGGACCAAGATCCTGGTCTAGGATGAGTTAGGGTCTTGTTAGTAAAGTTGGTAAAGAACAGAGGGTGTGTGCCAATAACAGACAAACCTAGGCATACTCCAACCTCACAGAGTCTGCAGCCTACCTGGTAACCCCACCAGGGCCAAGGCTGAAACCCATGGCCATCAACTCCACCCAAACCAAGGGAATGCAGGATCCCATAAAGCTGAAGACCTCCACACCCTAACAAACACAAAGAAGTTCCTACTCCAGCTCCTGCTGCCCTGCCCCAGTCCTTAATACTAGCAAAGGGGCAACTTGCAGGTCGCATCGCCTCAGGAGATCCTCCACTCTCTCCATTGTCATTTAACCTGTAAATGTGTCTACTGTTGACTTGTGTTAAGCAGTAGAAGATGAGGTATGAGAATGAGAGAAAGATGGTAAGACACACAAACAGGCCCTGAGGAAATAGCAGGATTACAGTAGGGAGGCTGTGGAAGAGCTGAAAAATGCCAAAACACCCTAGAGAGATCAGAAAATGTAACAGGGACATACATAACAACAAGCAAGGTTTTGGCAAGGCTGAGAATGAGGGAGAAATACCAGGTGGAAGTGAAAGATGCTTGCGGGAACGCAAGGAAAGAAGAAGCAAAGCCAGGGAAAAAGCTGAAATCAAACATGGTAATGGCAGTTCAGCGAGCAGCAGAGAGACCGCAGGGGAAAGTCGATCTTGGTAACTGTAAGCATCGTAAAGCAAACAGAAAGCTTGGATCCCTGCAAATGCTAGAATGAACAAGTGCAGCAGTGTGAAATAGGGGCTTCCTGGGGGACACCGCAGGGGCAGCCCTAACAGGCAGACTGCAGAGATTAGGCCAAATACAGTGAAGACAGAGCCCAGGCCATAGATATGTGCTTCCCATGCAAATCCCCATGTAGCGAGGGCAGAGTTCCAGTCTGAATACAGAGGGACCAAAAAAGAAGGGCTGAGAGCCAGAGAGGGGTGCAGAGCCTTGTTGGGAGTAAAATCCTCTGGGTGGGTAGGTGTCCAGGAATGATTTAGTGTTTTGCAGGTTGTAGCAAATGTGTCCATGTTACCATCTAGCCGGATTGGCCCTCTGGCCTTTGAATCATTCTTGGTGTCATCTGTAAAACAAGAGTATAATAAAACATTAACACCATATTGGTTTTGTCAACATAAAGCCAAAAGGTAGAAAATTTAAGTACAGACATAATTTAAGGTTTTTGGCTGGCAAATGGTGCAAACATGCTAACTTGCTTAAATAAGATTGGGTACTAATACACAGACAGTGTAAAAGATGGACGTCGCTACTATGATATCACCCACTGGTTTGTGGATAACTGTTTTGAAGCCTCCAGAAAAGTAAGTGTTTTTGCCATTGCCATCCTAATGTTTTGAAGCCGGATGTGTTGAGAAAGGCCGGGCCTGAGTGTGAAACAGCACAATTGTAGCCAATCAGTGTACACCAGGTAATCCTCCTTTCTAAAACACAGTATGACCTATATTTATAAAATGGACAATTTTTTTTATTCAACATGATTTCCAAATTATTTGGAAATCATGTTGAATAAAATCTATTTATTGGCCCCCTGGTGGCCAATAAATAGACTGCAGGTTTGAGGCACTTGGGCGTTGGTTTCACTTTCCAGATCCAGAAGCTGCGTCCATCTTTTATACTGTTTATGATATCAAGACTTTATCATGAGCATGTTAGAATTAAGCTCAAAGCATGGCTTTGCCTGAGGTACATCTTCACTTCATGTATAGCTGTGCCATTACTTTTTGGTGGTTATTTGTGTTATGACCACTGTAATAATGACAAATGTATTTTTTCCCCATGAAATGAACATACTGTTAATAATCTAAGCACTGGATACAGTCCAAATTTAATTTTATATACAATCTCCATTTTCTAAAAAGAGAGCAGGGTGTAATGTGCTATTCGTGAAGTTAATCCATAATAAAACAGAATAGGCTTGTAACTGGGAATCTAAGTGGGTCACTGACAGAGTGGGAGCATGAGCAGTAGGTTGTGTGTATATGTGTTCGTGCAAAAGTGAGGACAAGAGATACTGTATGTGTGTTGATTAGCCAGTATTGACCTCTCGGCTGCTCTCATTTTGTGTGGCTATTATTAAGGACGGTCAAGAGGTATTATACTACCTGTAAGAATGTGCAAAGGTCTTTGTGATTGATTAGAATTGTGCATCAAATAAATAATGTAAGTTTCTCGTTCTTTAGATGAAATAAGCTGTATGGGGCCATCTGAATCAGGGAACCTACTGGTTAAAAATGGAATGTGTCCTATTTCTGGTCCTCCATTAGTGGTGAAGCGATTACATCAGTAGAGATGCAGCAAACAGAGAGCGCTTTTAAACACTTTCACTCTGCTCCCTATGAAATCTAATAAAAAGGAGAAAATGTTTAATGTATACTTCTTCTTGGCACAGTTATTCAACAAACTTTCTGTTTTGCTGAAATGCTGTGGTATTAAATGCATAGGCAGGAGGAAGTGACTTCTCTATACATTTCTGTTGATGTCCTCCTCCCCTATGCTTGTAGACACAACACATCATTTACTTTGACAAGCAAATGCCAGTGTGAGTGTGTGTACAGTAAATAGTATGTGGGACACATTATCCAGTAACCTCTGGGTGTGGGTAATGGACACTGACTGCAATGTGAATAATTTTTTTTATTTTACTTTAGCAGGAGAAGGAAGTTTGGAATTGAACAATCTGCGTTAAAAGAGTTGAATGAGCAAGACGGGGAAAGAGAATTGAAGGAGAGCTAGAGAGAGATTTGAGGAGAGTGATGCAATCCATTCTGTGAAAACAACTGTGTTTGCCAGCAGAATACATATCATCAACACTGCGGTGATGCATGGATTTTGAATTTTTGGAGGTTATGCAAGGAAACTGATAAACTGGACAATTCGCTCTAAGCCTTAAGTGATGACAAATTTTTTTTTTCTGATGTCAATTTTAGTTTTAAAGTAGGCGTGTTCTAAGTAATTAAAGTACTCTTACCTTCTTTTGCCTCCATATTGGCACGTCCTCTGTGCAAAATAAGATCTGTAATATTAATGAATCCATCTCCATTTCCCTTTGTGGACACAGAAATGCCTGTGGTCCATCCAAGAGTGTCTGGCCCCGGTCCAGTGGGCAGCAATGAAGCTGAGTTCTGGTCTGGTGTGTGTGATGGTGTGAGTGAGCCAGGCAGAAGAAAGGGTAACTGACTATCAGTCATCTCATTTGGAAAGGCTGGGAATGTTGGCTGATTCTCTACAGTCTCTGTAGGATACAAAATAGATGCAGTGTTGGTCTCAGCTGGCTGATTCTTTAATGTTTGTTCTTGGGTAGGCTTGGGTGGTGCACTTGCTGATGAGGATTTCATTGTTTGCATTCTCTCCATGGAGGTAGTATCTACTTTAGCACCCTCAGTGGGTCTGGGTATAGGTCCCTTCTCATTAGGAAATAAAAGGGATGTCTCAGTGCTGTCCTGTAAATCACTGTATTCGCCAATCACACCTTGTCTGTCTGCATCCTCCGATGATGATAAAGGCCAACTCAAAGGTAGACCCAGGAACTCTTCATCTTCGGGTGCAATCATGGGATTACCTGGTGCTAAACCGTATCCACGAGGTCTATGTGAGAGCTGCTTGAGAAACTGGCCTGCTGTGTCAGTGCCTGGCTGTTGTGTTTCTTTTACATTTTCTCCAGTTAACGCTGTGACATGGAGTGAGAGAGGCAAAGAGAGAGGGAAGAGAAAATAAATATTCCACAGAGAGACCATGGTGAGGGTCTGTAAACTCAACTGCAAAGTCATTTGGAGTTGTTGTGCAGTCACATGTTTGACCGAGCCCTAATCTCAGGTTTCCAAAGATGTCATTCTTAACACACCTGGTGAAAATAGAGAGATAAATCACATGCAAGATACAAGTAACGCAAACACTCTTCAGATATTGCTTATCATTTGGACATCTTCAATATAAAAGTTAAACTGCTGCATGCGGGTGAGAGCTAAAATGGAAAAATCGTATACAAAAATAACTGTAATATGACGAATATGAAAACAGTGTACTGAAACCCCCTACTAGACTATAAATTCTTGAGACATGCACACAGTAAAAACATTAGAATGCAGAAATCTATTTAAACAAGAACATAAAAACAAGACATTAACCACACAACTCTGTTTGTGGCAGCCATCCTTTTTTCAGCTTTCTTACCTCATCAATAGCCCTCTTTGCTGCAGCCTCGTTAAACATATATGCCACTCTGTGCTGCTGCATGTCTGCAGTCTCTGTCTGCATAGCACGGCGCGTCCTTTCATACTCACTCTGCTATGCCCCTGTTCTATCCATCGGGTTGCCGACACATGGGACAAACCCCACCTCCTCTACCACAACCCCCGCCATGCCCACATGCTGCTTCTGCACTCATCTGACAGTGAGACCGTTTGCTGCCTTAGATTCTCCTAAATCAGAGCCAGTATCGTTATGAGCGTTACCTTTTTTATAGTTACATAAGAACCGAAGAGAAGCGTGAACGAAAAAGAAAAAAATGCCAAAGCAGATCAACACATGCTGTAGTGTGCCATTTACAAGTAAGCATCAAACAAACAGCTCAGCTTGAAACATTTCAAGTAAAGTATATACTGTGAAGCAGCTTTTTTAAACAGCATACATCTATAATGCATGATAGTAGTTACTTGCCTGTATATGAACACAGAACACCAGAGAACCCAGTAGATGCACTATCTTACAAAGATTTTCTACCACCAATTATTGCGGGAAAAAGACTGTAACGGTGTTATGCTTTTCACCTTCTTTATTTCCCTCCTTTTATTGTTCACGTGAGCTGTTTTTACCCAGTGGGGAAAATCCAGTAACCTCATGGCCTAATTCAATTCCCATGAATGCTTCTAAAATAGACACTGATCCACATACCTTTGGACATATTTGGGGACAGTGAGCTTGAGGCGCAGACAGACATATACTCTCTTTGCCTGGATGTTGCAGCAATCTCAAAATTTTTGCTTTATAAACTCTTTACTGACCATTATTGTTGTATGGGAATTCTGCCAAATGCATAATGATTGGTCACTGGGATGCAGACCTAACTGCATCCCAAACAAATATGCCAAACGTATCGTTAGGACAAAACACAAAGACATAAATTAGGGTTCTGCGTGCCAAGACACACACTGGTTGTGCCTGTCAACACCACAGATAGTAATAAAGAGTTTACTTTTGCATAAGTACAGCCAGAACAACAGTGAAGGCTATGCCACACCATTTAGACAGTCAGAGATGGGAGATAGGAACTTCCCCAGGGGTGTGATTAACCCAATGTCTGATGAGGGCACAGGAAAGCATCAACCCAGCCGTGACTAAAGGGGCTGGAAAGGAACAATGACAGGCCAAACATATGAGCTCAGAAAGGGATATGGCCAAATGATTGCCGCCTCACACTTGCTATCTGAAATCACTGAGCAACTGGTTTTTGTTTAGACAAATCATCCTCCAACAAGACAAAGTCAGCAGGGACTGGGGTCCTGTTGGGAATGAAGACTGTCAGGACAAGACCCATAAACAAAGCTGCACAAGCAAAGAGGAGGATAAAAGCAAGCAATGCCCTTGGTTGTGATAAAAGATGTATATAGGACAAATCTTATTATGCACTGTCATACAATGATGCCCTCATCCATGCAAACATGACCTTTACACTTCACCTCATTTCTCTGTTATTGGACCAACAAAGGGAGTCAGAGGGCAATGACACAATCACATGCATCTCTTTGTGAATACTCAAGAGAATTATGGGAAAATAAATCTAAAAGTACAAAAATGAAACACAGGCATCACAAGTGTCTTTTTAAGAAGTGCTCAGTGCAATGGTAAATTCTGGATTAGTTATGTTTTATAACAGGAAATTTTTTGTGGGACAACCATAAAATAATGTCACGAACTTGAATGAATAATTATATTCAATACTTTCTTAATCATTCTTAGCAAGATATTAATTTTAGATTAGATATCAGATATTTAACATTCTAGGGATCTCTAAAAATATAGATTTTTTTAAAATTTATTTTTAGATTTTTATCTTGTAACTTCAGCATTTTTAAGTTAATACAGAGTAAAATGCAACTGACCAGAGGCATAAGCTACCATTATAAACAATTAAATAATCAAAATACAGCACTGTGAGAAAGTATTTGCCCCATCCTGATTTTCTTTTTCTTTTTTTCTTATTTTTTTGCATATTTGTCACACTTACATGTTTTACATCATTAAACAAATTTTAGTATTAGACAAAGCTAACCTGATTAAATACAAAATTCAGTTTTTAAATGAGGATTTCATTTAATAAGGGGACTCTGTGCATTGATTAGACAAAAGCTGAACTTTTTTGGAAGGTTTGAGTCCCGGTACATCTGACGCAAAACACAGCATTTCTTAAAAAGAACATCATATCAACAGTCAAACATGATGATGGTAGTGTGATGGTCTGGGGCTGCTTTGCTGCTTCAGGACCTGGACAACTTCCTGTAATCTATGGAACCATGAATTCTGCTCTCTACCAGAAAATCCTAAAGGAGAATGCCTGGCCATCAGTTGATGCCCCCCCCCACCCATGTGGCCAAATTAAAACAATTCTGCAAGAAGGGTGACCCAAAATTTCTTCAAACTCTCTGCCAGTTATTGCAGATGCTCGACTGTACTTCTTGCTGCCAAGGGTGGCACAACCAGTTATTAGGTTTAGATTAATTAATAAAATGAAATCATCATTTAAAAACTGCATTTAAAAAAAAAAATTTACTTAGGTTATCTTTGTCTAATATTAAAGTTGGTTTGATGGCCTGAAACATGCAAGTGTGTGAAATAAGCCAAAAAAACCCCCCAAAAAACCCAACAACAACAAACCCCCCCCCCCCCCAAAAAAAAAAGACCCTCGGGTTATTTATTTATTTGAGGATTTGGCTATTATTAGGCAAAAAATATTGGGACTGTAGTATCTAATTACCAGGCTTCACAACACCTCCATGTACATTATTTGCATTTAACTACATGAACTGAAGCTGGAAATCTTCTCTTCAGTTGCTTCAGGGCTATGTTTGAAATGCATTGTTCAGGCGGGCATACAGATCCAAAATTATACCATTGGTCACTGTCCAGGTATTTCTAGACCACACCGTAGGTGGCCGACAAATATGTAATCACTCAAAGTCCGAAGAAGAAGAAGGAGGAGGAGCGAAGAGGAGGACTTACGGAAAGGAAATAAGGTCAAAGTGAGTCTAGTTCCGTCTTCACGATTTCCAGCTTTGTTGGGGGCCCTTAGGTTAGCTTGATATTAACCTTTTTTACTACTGCAAACAGTGTTTTTAGGAATACCCGTTCTTTTTTACTAGACATTGCTGCAACAAAATTGGATACAGATTTGTAACTCCGCCAAAGACTATAGTTACTAGATCAGTGGGTTTGACTAGCGAACACTTTCCATGCTTTTACGGTAAGTCTGCTTTTGTCCTAGCATTGCATTTGTTTATTTGTTTGAATAGCTAGCTGCAAAAGGCAGGCTAACTTGATATGTTTATGGGTGATTTTAACTAGAACAGTGTTCGCTAAAAAAAAAAAAACTGGGTGGGTGTTAGTATTAGTGGGGGTTGGGGGGGATTCGCGAAGATCTATACAGTGAGCTTTGTTTGCCTAGCTTAACTTCAACCACCAGTATAGCAGCAGCGAGCGGGAGGACCGAGCGGGACTCCAGCAGGATTTTTGGAAAAAAGGGAAAATTACTACAAGAAATAGCGGAAACTGGTAAAACTGCATGAGCTGCCAGTAAGTTTGCTGTGCACAAGAACACAGAAGAAAGTAAGCATGTACTTATTTGTTTGGGACTTAGAGCAGAACAAATGTCAGTAGCCACCAGCTAATTACAAGAACACAGGACATTTTTCCAGAATATCTTTAGTTTGCCATCGGGCAGTTTTTCATGTGTTGCATTCATTATAAATGTGTGTGTATGTGCCAGCTGTGTGCATGCCCTCTGCTGAGAGGTTGCATCCTTTCTATAGAAATACTTAGACAAAAATGCTTCCGCCATTTTACTCACTATAGGCTTTGATCATTCCCATATAAAACCCCTGATTTATGTGGCTTTTGCATGAATCAGTGAAAGTTTTTCCTGCACAGAAGCATTGTTGTTGCCTCCCAAAATATATTAAGAAATTACAGGAATGTGAATAGATTTATTACAAGGTAACATATGGACGCCTACTCTTGGTAGGGAAAAAAAACCTCAAAGCTAATGGTATGGGCGTGTATGTGCCTGCTCTCTGCTGAAAGTTTGTGTCCTTCCTATAGACATGCTTGCACAAAAGTGCCTCCCTTTTGCTCACTTGGTCTGACTATAGGATTTGAGCATTGCCATATAATATGGCTGACTTAGGTTTGGCTTTTGCATGATTCAGTGAAAGAAATAACAAAGCTAAGCAACAGGGAAGCAGCTTTTATAAGTGCAACATGTTGAACTGATATATAACATTCTAAGTAACAACATTATTAAATTGTTAATACAATATAAGTAATCAGTTTAAGTTTAGCATGGAGTGATACTCATTCTAGAAATTGCAGATGAATAAATATTATATACAAGGTTTTTCCTGCATAAAAGCATTGGTTCTCTCTTGAGTAGAGAGAGCAGAGTTGTCTTCAAGTTGCAGCTGCTTGACGAGTAATCTTTAAAAAGTCCAGTGAAAGCATTAAATCTTGTATTCACATGTTTTGAGGCTAAATGAAAGAACAGATGCACTTTTTCTGTTTTTTTAAAGCACTGGATTCATCTATAAGACATGAAAATAGGCTATGGTCAAAGTAATAGGCCTATATGAGGCAACTCAAGGTTATGCCTCAGCCTTGTATGAGTTAAAAAAAAAAAAAAGCACGCTTGAAAACATTTTTTTTTTATAAAAATGTTGTTTGTCCTAAGCTCATCTCATGCCTATATTTTTGTCTTTCATGCAGGTAACTTCATCTCTTTCAATCCGCTTTTCGGTCTTACAAGAAAGCCCGTCGACTGCTGACATGTTTGCAAGTGCAGCTCTAAGAAGAGGCGTTACTGCCCATCGCTTAAGTAAGAATGCCACCTTCTACCTGAATGAAGCAAAATTTGCAGTCCCTGGATGCCGGACCCCAACCTCAGAGCATCACAAACCCCTGCTGCTGATGTTACCATGGTTGGGTTCACGTCCCCAAGCACTGGATAAGTACTGCGACATCTACTTCAAAACAGGCTTTGACGTGCTTGTGTTTGAGAGTGGGGTAAGAATTCAGGGACTGAGAAACTGAAGGATATGTTAAAGTTAAATAAAGTTCAAT
The DNA here is from genome assembly GCF_007364275.1 of Archocentrus centrarchus. Classification (NCBI taxonomy): domain Eukaryota; kingdom Metazoa; phylum Chordata; class Actinopteri; order Cichliformes; family Cichlidae; genus Archocentrus; species Archocentrus centrarchus. The sequence goes on along the minus strand of NC_044351.1, from coordinate 22,804,082 downwards.
TTCCATGAAATTTGTGATAAACTACTTGTACAACTGCTCATTGACCCCTATTGCTGAAACTTAGATGTTTGAAACTGATCTCCATGAGCGGTGACGAGGGCACGTGCACGGGCTTCCTGCTCGGCGGGATCGGGGAACTGAGGTGTTTGAAACTGATCACGGCGATCAGTTTCAAACACCTCAGTTTCAGCAATAGGGGTCAATGAGCAGCTACTGTTCAGATGACCCTGAACCATACCTAAACTTTAAAGTGCATCGTGTGTGTGTCTTTTTCTATATGTTAATAAATTATAGTCTTTTTAGAAGCTTGTGCTTTGAGTGCAGGCAGGCTTGTGGTTCCCAGAATTTCCAAAAGTACAATAGGAGGCAGTTATCAGGCCTCTCTCCTGTGGAACCAGCACTGGAATAAAAGCCCTAAAATATGGTACTGTCTGAGGTATGATACCTCTGTATCCATCACAGATACGGACAATATCCCAATCAATGCACACGGATCTTTAACGGATATGTTTTGGAGATTTCTCTGTAAACGGACAAGATTGGACCCTGAAAAATCCAAACTCTGAATGACCATCTGTTACAGATCTGGATAATATCTGGATAATATCCAATTAAACATCTGTGACAGATCAGATCTTCCTGTATTCTCTCTGGAAACATTACCGATACGTGGCTGATACTTAAAGTTGGATCTGCCACGGATCATTCCAGAGCGTTTCCGGATACAGGCCCTTTTTCGTCCAGTGCAGTTCCAGTTTGGGAGAGACTACCTCTGCTTTCAAGATTAGGCTTAAAATTTCCCTTTTGACAAAGCTTATAGTTGGGATGGATCAGATGATCCTGAACCTAAATTATATTGCTGTAAGCTCAGGCTGCTGGGGACTTCTCATAATGTAATAGGCACTTATCTGTTCACCATGCATTTATATGCAACTGTTACACATCATTACCGCTTACCTACTCGCTCCCTTTATCTCATTTCTTTTTTTTTTTTATCTTTTTGTGCTCTTTTTTGCCATCTTGTTATCATTTGTTTTGTGTCCACTTGTAGGATCCTTTAAACTGTAAAGCTTTCTGAGGTCTTTAACTGTTGTGGTAAACTGGTGCTATAACAACATAAATTAATACTAAATCAATGTAAATGTGAAGGCCATAGAGTAGTAAACTGAGATTGCAATAGAAACCAAACTTGTAAGATTACAAAAGTAGGCCAGGGGGAAAAAAAAACAAACTGTGGGGGCTCTGTAACTTTATTTATAAACCTTATTTTGTGAAGTTAATTCACTCTGCTTTACAGTCCAAGTCTAGTACTTTTCTGAAAGGTTGATCATTTTTTTCTTTTCTTTGTTCTGAAAGGTACTTGGGTTCCTCTGGCCACGCTGGGGTCTGGAGCACGGAAGGATGCTACTGGACCTGCTGGAGAGTGAGCGCTTCGTGTCCCGCCCCCTACTTGTACACGCCTTCTCCATTGGTGGCTATACATTCTCCCAACTGCTTGTACATGTGTCCAAGGATGCACGTAAATATCAGGCATTCACGAAAAGGATCACAGGACACATTTATGATAGCATGGTGGCAGGGTCCCTGGAGCACATGGCAACAGGTCAGTTACCTGTAACACAAATTTTGTCTAATCTCTTCTTAAAATTGCAAATTAAAAAAAAAAAAATTTTCTTCTCTCTGTTCAGGTTTGGGGAAAACTGTATTCCCAAAATGTGAGTCACTGATAAAATATGCAGCCCTAATGTATTTCGACAAGTTTAAAAGCCAGACAGTGGACCACTTTGATACATGCTTGGATGTGTTTTGGAATACTCCCGTCACCACTCCTGCACTGTTGTTCTATTGCAACAATGATCCACTGTGCGACCCACGAACTTTGACCAATTTGGCAGATTATTGGCGACGGCGTGGGCTGGATGTTACGGAAAAGAAGTGGGAAGATTCAACTCATGCCGGTCACTTTAAGAGGCACCCAGAGGAGTATCTGTCCACAATTGACACATTCGTCAGGTCTCTCAATTTTACCGTACTCAAGGCCAAGTTATGAGGTGTTTCCCAAACAATGCTGTGCCATAGGAACTTGAGTTTTCTGTGTATTAACCTCAAATGTTTTAAGCTCTAGTGGGCTACTGTACTGGGAAATTTGAATTTTTGCACTAATTGGCAACTAATGAAGGTACAACAACAGTTCAGTTAAAATACTTAATATACACAGTTCGACAAACTGCGAATCAAAGTATATCAAGAATAAAATGCTTTATAAATGGATTACAACACTGATTTCTTAGTGGTGGATGAATGTTGCAGCGTGACATCTGGTCAGGAGTGCCTTAAAACTTGATTTCAGATTTTTACACTCACACTTCTGTTGAAGAATCCTGAGTAATTTCTTTGGATTCTAATGTTAACACATAAATATAGTTTTCCATATTTAAAAAAAAAATTCTATTAACTGTCTATTAACTGAAACTAAATGACTGAAGACATCCTCGCAGTGATATCTTTAGGTGTAATTTGACAGGTGATACAAATATTTGATACTTCAAAATCTCATTTGAAATGCTGTAACCAGCATAATTTGGCATCTTCATATTACTAAAATATAATGGTTTGCCAAAATTGTTTGTTTTCTGTTGACTCGGGTCATTACAGCTCAGTGTGGTTCTTTAGCCTTTTAACTTTGTAAGACATTCAGTGCTGTTCTCAGTTAAATATATGGCGTAAATGTGTACATCATTGCATTTTTGCACAGCTTCTTTGGAAATGGGCTTGTACATTGGAGTATGTTTTAACTGTACTTCGCCCCTCACAAAAGCAAATTTTCAAAACAAATATGAACTTTGCATTTTCCTGTTTTTTTAATGCTTTCTTGGAGATGAATGTAAACGGTCGGGAAAAGATGTGAACAGAGATGCTACAAGCATACAAACTACAGGTGCTTTTATTCGTGAAACACACTACAGGTCAAGTCAGGTGTTTGATATTTTAAGTGCCTAAAGCAGGGGACAGCATGAGCGTGCTTATTAACTTGGGCACACAAACCAAACAGTTTCAAATATTTAATGTTTAGGTCATTTCTTTGGATGCTTGAGTTCAAAGTCATGACAATTCTCTGGTTTCAGCCTCCTACATGTGATCAGTTGCTGCATATATAGTGCTTCTGGATATTTCTGATGTGTTTGAGACAAGGTTAATCATTCGAATGATCAGCAAATTAATTTTTGTATTATTGAATATTTTAGTAGTTTAATGTTAGTTTGGCAGGCACTGCACAGTACACAGAAGAAACAAAAAAAGGAGACATTAGCATGAATACAGGCGAAACACTGCAAAAGTTGAAATGTGTAAGCCTAATTAATAAATTCAGATGTTCCACTAGCACCACAGAAATGTTTTTTTTTTAATCAGCAAAGCTGTCAGGATGTTCAGGGAAACGCTCAGAAACCACCTGAAGTGTACTTTACATTTTCCTTCTCAGTCAAGGGCTATTTTTTGTTTAGGAACATCAGCAGTAATATTTGCTGCTAGTTGATTATGTTCTCATTTGAAGATGTAAAACCTCCTTGAATAATTTTAATACTGAGTTGCTCCTCTTTCTGATTTCCTGCTTATAACTACATCATACTGTGTAAACTGAAGTAAATGCAATACTACTTTACCTTCTGCTGTTTGCTTCTTACGCAAAGCATTGACTCTGTTTACCTTAAGAAAGCACATCACTTGTTACTCCAACCTTATTTTGCCAAAAGTCTAGCAAGAACTCACGGGTATTTGCTGAAGCTAACGTTCACAAAAGTATATGTTCTATGAATTTTAGGTCTCTCTCTGTGTTAAACTGTACCTCTATGAATGTGTCTCTGTAGTATTCTTGAAGGATGTAACTAGTTAAATTTGGGAAAATGCTGTCTTTTCAGTTGATCTTTTTAATCATTTTAATATAAAAGAGCTGTAAGTTAAAGGAGTTTGTGCACCATATTATGAAACCTCTAACACTGTGTAATAAAGATTTGTCTGTTTTTAACTTGAACCTTGAAGATGACTGCAAATAATTCAAGTTTTTTTTCTTTCATGAAGCTTAATTATGAAGACACTTTTGTTTTGAAATTTTGAAATGTTATTAACTTTTTTCTAAAGCTTTGCACTTTGGCCTCATGGCTTTCCACATTGACCTTACAAAAGAGTCTTGGGAACTGCAGATGTGTAGAACACAGTTTGTAACTAATGAGAAGTATTTATGTTATTAGGTCCTTATCCCTGAGATTTAATCACATACCCTCAGATGGACACGTAATGAAACTAAAGATAACCTCTGGACTTAAAGCTTTTTGAATACGCAGACAGGTGATAAGGAAGGAAAAGAAATTAACCTTTGACCTTTCCAGTAGGTGGATCCAGTCACAGACATTTTGGAGATATGGTTTGAGCAACCCTTAGGAGAAAGAATCGCGGTCAGTAAGAGCGTAGTTCTGAGTGATAACCTTTATGCTGTTATGAAACATTTTTATGCCTTTGGAAGTGGACTTCTCTTTAAAATATCTGAACCCAAGATTAGAAACCTACCACACCAAAGGAGGGAGTATCTTTTGGAAGAATGGTGTCCCATCCCTTCAGTAGAGTTAACAACTGCTGAAGGCACCACCTGGTGGCAGAAGCCGTCATTCACAATACTATTATTACAGCAGGGCTAAATTATGAGCACAAGAGCCTAGAAATTATTACACAAGTGTAATCTAAGCATTACATGCCTACACAAAAATAATAATGCAAGGAATTAAACTGAAATATACAGAAGGATGTAGATAAATTGTAGGGTCTCATGTAGTTAAGAGGAAATACAGAAAGCAACATATGAATTTAATGTTTTGCCTTTGTACTGTCATGTTTGCTAACTGCAATAGCTGCTTGTTTCTAAAGAATCTTGTAAGTAATAAATTAATGGATCATCCTACACCCCCTTCAGGCTTCTGCAGCCAGCACCCTCTCACTAAAAGAGCTACTGTAGGAAATGGTACAATTAAATAAAAAGGGTCTGCAGTAATGTCAGTCAGTTTGAAAATAAACAGTATAGGGAAATATTACTTCACCATAAGAAGCTGATTTTTTTTTTTTAATCATACTGTATTAATATAATTTGTATATTGTTCCTGCATTGAAACCTCCTGGACGACAGGTGGCACTAGTGAATGCGAATATTTATCGAGTTATACTTCCATTTACTTTCAAAGATGGCTGCTTCCACATGTAAACATGCGACCTGATCCTGTGGCTAGTGGGATTAAAGTTAAACAGTTCCGCGGCGTATATATGTGTCACTGATTCGTGTGCTATCGACTACTTGGACATTAGTTTCCGCTTGTGTATCGGAAACAAACTCCACTTTAGTTTGTGAGTGACGCACAGTTAGCAGTTAGCATGGCAGCGCACACCATATTTGTTGGTTCTCTGCCAGATTCAGCTTCAAATGAGCGACTCGAAGAAATATTCTCAGAAATTGGTCCGGTAAAGAAATGCTTCGTGGTCAGAGACAAAGGTAGTGTCGACAGCATCGTTTATTTGAGTGAAAGTGATTTTTCCCTTCAAATATTAGCTACACGAACACAAACCACACAGAATCAATTACATTTGAGCGAAAAAGTCCTAAAAAGCAGTACTAATAGAATGAAATTACAACAGCAAGCATTTTTGTACATAACAGATACTTACGTCATTTTTTTAACAGACACAGAAAAATGTCGGGGGTTTGGGTTTGTCACATATTCCATGGCGGAAGATGCACAGCGAGCCTTAAAAGAAGTTAAAGACTACGACGGACATAAGCTGTCCCTGACAGTGGCAAAGAGTAAAATCAAAGACAAAAACAAAAAAGGTTTGATGACATATTTCAAAACTGGCAACCAGAAGAGTCCTGTGTCTCCTTGGTACCCTTTCACTTATTTCTTTCTGCACCTACAGAGGTGGGCACAGCTCCAAAGGAAAATCAGCAGAAATCCAAAGGCTTCAGGAAAAAGCTACTAAAAGCAAGGCTTATTATCCGGAATCTCAGTTTTAAGGTACAGTATGCTGCATGGATGTCAAATCCAACACATAAGAGCACACTGACAGAAATCTTTGCTAATATACATCATGTGTTACAGTGCACAGAGGAACATTTGAAAGAAGTATTTGCAAAGTTTGGAACTGTTGTTGAGGTCACGATCCCCCTCAAACCTGGTAAATATGGATTTATTTCTTAGTAGGTTTACAAATAAGCACCCATATTGAAGTACTGGCCGACTCTTGAGTAGATTGATTTGGTATGATATTGATTTCTATTTTCTTTCATAGATGGGAAGATGCGTGGATTTGCATTTGTCCTGTTTAAAAAAGTGCCAGAGGCTGCAAGAGCACTTAACGTTATGAACATGAAGGAGATAAAAGGTCAGTAAGTGAGCCAGTTGAGGTGTGTGTGTGTGTGTGTGTGTGTGTGTGTGTGAGAGAGTGAGTGAGTGTGAGTGTGTGTGTGCGTGTGTCATTATGACATGTCACTTTTGGGGGAAATAACTTTTACTGTTAAAATATTGGCGTTCAATTCCCAGGTCGCCCGGTAGCAATTGACTGGGCTGTGCCAAAGGACAAGTTCATTAGTACGCAGCAGTCCTCAAATTCAGGTAATTCATTAAAAATTCTTTGCTTTATGTATGCTCATATTTCCAGAAGATACAAACCTAGTTATCATTAATATAATTTTATTTGCTTTATAGCCAGTAAAAATCCAGAAGAGGCAAGTGCTGACACCGACAGTGACACTGACGATGAGGATGAAGAAAAGAAGAAAGCAGCGCCTGAACAGAAAAAGTGTGAACCTTGAACCTGCATTCCTCTGTTCATATACCATGAGTCTAGCAAGAACTGATTAACTGTACTGGTTATTTTTTTCACCACATCTGTCCACAGAGTCAGTTTAAAACCAGCTGTGAAGCAAACTGAGGAATTTGAATCAGATGATGAAGCAGAGAGCAAACAGAGCAGTGAGGAGAATGATTCTGATGATGAAGATGAGGAGGAGGATGAAGAGGAGGACGACGAAGAGGAGGAGGAGGAGGAGGATGGAGATAGCCTTGATACAGATGATGATGACGGCAGCCTGGATGAAGAGGAAAGTGAAGAGGATGAAGATAAATTAGGTATAAATAGTTGTATGTTTTACATATTTTTTATTTTCTATTTAATATATAATTAATATTTTCTTTAGTATGAAGTTGTTTTTATACATTCTGTGTATGGCTTTCTATATCTGTAGCTCAGAAGAAGACCTCAAAAAAACTCCTTCCTTCAGATGTGCAAGAGGGCAGAACAGTTTTCATCAGGTCAGTGATTCTTCCTCCCACTCAGTCCAGAGCTTGCTTTCATTTATTTTACTACGGCTCATTTGTTTCCTTGTTTTTCTTACATCCCGAAACTCTCTCTGAGCAGTCAACACCAGTTTCTTATTTTAACACTTAAATCTAAACCCATTCAGGAACCTGTCATTTGACACAGAGGAAGAAGACCTTGAGGAAGTCCTCCTTGAGTTTGGAGAAATGAACTACATAAAGGTTGTTGTTCACCCAGATACAGAGCATTCAAAAGGTCAGTCAGCGGTTCTTGAGCGAGACACATACCTGCCACTTGATTGTATTCAGTTATTCATTCATTTGTGTTATTTTTGCCAGGTTGTGCCTTTGCTCAATTTAAGACTAAAGAGGCTGCAGACAAATGCATAGCTGCAGCACAGGATGAGGCAGAGGTAATATATAATCACATATAATCAATATATAATCACATGCTCCTCTGATGGATCTATTTCCAAAGTTGGGAAATTGGTCTTTTAACTTTGTTGTGTTTAAATTGTGATGTGGAAACATCACAGACACTACAGTGAAGATATGTTGTGTGTTTAGTTGCACAGAGTTTGGAGGGTAACTAACAGCTACAACCTGTTTGATTTAAATATTAGCAAAAGAATTGATAGAAATAATAACACTCTTTGGCAACTTGGCAAGTTATGTCCTAAATTCTTTTTTCCACCTTTCCACCATGTACAGCTTGAGGGAGCAGTCATGTGTGTGAACACTGTTACTACAAATATGTGTCTTGTACCCACCCTTTTAAGGTAGGTAAGCTAGTTGTAACATTGGTTTATTTCATGTAGGATGGTGGTATCCGGATACATGGCAGAAAGCTGATGATTGTTGCAGCAGTGAGCAGAGAAGATGCTGTGAAACTGAAAGTTGATAAAAAGAAGGTAGAAACGGGCACGAGGAACCTGTACCTGGCCAGAGAGGGATGTGAGTAAACATTTATCTTGTATGCAGCTTAAGCAGCAATCGTTTTATCTTAAACATTATTAAAGTCAGTGACTTAGGTGTTTTAACATTATGCATGAAAACTTAAAGATGTAACACCTTAATATATTATATTTTTACTTTATTAATGTGTTAACTATTTCCCAGAAAAGTTTCATCTGTTTTGTGATGTCTGTACTGTTCCTGTGGACTGTGACATTAAAGTACTCTGAATTGCTTGTAAGCCACACTGGTCACAGGCTACATACATAAAGTTTGACGTATCCTGTTTGTTTAGGGGTCATGAAAACAGCTGGACAACACATCATACAAACAAGGCCTCTGCTGCTGCAACTCAACCAGATTTACTTCTTTGTTTAAATTTGGAATATTTTGTTTGATACATTTTGCCTCCATTTATTCTGTTTAATCTGTTTTTTCATAATTGTGCTAGTTTTGGCAATCATTGCATTCCTGTTGGTTGGTTAATAGATATGTTCCCTGGCCACTTCATTAGTTACACCTTACTATTACTGGGTTGGACCCCCTTTTGCCTTCAGGGCTCTTTAATTTTTCGTGGCATAAATTCAACAAGGTGTTGGGAATATTCCTGAGAGATTTTGGTCCATATTAACAGGACATTGTCCCACAGTTGCTGCAGATTTGTTGGCTGCACATCCAACATGTGAATCTCCTGTTCCACCACATTCTAAAGGTGCTCTCCTTAATTGAGATCTGGTGACTGTGGAGGCCATTTGAGTGCAGGGAATTCATTGGATTATTCAAGTTTAAGATGATTTGAGCTTTGTGACTTGGTGCATTGTCCTGCTGGAAGGATCCATTAGAAGATGGGTACACTGTGGTCATAAAGCGATGGAGATGGTCAGCAATGATACTCGGGTAGGCTGTAGTGTTAAAATGATGCTCAGTTGGTACTAAAGGGCCCAAAGCCTGCCATAAAAATATTTCCTACACCATTATACCACCACCAGCCCGAATCATTGATACAAGACAGGATGGGTCCACGATGCTGTCATGAATTCTGACCCTACCGTTTGAAAATCACAGCAAAAATCAAGACTCATAAGATGAGGCAATGTTTTTCCAGTCTTCTGTTTACCAATTTTGGTGAGCCTGTGCAAACTGTAGCTTCAGTTTCCTGTTCTTAGCTGACAGGAGTGACACCCAGTGTGCTTATTTGCTTCAAGATTTGACATGTTGTGTTTTTTTTTTTTTTTTTTTTTTTTTTTTTCCTTTTTCTGATCATTCTCTGCAAACCCTAGAGATCGTGCTACGCCATGTTCAAACTCTTAAATCACCTTTGTTCTCCATTCTGATGCTCAGTTTGAACTTTAGAAGGTTTTCTTGACAATGGCTACATGCCTAAATGCAATAAGTTGCTGCCATGTGATTGGCTAATTAGATATTTGCTTGAACAGGTGTGTACCTTATGAAGTGGTCAGTTAGTGTAGGTTGTAGCAGCAGTTTTGAGTTTTGGTCCAGGTTGTCTTTGGCTGACGAACTGTTACAGCAGCTCCACAGTGTGATCATCACAGTGTTATCATGTTTGTTATCGTTCCTGTGGGGCAGTCCAAAGCAGGCCTTAAAGGAGATTAAAGGACTTTGTACAGGCTCTGTGCTGCTAAATTGCTTCTGACTGTTATTCTCTCTGACCTCAATGCTCAGTGATTCGTCCAGGAACCAAGGCTGCAGAGGGCGTACCTGAGGCAGACATGATCAAAAGAACCAGAGTAAGAACATCTTTTATAAATGGTTCTCTTTCACTTACTCTTTCCAATTGCTCTTATTTTGAGTCATTATTTGCTGTTTTTTTTTTTTTTTTAGTTTGAAGAAATAAAGAGGGCCAAGCTTCGGGACATAAAAGTGTTTGTGTCAAAGACTCGTCTGTGTGTCCACAACCTGCCAAAGTCAGTGGACAATAAAAAACTCAAATCGCTCTGCCTTCAAGCTGTAAAAGGAGTGAAGGGAGGTCGCATCACAGAAGTAAGAATTACATTGTCGGGGTTGACATGGATTGTCAATTTGTCACAGCTTTGTGGGAAAAAAATGTTTTGTTGCCAGCAGGGGGTGTTGTGGTAAATGTTTTGTTCATGCTGGTTGTGCGTGAACCCAACTGTTTCTCTTTTTAGTGCCGGGTCATCTATGATAAGAAGCCTGAGAAAGGTCAAGTGATGGGACAATCGTTAGGTTACGGCTTTGTTCAGTTCCAGGATCACGAACATGCTCTCAGTACGCTCCGCTACCTCAACAACAACCCTTATATTTTTGGCTCACAAAAGGTACCAAAGTGCTGAAAGTAGCATAGTGTTTGAAAAGCAGCTTTAGCATGTTGATATCTTAAACTGAACATTGTGGTTTTTCTTTTTCATATTTCGTTTCCTGGCCTACAAAGAATGTTGGGTTAGCCAAGCATAACTGTATTTTGTGTCATTCTGCAGAGACCCATTGTTGAGTTCTCCCTGGAGGATTCAAGAAAACTCAAAATAAAAGAAATGAGGAAGCAGAAAAGCAAGGTATGTTTGTACTGATCTGTGTGTTAGTTGCAGCTTAGAATACCTGTTTAAAAAAAAAAGAAAAAGAAATCTTTAAATGGAAAGTAACCCTGTGTTTATTTTTGTAGGAAGCTTTCAAAAATCAGCCTTCCAAAGGAGGCGTCAAACCCAAGTCCCATCCAGCTGGAGATCAGAAAGGACCAGGGAAAGGTGGGAATAAAGCACAGACCTCACTGGATAGAACTGCACAGGAGAAAATTAAGAAAATGTTATTTTTATTATCTTGTATCATATTTGGTAATTGGATGTGATGGTTGATTACAGATGGGTGCATGTGAGCTGTTCACCTGGCCACATCCTGAGTAGTAATATTAAAGCTTTTCTTGTGCGATTGAAACACCTGCTCTGATGCATAAATGCTGTTTCTTATGCTTAATACCGTCACATCCTGTCCATAAAGCTCTTTTACTATTTATGTTATTCTTCTTAAATGTTCCCTCTGTGCACTTTTCTGTATTTATCAGGTATTCCTGAAGACCAGAAGCAAGACCTACACTATTCAGGCTTCCACACCACTCCTGATGTTGAACACGTAGAGTTGCAGAACGGGAAGAAACGAAAGAAAGTGCTGCCTTTGCCTTCCCATCAAGGACCAAAGATCAGGTGTCATTTTTAGTACTTTTACTAGTTGCCTGTCTGCCTGACACTGGTCACTTTGTAGTTCTACATATAGGTAATTACAACAAAGGCTACCAGACACACCTGTTAATGCAGAGCCAATCAGAGTGTGTTCTTAAACCATGTGGGATTTTACAAGTGGAAATTACTGATAATGTAAAATTTTAGTTTTGATGACATCAATCATATGACAGCAGTAAGAAAGTCTAGAGACCCTAACCAAATTAAAAACCAAATGGAAATACTGACTGTAACTCCACAGTGGAAATCAGAACTAAGTTATAGATTGTTAATGCTCATCCTTTGCAGAACACGTGACAAGAGAAAGCAGCAGGCCCCCCCACCCAAGAAAGCCAAGCCTGGATTGAAAAGGAAGGAGCATCAGAAGCAACAGATGGAGAAGCACGCACAGCCCAGAAACCAGGTTTATAAAATTTGTGTTGCATGCTCTTATTTGTAATCTTGAGTCATATTCACAAAACATCATAGAGTAAAGAACACCTACGGGTTGAATATGGCAGAATACTAAAAGCAGTCATTCTTAATTTTATTTTATTAGAGCTTGATGTGGGGAAAGTAAGTAAACTGTTATGACAACCAAAAAAAAAAAAAAGAAAGGGTAATATCTGCTGAATACACATTTGCATTCATGAGTAATATATAGGTTACAGTAAAATGTTTTGGTGTCATCACGTGTTGCTGCTGTTACTGCAACACTGGAGATGGATGAATGGATGGGTAGTTTATTTTAAATCATTCCCATTTTTTTATGGCTTATTAAAAATCTCTTCAGTTTTACAGATTTGTGGAAGTGGAGCTTTTCCTTTGCCTTCATCTTCCATTTATGTTTGTTAATTTTGGTAGAAAAGGTTTGTTGGGAAAAAATGATTTTGTTGCAGATTTGTTGGTTTTTGTCACTATAGTCTCTGAGAGCAGTTTGCATTGCAGTATTTTTACCTGGAACTGTGTTTTTCCTTTTTTGGATACTCTGTGGCTGTCACTTTGTGAAGTTCTCTTAAATGGCTCGTTATAAAATAAGTATGCATCGTTGGTAAAAATATGTTGATTTGATGCTATAAGATGTGTTTGGACAAATGTGAATGGTTATTAATTGAGCCAGTATATATGTGAAGGTACAAGAGAACAGGATGTCAAGTGTATAAGAGGTAACAGTCAGGGTCATTATTTGATTTGACATGTTACTGTGTGACCTACTGAGGAAAGAAAAATCAGGTTTTGGGAAGAACTTAGATAATTTCTGCTATATTAGAGTTGTTAAGTATTTATGACTGCACAGCACTCAAAGTAGTCTTGAAAAAATTGCACAGTGTGGTCCATAATGTAAGAAATTACACACTGCCATCTGTCAGCAGTGCTGCTAAACTCTTTTTTTTTTTTTTTTTTTTTTTTTAAAGAACAATAAGTTGCTAGTTTTATTGTCCTGTAACTCCACATGACATTTTGTTCTGTTGCTTTTCAGAAGGTCAAAATGGCAAAGAAGCATTTCAAGCAAAAGCATGGAGACCGCTTTGAGAGCCTGGTGGAGCAATACAAGAAGAAACTGATGGGCAACAGTGACACCAATATCAAAAGAAGTAAATGGTTTGATAGTTAACTCTCTGTGTGTGTGTGTGTGTGTGTGTGTGTGTGTGTGTGTGTGTGTGTGTGTGTGTGTGTGTGTGTGTGTGTGTGAGTGAGAGAGAGAGAAAATGTACTGTGATGTAAAGTTCTGAAGAAACAGAGGTCCTCTACATTGACATCCTGGGGTTTCAGAGTAATTACAGTTTTTCTTAAAATTTGCTTTTGTGTCAACATTAACTGTACAGCATGATGCTCTCATGCTCAAGCATACATTCTGCCCTTGTGTTTGCTTTTGTCTGCTCTTTTAACCAGTGAAAGAAACCTAATTATGTAAGGAGAAATTTTTTGTACATGTATTTTTAGGAAAAATAAAACATTTTACTTTGTTGCAACCCACATTTGTTGCAGTGTTGAAAGATTCATTAATACCTTATGATAGTTTTCTTTCAACTCAACTTTATTCATAGTAGTTTTTATCAGGAGTTAATCATAAGCCGATACCTCTGGGAAAACACTTCCCACTCATGTACCGTGACTGTATTAGTGTAGCAAGAGCTCAACACCCACAAATGACATTATACATTAACCTGGTCTACGTGCCTTTTTCATGTCATTGTGACGATTCTCATTTCATCTTAAACTCACTAAACAAAACTGGCAGAACATCACAGAAGACCAAAAATCAATTTGTTAAAAAAATTTATTGATGTTTTACTGCGACAGTTATAAAAAAAATAGTGCCGGATGCACCAAAACATAAAATGTGCCATCTGTGGACATAAATAGACATTTTATGGAAGATCTGGTGTTTGACTGAGGTACAGTTATTATGCAAACATCATGTGGGTTTCTTAGCAAGTTGCAGGCTGGTTTTCAGGAATTTCCAGGGATGATGTCATCTTTCATCATGACGTCCTCCAGTTAACCCTACACCGCTGGTTTAACTTGATGACTGACTTAATGTGAAACACATTTTTCACTCAGAGCTCTTTGCTTTATGCAACAGTCCAAACCTTGTGAGCAGCTGATTTACTTTGGTGTGCAGAGCAGTCGTTTTACATTTCTGTGGAAACATTTAGGCTGCATAGCCTGTGGTAAAAAAATAATGACTTTTACAAAGTGCATATTTTCTAAAAACAGTACATAAATAAATACATAATATACATAAATAAGTGACTGTTCAAGAATGGATTTGATTCAAAATATCAAGTTCAATGTGGACAAATCAGAATTTAAAGTCAGACATCACGGATGGAGACTTTAAAAACATCTTCAAACAATCATGGTGGTAAATTGGAAACGTTGGTCCTGATCTCCATCCTTCAGCAAGTCTCCAGCTGATCCAGATTTTTCAGCAGCAGATTTAGAAACTCTTTCACTCTCATGAGAGCCTCCATGCCCACGGTGTCAATGAATTCTTTCCGGCTCTGTAGCTCTTGCAGTGGCCCTGGTACTGGAGGCTTTGGTCGCTGTTCGCTGCAGTACCCCTGCCTCCACTGATTGATGTAACCTGTCAGTGAAGAGATGTCATACTTGATCTGGGAGACCCCATTAAGGGTGTCAGAAATCAGGCTGTTGTAACCGTCCAAGACTGTCACTATGGAGGAAGTTCCATCCAAATCATCAGCAGGTGGGTTGAGAGTCAGGCCACTGGGGACCTTCAAATGGAAGGTGAACATAATTCAATTAATAACACAGCAACTCTTAAATACTAAAGTCTCCACAAACAGAACTATGAATCCTACCTGGAAGTCTTTGTCCAGCCTAACCACCAGCTGCTCAGCCATCCATTTCACTTTTGATTTCATCTTCACTACTTCCACTGGCAGAGGAGCTGCTGCGCACATGCTTAAAGCTTGAAACAGAGACAACAGGAGCACCCGAGTGTAGTCCATAGTGTTGTATTCCCACTGTTGTACAGAACACAGAGAAATGACAGTATTCCTAGGAGAGGAATGGAAAATGCCATGATTAGAGATAAAGGATATTCTTCTTTCTAATGAATGCAATTTGCACTTGCTCTTTAACCAGTGTATCATCTCACTAAGCTGAATTAGTTCATATCTACATCTAATCAAGTCACTGATGTTTGTGCACATGCTTTCTGCCAGCAATTTACTCAACCTGTTTGATATCGACAGCAAATATTTGTGATGTGGACACCTGTGAATTTCTGGCTGTATAACAGGTACAAAGATCACAGATTTTGCCTCCCACTATTAGTCTCTCCAGTTTTCCAAAACATTACTAAATTCTCAGAGAACCATAAAAGAAAGTATAAGTTCCTTTTACACACTTTAAACTTGAGCTAGAATGGTAGCTAAAACACATGTAACCAGTAAACCAGAATTTCTGGTAAAAACTTTTTCACTGACATCCTGTACTACAAGTACGTTTAGCATCGACACAAAGCTGCACTCATCAGTGGAGAAACCACCAATCCGATAGTGGACACAGAGAAACAAAGATGCTGACGCCTGTGAGATTAAGGTTCGATGAGCTGTGCAGAGAGATGGAGTAGAGAGTTGACCTTACCTTGGTTTGATGTCTGCGAGTATGCCACTGTTAGGCTCCATCAGGACATCTTATATTGGAGGGCTGTTGACTCATGTCTTACTCACCTCTCTCCGACCCCCCATTCCCCCATTCATCCACCCCCTCACTTACTTCTCCCCATATCATGCCCCTGAATCCCCTGGTGGTGCTGCATCAGACAGGAAGAGGTTGACTGTGCAATAGATTTTTGACACCTTCCCTATAACACATTTATTACATAGAGATAAGTCTATGTGAGACTAATATAATAAAGTAATTTTATTACCTCTTACTTTTTGGAGGTATTCATATTGTGTGTGTGTGTGTGTGTGTGTGTGTGTGTGTGTGTGTTTTTTTTTATTATTGCCTTTAAAGAGGTACTGTTTGTTGACATTGTGCATGTTTTACTGCATAGCCATACCTATGTAAATGTACATATGTATTCAGATTTTAACATACCACAATTCTCACAGTGCAAAAAAAAAACAAAACAAAAAACTTTTACTGCTTGTCTCACTGTTGTTACACCCATCAAGATGAGGCTTACAAATAGTTATAGGAGTTCTTATTTTTAAGTAGTGTAACCGTTGAATAAGAAATGCATTTCTGCTTAACACTATGAACTTATTTGAAAACTTCAGGAATTATTTAGGACATGCCATACCACTGTGTGACTAATCACACCTGTACAGTGGTAGTAACAGAGGTAAGCGCCAAAATAATAAAAACAAACACTGCATCTTTAGTAGGCTGTGGAATGCACATCAGTTTATGTGAACATTTTCATATTTAATTCAAATAGATTCTATTTTCCTTTAATTTGACACTTGAGCAGTGTGCAGATCTCAGAACAGTCCAGGCAGCAATTATGCTGCAAAATATTTAGTGCGATTGTCAAAAGCAGCTGCCACAGACAAACTGGTACAGCTTTCAGCAATTACACTGCAGTTTTTCATCAGTCATCACTGATTTCTCCAGAAATTTCACTTTTTTGTTGTTTTGTTTTTTACTGAGAAACATTTATCTCATTTTTTGATGAGAGATTTAAACAAAAGTTGCTGGTTAATGGGAAATATACGATCAGATTTGGGTGGCAACACAATTATTAGCCTCTCCTTTTCTCAGCACATATTAGATGTTGCATGCAAGTCAAACACAGTTATGTCTACGTTGCTCAAATTCAGTGCTCTTCTTGGAAAACTTTTTTTAAAGCCCCCTTTCCCCTAATGCTATTTTTGGAAGCAGATGTTAAGGAGGGGAGTTGCTGTGCAGAGAATGTTCCTGTTTCCCTGAAACAAAAAAAAAAAGGTCAGAGAGTCCAAGAATCTTTGTGTTAGATCCAGGGAACAATAATAATTTCACTTTCCTCTCAAGGTAACTTACAGTAAAAACCACCTTATGCTCATGAGGTCTCATAAAGAAATTAAAGTCATTGCCACATTTTGGGCAAAATAAATAGATCATTGAAAATTGATGGAAAAAAAGGACATTTCTGGGAAGGACGACGAATGGGTGACACTGTCCTGCTTGTTCAACGGGAACAGTATATTATTCATAAAAGAAAAACTAGAAGGAACAACACAAACTATCTAATTGGATGGATAGTTTCCAATAAGTGTTAACAGTCACAGAGCAGTTGTTCAGTGCTTTGGAAGCTCTTTTGTCAATAGCAGAGCAGGTTTCTTGGCAAACTGGGAAAAAAAAAGTTTCCCTGACATCTGGTGTGAATCAAAGTGTTTTGTTTTTTTTAATTATGAGTTTTGTCTGCCAGTATGTGACGTCTCTGTATACAGGAAATGTTTCAAGGTAACATTAGTCGTCAGTCCTGACTGAGTAAAACATTCAGTTGTTATACCTCAATTGTAACTTTTGAAACACGGCGGTCTGTCACACTGTTATCGTTAAATTAATCTCTGTTGTGTTACTCATTTGAGGTTAGTCTTTGTGGTTATGCCCTTTCTCAAGGAAGGAAATTTCCTTTTTGCCAGAGTTGCCCACAGTTCACGCATGCAGTCTTGTGTCTGTTGTCTGTGGGATCGTAGAGGATCTATCTAACTGCATCTCTGCAGGACAAGAAGTTGCAGTAACAGAGGGACAATGCAAGGCTTCATTAATAATTCATGACAGCTTTGTATCACATCACTTATGGGATCATATGAGTCACAATCTTCAGAGGAAGTGAGTTACTGTTTTTTACACGTGCATATGATCAGATGTATGGCAAATAGCCCATACATTAACCCTTTAAGGTTAAGAAAAGCAATGTTTAGTGCTACTGACCTGTCCTGCATGAGCACAGTATCAAATTACTTCTCCAGATGCCACATGAAAACCAGGAATTCCACTCAGCAGAGAACTGCCTGGATGAGTCACAGGAATGATGGGAATTCAAATTCATTGATCCTGCATGTGCTGCCATTCAGAGCAGTGGGCTTTTTTTTAACCCCCAGGTGTTTGAGGGATGCTAAGACCACCAAACTTGTTTGAAAAGATCTAAATCAGCATTTATTTTCTGGGTAGCTTCAGAATAACTTGGGTGTCTGCAGAAAGAGAGTCAACACAAACAAAATCTTCAAGAGAATAACAGGTTAGACAAGAATGGTAAGGGCTGTTTTATACTAGTTTCAGCCCTGCAGATAAAATGAAAATGACCTATTGCAAAGGATTAATGGAGTTAAAGGATTAAACCACTTCAATGAATTCATGCAGACGATAAGTGGTGACAGGTTACGCAATGCCCAAAAATATTTTAGGGTTTGTCGGTAACCGATGCGCTTTTCCCATCAGCCTATTATCAAGAGGCTTTATATTTCTGTAGGTGTTAAATAAAACATGTGCAACACACTGCAGTGTAAAAGTTTAGTTAAGTCACTGGAACTGAGCTTCAGACCTGTTTTGTGGACTTTGATTATAGAGTACACATTTATTTATCAGAACGCAGACAAACTCTCATTCATGTTAATTGTTTACACAAATCTATTTCTAAAGGAAAATCTAACAGACTCCTATGAATGTCACATTATTTTGTTGGTTCTTGTTGTGCCATGGGATACCATGCGCTCACTGATACAATTAATTCATTCTCAGACGCAGGTCTAAAATGTAGTCTTGCACTTAGAAACACAGTTGCAAATGACAGATACACACAAGGCAATAGTAAATTAGTTTGTATATACACCATATATACGTATTCACTTTAACACAGCATCTAGAACTGATTACATTTAATGCTTTAACTTTGACAGTGCAGTAGTATCACTATCCTGTTCATTGGGGTGAATGCACTGATCTCTAAAGTTTTAAGTACTTACACACTGATCTGGACTATAGTGTTTTTTGGTAGAAGATTGAAACCACATGCTGTGGTCCTGCTCAGGCCTGCCTGCCCAAAAACTCCACAAAGAAAAAGAAAAAAAAGGAGCAGCTGTTGGAGTCTCTCTACTGAACATGCAAGTTCATTAAAACAAAAAAACACAACCAAAAAAAAAAACAACAACAAAATTCTTCTGTTCTCATATATACCATGGCTGTAATTATGAGTTTATAGGCAAAGTGCTCCATCCATCTGTCTGTTCAGCCATCTGTCCACCGCCACATTTTTGGGCTCATCTTATGCCACGCCACTTGTTTTACAGTGGCAATTTCATAGGAAATATCATTAGAATAGGAAGTAATAAATATAAAAACAAAAGGCTAAAATTACAAGACCACAAGTTCAATTAGTATTTACAACTGAAATAGCAAAAATGAAAGGTAGAATATAGTGTAAGTAAAGCGTGGTTAGTGAGGACTAAGTTGCACGATCTTTGAGACCTGATTGCAAAGTAAATTTAAGTACGATTACTTTGATTCACTAAAAAGGTCTTAAAATGGAAAATCTGGATGTGGAACAATGGCCCTTCAAGTTGTAAGTTCACATTTTTTATAAGTCTGTCTTAAAAGGTAGCGCCGGTCTCTGGCTGCATGACTGCAGATGCTCGTCTCTGGATGAGTGATCTGGAACGATCATTTCGTTGTGTGCCTTGTGCGCACAATAACAATGAGTTGAATCAATCTATCTAATCTAAAACAATTTTCGCACACCGCTTTGAACATCGAGTTATGACAACTCCATTTATAAAGCACATGCCAAAACAACAAATGCCGGCCAAAGTGCTGTGCACATGTTAGAGAAACATGAGAAAAGGTTACAAAAGGTTGGACTGTGGATTCTGTTATAAAGAAGGGATCTCTTGTTGGCCAGTAAGTACCATGTTCATGTGTTCATATTTTAAACAGACTTAAAAGAGGACCTGTACATCAGCAAGTATCATCAGATCATCTGCCATTGTCAATGCTTCTCTGCACTTGTCCCTCACAAAAAAAAAACAAAAACAACAAAAAAAAAACTTAATAAATAAAATAAAGATACAAGAATTCAATTTCACTTAGAAAATCATAAAGGACTGGCAGAAAAACCCTCAAAATATGCCCACTGGCCACTTCATTAGTTACATTTTGCTAGTACTGGGTTGTATCCCTTTTTACTTTCAGCATCATCTTAATTTGTCATGTTTCAATTTAACAAGGTTTTGACATGATAGCACCGTTCCTTCACATCACCAAGATGCTGGAAGCAGGTCATAAAGGGATGGACATGTTCAGCTACAATACTCAGGTAGGGTGTGACATTTAAATGGCACTAAGTTGGTACTAAGGGGCCCAAAGTCTGACCTCTGGCATTAACAAGCCATTTTCACTTTTTTTTTTAAATTTATGATGTTTATATTTTCCCTTTTTTAGACCATTCTCTGTAAACCCTAGAGATGATTGTGTGGGGAATTCAGTAAACCAACAGTATCTGAAATACCCAGATCAGCCCATCTGGCACCAACAACCACACCACATTCAAAGTCACTTAAATCACTTTTCTTTCCTATTCTGATGCTCAGTGTGAACTTCGGCAGATCGCCTTGACTGTATCAACATGCAAAAATGTGTTGCTACTAAGTGATTGGCTGAGCAGTACAAGCAGTTAAACAGGTGTATCTAATGAAGAGACCAATGAGTGAATATGTATATGAAATGGAAATTTCTGGTTTCTGCCATTGTCATCAACAAATTGAGGGCCTTAGCTAATTTTCTTATTCAATAATGAGACCTTGGTTGATGCTAATAATCATTATGAGAATGAGTATCTGTTCACTTTTCATTGAAGTCTTTCAGACGTGTTTTAAGACATAAAAATAAACTACTTGGAACAA
Organism: Archocentrus centrarchus; assembly: GCF_007364275.1. Taxonomy (NCBI): domain Eukaryota; kingdom Metazoa; phylum Chordata; class Actinopteri; order Cichliformes; family Cichlidae; genus Archocentrus; species Archocentrus centrarchus. The sequence goes on along the minus strand of NC_044351.1, from coordinate 22,783,226 downwards.
TTTGGTTTTCCCACAAATGTTCAACTACCTGAATCTGTGAATTTATTTCTAGATATCTCTTTTACAGAAAGTTCATTCTCATTATTTTGGATCAGGAATTTTCCAAAGTATTCCCTAAGTCACAGTCCCTCTAGAGGCAAGTCTTGTCATTTAGCAGTCTTCTTGAAACCCACCAAGACTCTAATTTGGAAGTTATTTTGAAGACTTGTATACAGTACATTAACTTTATCACATAAAAGTTGTGGTCAGACAGTTACTTACACTCATCATGGGCATGAATGTTGTGGTAATTTGGGGCTTTTAATGATTTTTTTGAGCTGCTCTTTAGTCAGGGTGGAATTATTGTATAGCATACATCTTTAATGACTTTAAAAACCAAGAATTGGTGCACAAGTCTGAATTCATTTTGGTGTTTCCATAATCCACACAGGGTCAAATATATTCATATACTCACTTCAATCATCCAATAAGTGGTGCTGAAGATTATATGATACCCTTAAACAAGGCCAAGGTCTGTTAAGTCCTCATTAGTGACCATGATTGACTACAGCTGGTAATTTCTCTTTGCCAGCATAAAAATGATTTGTAGATTTACGCAAGTTGGGAAGGTCTCTTATTTCTAAACAACTGCAGAGTCCAAGGTCATCATTTCAAACAACTGTAAAAGTACAAGTTTCAGCTGTGTCCCCACTGTGCCAAGGATTGGAAGAAGACCCAAACAGTGACCCTCAGTTGAGAGAAAATTGGTTTGGATGTTCTTTAAAAACCCAGGAACCACCAAGGCTCAAGCACACAGTGTACACAGTGAAGCGAGTGTTGTGTCACCATGGACTGAGAGGGTGCTGACCAAGAAAGAAGTCCCTGCTCCAAAATCAAAACCTTCAAGCTCAACTGAAATTTTCAGCTGCTCACATGGACAACCAAATGCCTTCTAGAGAAAGGTTTCATGGTCAGATGAGATAAAAATTGAACTATTTGGCCACAATGACAAAGCCCAAGTTTGGAAGAGTAAAGGTGACGCTTTCTAACCTAAGAACACTGTAACAGCTGTCAAGCATTGTGGTGGTAGCATCACACTCTGGGGCTGTTATGCTGCCAGTGGCCTGGTACATTGTACAAAGTGAATGAATCATGAAAAAGCAGGACTACCTCCATATAATTCACCTTCACCTCAAATCAACAGCTAGATGGTTGAAACTTGGACACAACCGAGTGTTCCAAGAGGACAATGATCACAAACACACATCAAAACTGGTGTTGGAATGGTTAAAGTGGCCTCAACCCAAGTGAAATCTGTGGACTATGCTTAAAAGCTGGGTCAGTGCAGGGAAAAAAAAAAACAATTTAAATGAACTCTATCAATTCTGTGAGTTTCAAATATCCAAGCAGAATTATGAGAATTATGCCATAGGATTTGATGACGGCTACCAAGAGGTTCTGATCGAGATGCAACTTACTAATGGACATTTTACCAAATATTAGTGGGGATGTATGCATATATATCCACTGTGTGAATTAGAGAAAATCCAAATTAAACTGAATCAAAAGCCCCAAATTACCATGAGATTCATGCTGATGATGAGTGTAAACTTTCCACCACAACTACAACTGAGAAAAACAGGTTGGAAAAAAGTAATAAGGTGTTTTTTCAGTATGAGAACATTAGAAAGAGATTGTGGCTCTGGTTTTGTTTTCTAAGAATGGCAGGTAGGTAACTCAAACAATCAGAAATCCTACCTTCTAAAACTATAAAGCAAGAGTTCCCTCTACAAGCTTTGGAGAGTCAACACATGAAGAACTGTTTAATGATGCGTGTCCTTCACTAGAAGGAAAACGTCACTGTTCCACAGAAATGGTAAAACATCTGCTTTAACACCTGTTTCTTGGCTGAGCCATTATCCTGTTTTGCACGCTACCAAAGAAAAGATTACTTATTGTTGCAGAAATGAGTAATTTATAGGAAATGACAAATTTAAGCACAAGTTTTTTATTCAGCTGGAAAATGTTCACAGGAACATATTATTCACTTTCTTCACTGATGAAAAGTATAGCCTAAACAAAATAGCAATAACAGAGACAACAGTCTCTCTTTCACTTTCTTGACATACTTCTAAGTGCATATACATTCATTCTCCTGCCAAACGTATGTTCATGTACATCGGTGTTACAAATGGCTCACATCAATGCAGCGCAGTGTAATTGCAGCTGTTAACAGATATAGTGGCTCACTATTTTATGAAACTATATAAAGAAGTATTGCATCAAGACAAGAACAAATATCCTGTGTGGATTTTAGTCAAATGTCCTCATAATCAACATTCCTGAGCAATGCTGCCACCTTCTGGAGAAATTATGTGTAGCTGCAAACACATTTAAAGCTGTAGTAACACATCTCCCTGGGACACTGAAAGCTTTTGTTCTCAATTACTCCAGATAATATGGGAATATATTTATATATTAAAGTATAATTTGGTAATTCAATTAATAGTAAAAACAACACGACTCTAGATTAATGAAGACCAATTTACGAACCACTAGATTAATGCTCAGTACATGTTTTCTTTAACAGTTAACATGGATTAAATTATGCACCATATTTCCTTTATTGCTAAATGACTACTTAAACATGCACTGCAAGTTGAACATTATTTTAACAGCTGTATGCACTTACATTACAAACTGAGTCACTGTCAAATGAGAATTATGTGATAAATTGTCTTTGATGTAAGGATCCCTTGCAGATGCTTTTTGGGGTAAGGGCTTCCTGGATAGTCATTTGACAGCAAGCCCAGACCGCAAAAAGACCTGAAAAGAACAACTGTGCTCAGTTGAAATCATGGTCACGATCATACACAGTTGGTCCAGTATCTGAAACACACAGTTACAGATCAGTGAGACGGAATGTAAATTATGGATAAAACAAGACATATAGGACAACCTTTATTTATTTGGATTTCATGGTTTTTTTTCTGAGTCTCCTATTGAATGAAAAATGCCTTAAGTAGATTATTAACTTTACACTTTAATTTAAAGCTTCAGTAAAGAATAGTGATAAAGTTCACTACTGTTTTTCTCATGTGTACTGCCTTTCTCAATTTAGTTTGTATAAATGAACATTCACTATAGCTTTAAATAAAATATGAAAGAGCATTAATCTTCAGTGTGACCTGAATTCTGTACACTTGACAATGTATTTTCATGGGACCACAGATATGGAGGAAAAAAAATGTAATTTTGAAAGATACAGGACTGTTTGTTTTTACAGTTTAAAACTCAATAAATCTCTTCTTTACGTCATTGGTTAGTATCATCAAGTCAGCACCAGCTTGTACATTCTGACATCATCTAAATTTGTGTTGTGAGTTTTTGTTTTATTTTTCCTTGTGCTTTTGCTTACAAACTGATTTGAATGTCCTTAAATAGCAGGATGGAACAGATTGATATTGTTGTCAGTTTCTAGCAGATGCATTACATGTGGAAAATATCAATTCTTATACTCTGAGTTGAGCTATTGACTGATTTTGAGTTTGAAAAAAATAATATATTAAATATATGACTAGAGACAGATTTTAACGTGCATAATGTTAGTCACTGATCTTTGTGTGCCTGCAGTGTAGCAGTGTAGATATACATTGGATAATATTCCACAGCCAAGCCATTAAACATGGCAAAAACATCTAATTTCCAAGCCTTTCAGCAAACAAACTCTATCCCATTTAAAATTCCCATCAATTAATTTAAAGAAATATAGCTGCAAGACTTGTGGAATATTTATTTCTACACAATCCACTGTTGTGGTTTACTTTCAACACACCTTACATTTACACAAAGCCAGTGTCTGACAGTAGATTGCACTGTCAACTGGCGAAATATAAAAATAAGAGAGCATTTGAAATTAATACATTTTACTGTGAAAAAGACAGTTCGGTAAAACTAGTGCACCTGTGAATAACACTGAAATGTCCCAGAGCACGCTAAAGCCATTCATGACTTTCTAAGAGAAGAAGGGAATGACGCACTGTTTTTGGATTCAAAAATGGAAGATAAAAGACAAAAAGATGGCAATATGGGTGCATTTCTTATGATATTGTGTATTAAATTATAATGAGACACAAGGCCAGAGAAGAATCTGGATTTCAAGTGAAGTGACGTTAAACGTGTACACATACACTTGCTGTAGCAGACAAGTTGGCATTAAAGGTGAAATGGTGCATGATCATAAATATTCTGACATGTAATGCAAATAAGCATTTTCATAAAGTTTCCCAGTACACCTGAAAGCATTTTGCACAGGTGCAAATTTAGTAAATCTCCAGAATAAAAAGTAAAATATGATCATGTGTAGGGCCTGTGGGTTAAATATATTTATTACAAGGAAAATACACTTTCAGCAATGAAAAGCAAAGTCATCTGGTCTTTATTCATGAGGTTCTATTGCTAGTGATGCTGCAGCCAGTGCGGACAGAAGACAGACCACACTGGATGAGCTTCACGTGAGCTGTCCATGGTTCTGAAAGCCTGGCACCAGCCCTGCCGGTAAACGCCCTAACCTACCCCACCCCCACCTCTCCTTCACTCACGACATTGTGCATGTGTGCAAGTCAAATGTGTGTATGCGTGTCTGTCTGTCTGTCTAAAAGTGTGTGTCTGTTTAAGCAACCATCTTACTGCTGCATGCAACATCCATCTCTTGGGCTTTTTATTGTAGCAAGGGGTTGCACTGTAAATTCATCCTGCCTATACACACGTCACCTGGCCAGAAGCCTACCCACTAAAAAATTACCCTCCTCTAATAATGTGTTCTCAATCTTTGGACACACACACACACACACACACACACACACACACACACACACACACACACACACACACACACACACACATAGAGGGACAGCGAGAGAGAGACAGAGAGAGAGAGAGCCTGCACCGTGCATACTTTAAACTTTCACTATAAAGAGATGATCCACAGGCGAACTCAAAGTTTTGGAAAAGACGAAATCACCACTCATCACCAACGTTTGGCTGCGCGCGTCGGCAGGTCGCCGAGCTGCAAGCAACCATGACGCGCACAATCTTGATTCACAATAGCTGCTATTCATATTACCGCCATGCAAATCAGCGATCAACAATTTCGAGACAAAATCTGGTACGGGAATAAAACCAAATAAATGTATTATTTAATGAGATGTAATATAAGGGAGAAGGTGCTCGTTACCTCTGTGCGTCTAGATGCGAGCGCTTGGAATAGGTCGGGATTGTGTAGCTAAAGCCCTTGGGAGGAAAAAAAAAAGAAAAAAGGAAACAGAAAATTCTAATAAAATACAGTATAATTACATGTAGCTAATGGCAGAGAGATAGAAAACACATAGCGTTACGCAGGGAAAACAACACAATACGTACACACAAAGATCATACGAAAAACAAACAGCCGGCGCTGTGCACATCAAACACACAGAAATGTTCTCAGAAATGTTATTCCTCAACGCTAGTCACTGGCAGGTATCATCCCACAGATGCGCTGTGGATGAGGAGGAAAAAAAGCATCCATAAATACACACCTCCCTTACTATCGCTGATGCTCGAAGGGTTGGGGCGACGTGATGCCACTGTGATCATTTTCACTTCTGTATTTTGATTCACCTCTATTTTCGATGCATTTTGGAGGAAATATGCTTCCATTTTCTACTCGTTTCCATCCTTTCTGTAGGAAATACTGCAAAAGCCCCAAATGGAAGCCACTCAATTCCTCCAGTCTGCGATTGACCCGCATTGACGTCATTGCGTCATTAGGTCTCCCCTGGAAACACGGGGCTCCCAAAAATAGCAACACATTAATTCAGCCTGCGCTGGGGTTGGCTTGGCGGGGGTGACTATTTGTATCAATCCATAACCCCTCCTCTGATTCTAAGCAATAATACAGTCCTCTCTCTCTCTCTCTCTCTCTCACTCTCACTCTCAAGGACGAGCTGATCACGACTCACGGCTATTTTTGGAAAGAGAGAGAGAGAGAGAGAGAGAGAGAGAGAGAGAGAGAGAGAGAGAGAAGAGAGAGAGAGAGAGAGAGAGAGAGAGAGAGAGAGAGAGAGAGAGAGAGCGAGCGAGCGAGAGAGAGAGAGAGAGAGAGAGAGAGAGAGAGAGAGAGAGGTGGGTGTGATGAGAGACGCCCGCACCTCTGCTCTCCTCTCTGCTGGCTGGCTGGGAAACAGAAACAGCACCACGGGGATAAAAATAGCAAAAGAGCGGTCAGCTAGCAGTGGGGTGTGGGAGGGGAGGCGAGACCCTATACCTAGTTAACGGCGACCAAAAAGGCCTGGCCGTCGGCCACAGTGGACAGGCCTGTCACTCTGAGGTGACATCTATAGCCGTTCATTCATTCTGGGAAAAAAAAAAAAGAGCCCCCAGACATTTTTCTTTTCATTCATTCATTCATTCATTGTAATGAAGTGGGAACATCTGGAGAATTAAATAATAATTTCGTTCCAAGGCAGTGTCTATCTCGGTCATACTGAGTTAGAAATATCTCCCCTGGCTACTAAAACAGCATCATCTTGTTTGTCCCTTGAAGCCTCATTAATAGAGCAGGGGTGACGAATGACACAAAAGCACACACAGTAAGATCTTTGCTGTTTGCTTGTAAGTGTCTTTTGTGTCATATCTCTCTGCTCCTGGGCAGCTGCTACACACGGACCAGATGTTTTTCTCACTGTTTCCATGTTAGTAGTTCTACTGGCAGTAGGCTACTGGCAGTATTTACTCCGTGCTTCCTAAGGGACACCCAAATATCTCAACCAAATATTACTGTCAAGAAAATACGGCTGCTGAAGCTATCAGTTTCCAGTGATAGATATTAATGCTGAAATCGTCATAAAGTGACTGCTTATCAGTGTTTTTACTTACAAAATGCATAATTTAAAATGGTCATGTAGAATTTACCAGCTAAACTGAGCCCACAAGTGTTAATCTTAAACTACTGATGCCATCTACTGGTTATTCAACAGACCTGCATAAAATAAAAACCGTGGTTGCATCATCCTTGATGCACAGGTAGAGATAGAAGCCCTTCTCATTTCTAAACCTGCTGGTGCAGTTTGGTATTACACTAGAATTTGGTATGTTGGAAATGGTAAAAAGCTTAATTACTTCCCTGTTGTTGGGGAGGGGGGGTGGACTTTTGAAAGAAATGACATTATACATCCCGTGCTGCTCCAGACAGATGAATGCTGGATTTCTTTTTAGAAGCATAGATAGTGGAAGCAGTGCAACGTTAACTGAACAATTTAATAGAGATATTTAAGAAGCTGCAATTAGCTCAATAAACAGCAGATGGCAGGAGGGATCACTATCTGAAGGCTAACCTGTTGCAGAGCATCTATGGTATAGTCTGGCTTATGTAAGCCTTTCATATGATGGACTACCAAATGCAGGAACCCCTGCAAGTTGTAAATAACTTTTCATGAATATGCATGATCACTGTAGCTCTGAAATTCATCAGCTTTCCATATTATCATATCTTAGCTTTCGGCATGCAGTGCCAACACTAAATATAGACATTTTGTTATATTTGTTTGCCATGGTTGACAGCAATATTTGTGTGTGAAGACAGTGAAACATGGAGAAGTTTTTTTCCTCGCCCACTTTTCACATAAATGCCCACACTGATTTACCCCAACACACTAATTACAACTTCGATCATTAATGTGGGCCCTATTTTTTCCAGCCCTAAATTTTCCAGCTCATCTCTTACTAATCTTTGTCTCTTCTTATCTTGGCTCTGGGGACTCATCATAAGGTCCACAGTAGGAGAAACAGTAGGCATTTAAAAAAAAAAAAAAAAAAAAAAAAAAAAAAAAAAATATATATATATATATATATATATATATATATATATATATATATATATATATATATATATATATATATATGTATTGCTCTGCTTATCAAAACCAAAAATTGCCAGTTTCAGTGATTAATTTCAGAGGTTTTCTGCATATTTTTAATTGCACCATTTTGCTCCCATATGTCTCAAATATAACACAGTTGGGTACCTTGGGAGACATCAGTGAAATCGCCTTGGGAGAAAATAACAGCAGCAATATCTATCCCCAGCCAGAGAAATTAAGAGCAGACGCTGGCATCCATTACAGCTCCTGACGGTAAGCAGTTTAGCTCAGCTTGCTGTAAATCACTGCCACTGGAGACACACGCTCTGCACTGGCTTTATATGTGGTTTTATCTCCACATATTCCTGATTTATCAGCTGTTCCTTCTTGGCAAGAAATAATGGTACCACAGCTTCACCTGGTGGAGTGCCTCTGCACTAAAGAATTTATTGATTTATTCACCAAGAGCAAGCTATTTTTTGCATACAGTAAAAGCCATCTGATGTTTGTCCTGCATTGGAAAGGGTGTGTATCTCTTTAACATCTTTATAAAAGCACTGCGGGGAAGCATAGACTAGTTCATTTTCAATTAGCCAGAGACTCACATTAACTGAAGATATTAAAGAGGAAAGTAATACTGTTGTGCAAGCCAATAGTCTGTGAAGGCTGGAATCTGCTGAGCCTGCATTGTGTACATGCAATGCACAGACACAAACACACACTGAGCCACATACTGGCTTATCTGGTTTGAAATTCAAAGGTACATTCCCAGATGTATGTTCAGTTAGGGACAGTCATGCATAACTGGCTTTACAATTGTTTTTGGTGGTACCTGTTTTGGTCACTGTGTTGCTCCCTGCAAGACTCCAGGCAGCATGCTGAGGATTCATACGGGAACACTCTCAACACTCTGCAGCATATATAGAAGAGCTTCCAGAAGACTTACATATAAGATACTCCAACATACGCAAAAATTCAGCACATAGCCCTTCAGAGCCCTACAATCCTACAATATTGATTAAAGAAGAGGAAGCTGGGATGGTGGATAGATTAACAACAGTGCAGCCAGTCACTGCAGGAGAAGCTGCAAGAAAAAACTGGAAAATTAATTTGATCACCTTGCTGACATGTGTTTCATTTGGTCAGCAATTGGCTGGCATGGTAAACATAACTGTCTGTCTTTAACTGCTACAAGCTTTATTGAGGGGATCAAAATAATGAAAAACACATTTTGATGCACATACCAAGCATGCACAGTATTTAATTCATCTGGCTTGATGCATAATTACTGCACTTTGAATTATCTCTGTGACTGTTAATGGACCTGTGTGTTATCCTATTTCATGTTTACTCCAGACTGTTGTTGCTCCTTTAGACTTTCCTGGAAAGGAATATCAGTGGATATTATTGATACCACCCAGTAAATACTGAGACAGTGAGGCCCTTATACTGCTCATAATTCATAGTCACGGCAATAAACAACAAATAAGTTGCTGTAGCACTCAAACTGCCCTATGAATGTCAACAGAAGAACTGGGCATGTGGATCTACATGAGCATATGTGTCTTTGTAGACCTGCTAACAGTATGGACCAATGGATTGCAATGCTGATGTGTGTGGGCAAAATATTTTTTACAACTATGTGATAGATTTTGAAATTTATACAAATATCCATGCTGTATAATGATATTGGTTATCCCTTGACCTTTTCTGTAGCACCACGGGCAGGTGGGCATGACCATTCATCTTGAGCCATTGCTAATTCAAATTTTCTAATTGCACAATACTTTGGCTTTTTGACCAAATAACAACCACAATAATGACATTTCCATTGGATTCAGCTTAGCATGCTAAAATGATAAACACTGTCATTCTTAGAGGTTTGTTCAGTATTTCTGCTGAAAAATACCCTTTGCTTGCCCCCAGGCTGTTCTATTTCTATGTATGTTGTGTGTTGCAATGCTACTGCGCGGATGTCAGTGGTGCACCAAGGACAGCGGGGGTTCAAAGAGTCCTGTACTGAAGAGCACTACAAAGAGCCAATGAGTAATGCGCAGCACAACACCTTCATGTTTCTGCTTTAATGTGACTCATCAGAATATTAGAATTTTTGCAGTGTCACCGTGCTTACACAGTTTTTGCCTTTTAGCCTAAGTCTCAACTTGGTGTAAGTATGGCTGCACAGAGCATAGAACTAATATGGTTACCATCACTTAGTCTTGCAACATTAAGTCTTTTACCAATTCTCAATAGGATAAGAGAAAATCTAAATATTTAGTTGCTCTTTCTTTCGGCACCTCGAAGCTACATCGATGAAGTAGCTGTGAAGAGATCAGCTCAGGAGAATCCAGATCAGCACCAAGTCCAGTTAATAACAGCAAGAGTAGTCTAAATGAGCTGCATGTTCAGTCAGTGAATAAGTAGAAAAGCTATTCAGTGGTGCAGAATGTGGACATCCAGCACGATCACTCCACTAATTACGAGAGACAAACTAACGGATGGCAAAGCTGAGAGAAAGCCACAGTCAGGGTTTGTCTTTAGCATCAGGGTGCTGTCTGAAGTAACTGCATTGCCTACCTACTGAGCAGGGGAGGAAAATAGGACCCACCGAGGAAGCATAATTCACTTCTCAGCAATATTATAGAAATATCATATATCATCGCTTGTATAAGCACTCAGCGTCCCACTGTTTGGTAAATATTGATAAAGTTGCATCATTCAGAGGAAAGCGAATGAAGCGCTTTGTCACGCAGTAGATGGAATAATTTTATATCCTGCCTTGTAGTATGATGGATGATGAAATGATGAAATGCTGGCCTAAAAAACAAAAGTGAACAAACAAAACAGCAAACTCGGCTAGAATACCCAAAGGACAGTCACTGGAGAAGGAAAAAGGAGATTGATATTCTATCAGCACTGTTTGTTTGTTTTGCTGTAAATCTACTGAGAATATGCCTACACATATTAATAGAAGAAAAAGTCTATATGACTGTCAGCAGTATTGCTCCCCTGAAACTATGTGAAGATCAAATATTGGTACTTATTTTGTCCATGCTTTGGTATTTGTAACAACACTATGTTTGGGAGAGTGCATCAGACATACATTTAAAGTTTGTGAGGATTTTTTTTCTCCACTGTAAATTCTCCAAATTTAGAAATCTAAATTTGATCAATATCTCAACAAATAAACAGCTCCCTGCATAATAATTTGAGGAATAATATTATTGTACCACATACATCATTTTAAATATATTTTTAAACAATATTTTCTGTGCTACTTATATGTTTTAAATGTATGTGTCATGCACTCACTTATACAAATCATTTTGAAACAGCATTTTTAAACCTGCTTGAATTCTGTAGCGCATCATATTAAGAGTCTATTAATTGTTAGAGGAAGCGGTTCATTACCTCACAGCAGTATTACAGTACAATTTTGGCAATTTTTTTTTTACAGATTTTAAGCATAATGGATTCAGCTTCGACTGCCGTTCATACTGTATGAAATAAATGGAAAATGGAGCATGCCTGGAGCAGCAGAAAAGAGCCCAATCCGTTTTTATAACACAATAGCATTTTTTTATAAAGCAGCAACACGTGTAATGTTTAAGGTCAAAAGCAAGAGTCAAACAAGGACAAAGAGGAACAGGCAGGCAAACAAGACAATAAAGACTAGAAAACCTGACTTACTGGAACACAACAGACAAAAAACAAAACAAAACAAACAAAAAACCCCCTGTAATTTGTGTGCTGATATGTGCAATGGATCATGCCAGGGAGGAAAATACTGGAGGTGACTCTGCTACTTTGCAAAGACAAGGCGTACAGGATTTATGATAAATGGCTGCATAATCCAGCAGGATTAAGTTAGGACGATAGGCCTGAATTAATCTTAGCTGCTTTGTTTAGATCAGCTTTTCTTGGGCAGGTTTTCTCCTTTGAAGTTAGTATTTTTACTGGTCTGTTTTGTATGCATCCTGATCGAAAAGACTAACTGCCCTGAACTATTTCATCGTTGCTGCTGATAAATAAGGCTGCTGTTGAATCACTCTATACACGACATTTGTTACAGCAGAAATTCACAAATCTTTTAGGATCTTAGACCTTATTACAGGAAAAAACATATTCAAGGACACTCTCATAATCCTAACATTGATTTAACTGGTTTGGGCTTGAGCTGACAACACAAACTGACTCAAATATTTTTCCATGGTCAGATAGTTATAGTGGCCAGTAAGCCAAGCTACACAGCAGAACAGTTAATTGTACCCTCAGAAGAGTGGGTGATTTCATAACAGACTGATGTGATGTGTCATAATGTGGTGCGTCATATCAGAAGAATTGGCCCAAAGATAATGTGGGAGCAAGAAATGGACACAATATGCTTGTTTTAGTGGCCCAATCTGTTTTAATATGCTTTTTAATCATACTGTACCATTTTATAATTTATAGTAAATTATTTTGTGGATACCTTGCATCACACACACTGCACTTCAGGGGCCACTGAGTTACAGTAAGGATCTTAGCAGAAATTGCATTGGAACACAGGCCAGACTCAGTGAGTAGTCTATTCACAACACTTCATCATGGCAGTGGGGAGCATATTTTTTTTAAAAAGATATACTAAATTGATTGAAAATACATTCAGAATTCCAAAATGATTCCAATGATTCCATTTGAATTTACCCAGGTCCAATACAAACTCACTTGACCTCACCTACCACTAGTGACATGGGCAGCAGAATTAAAGGCTTTCTCTACTGTGGTTGGTGGTTTCTTCCAGTGATTCACAAGTTTTCAACCCCCCCCCCCCCCCCCAACACACACACACTTACTTACGTCTTTCTCTGTCAGTGTATGCATTACAGCAGTGACCTGAGTGGGACTGCCCGGAGAGAAAATGTCACTGTTATCCACTCATTCTCCACCTTGTCAGCAGGGAATCTAAGGGATGTGTGAGCATGTGTGTGTGTGTAAGTGCACGTGCATGTGTGTGTCTGTGTGTGTTTTCGTGTGTGTGTGTGTGTAGGTGCACGTGCATGTGTGTGTTTTCGTGTGTGTGTAGGTGCACGTGCATGTGTGTGTCTGTGTGTGTGTGTGTGTGTGTGTGTGTGTGTGTGTGTGTGTGTGTGCGCGTGCGTGTGTGTGTGTGTGTGTGTGTGTATGCATGGGCACTGCTGTGTGTTTATGGGAAACATAAGTGAAAACACAGCTGGAGCCCTACCACTGTTATCAGCGTTCCTGAGGGATCGGGGAGGACACTGGAGAACTGCTCGTGTAAGATTTACTCTGTGTTTTAGATGTGATGGACGACATAAAACTGCCTGCAGTTGCAACCTTTGTCCTGTGTGAGGCAGCAGAGATACAGCCCTCCATTCCTCCATGATGCATGATGGCATGGACTGGCACTGCTGCAGCACTGGCACACATGAACCCCCCCCCCCCCCACACACACACACACACAATATCCACACGCACTCACTGAGGCCAACACGCTGGTCACAGATTTAGACTGGACACAACTGATCACTGGCGAGTCAAGTCTTCATCTCAGACTGACACAGATGGTGATGGTGCATAAAGTACGTGGATGGGGAGGAGGAGTTGGTGCTGACGGACTGTGAATTGGTATAAATCCTTGTCTTGTATGGAACAAAGAGATTTCATCCCACACTAACAGGCAAAAGCTTTTTGTGACACCTTTCTAAGATAGTGGGGACAGATGTGTGTGCGGCTGATTGATGGTAATGTTTTGCTTGAAAAATTGAAAATAGGGTTAGGAATGCATTGAGGCAGGACAGAGTGGGCATGAAGAACACTCTTTCTTGCTTAAAGGATAAATATGATTTTGCCCTTGAAAAGGAAAGAAAATGCAGGATAAGATATTGTCTTCATGTAATGGGGTGAATGGAGGCTGTTCAGTGAAATCATTCACATACTGAGCAATTCTTCAAGCGTTTATCATGGAATGACTGACTGTCAAGACATTTCCATTTCCCATCCATTCTCATCAGCCAAATGGCCCAGTGATGAGTGACAGGCCACACATTGCTACCTCGTGCCCCAACAGGTGGTGCATAATGATGTGTTTTGGCCACACACGCACACAAAAAAATGCATATGCACCAACTGAGGGCATGTAATCAAAGAACACCTGCAGCCTTGGCAGCTGACATTTAAATGATAAATATTAAATGATTATTATGCGGCATGTTAATTACCGAAAGCTGAAGTGGTGACTGTTTCAAGAGTGAAACTCATTGCATTTCTGGTTTAGTATTGTCATAAATAGATTCATAACATGAAACATCCTGCTCAAGCTCAGCTGAAAATTGACTGCATGGCAAAACAAAAAGTTGATGGAAAGTAATTGTCAATTTTAGGGATGATTAATGAGCATATAAACTGTAAATATAACTTTCTCTTTTTCTTTTTTGCTGCCCTCTGTCTCTCTATACTCCCATAGATGCTGCATGCTTGTGAAATTAAGAATTGTTTGTTTTTTATAAAAAAAAGTGCATGATTGGCTTGAAGACCCATGTGTGTCTACATTTACATCTGTGTCTGCGTAATCTTCCAGCAGAGTTCAGTAATGAGTGGTTGATTAATGACTACAGCATTCTGAGGGCATTTCATTGTCCTGTAGCTTACTACAGGGGCCTGACCAGACTTGACATACATTACACACATGTACACACACATTGTTTAGCATGTCTTCTCATTCCTACCTGTTCAATTGTGACTAATAACCTTGACTCATTTAGCTTACAGCCTAGAGACTTTATTGCACAAGATTTTGCCTTGTAGTGACCACAACAGTGTGGCAGTAAGCCAGCATGCATAATACCAGGAACCTGAAAATGAAAAAAATGGAAGTCAACTATCATTAATCTGTGCCTATTGTGTGAGAAAATAGCTGACCTCAGATATTAATGAATACGAAGGAACCTTTTCTTTGTTCGGTAACCCAACTCAAATCAAGCAACTTATTGCAATTACAGGAGTTGTTAAGTAGGCTGCTTACTAATAGGGAAACCTTTGCAACCTCTGTGACAGCTCAAAAACACTAAAATAAAAACAAAAGCATTCTGCTGGTTTGCATGATGCAGAAGTCACATAACAGTGCAATTACATGGTTTGCGGAAGTTTGCTAGATGGTTTGTATTTGTTTGTGTGTCTCGAGTTTGTGTATAGCACTTCTAAACTGAAATCTGTGACACAACACTTCACAGAAGCTCAGCAATCAGCTCTTGGAAATCTAAATGGCGAGCAATTGGCAGCCCTCCTCATGTTCAGACTTGTGGGATATAAGTGGCTTACCAGCTTCCCCCTTAAAATCCCATGAAAACCCAGTCTGTGTCATCAGCAGTATAACTTGTGCTTAGAGCCTTGGGATTCAAGATGGCTCCCCTTTATAGAAGACAGCAAGAGTCTTATCTGTGAAGGATTACTGAGAACACTCCAAAGGGATAGCATCTTCATCAACTGTAATTAACATGATTCCTACTTTTGCCAAGCTGGAGATAAGTGATTAAAGAACGATGTGTCAAATGCCAAATGTGCAATGGATGCCAATGGATCCTTAAAACAAATTATTAATTCACCAAGCCATTTTAATTTCCACTGCTCCAAACCCAAATTGGGGCACACATGTAGTTTGACATTTGGTGTCATGATCCATGTGTGGAGATTTAGAGATTAGGCCGTCACGTGAGGTTTTTGCCTGTGAGAAATCATACTCAGAAGAGAAACTCAGAAGAATTTTCTCCAAGCATGACATCCCAACATACTTTAAATCTAGTCACACTCTAAGGTAAAAACTGGTCCATCCC
Organism: Archocentrus centrarchus; assembly: GCF_007364275.1. Classification (NCBI taxonomy): domain Eukaryota; kingdom Metazoa; phylum Chordata; class Actinopteri; order Cichliformes; family Cichlidae; genus Archocentrus; species Archocentrus centrarchus. The sequence continues at coordinate 22,767,514 of NC_044351.1, read as the reverse complement.
AAAGACAAAACTCCCAAATACAAGAGAAGCAAGATAGTGTATGCTGTCCAGTGCAGTGAAGAGTGCTCGGACCTCTTTCAAACACTGGAGAAACCAAACAGTTTCTTCACAAACAAATGTCACAACATAGACGAGCCACCTCAACAGGACAAGACTCAGCTGAACATCTGTATCTAAAGGAGAAAGGACACTCTTTTTGAGGATGCCAGTGTTCACATTTTGGACTGGGAAGACAGATGGGTTGAAAGAGGAGTAAAAGAAGCCATCTATGTCCACTGTGAACAACAGTGGATTACGTCACCACTTTGCCCAGCCTACAATGCTGTCCTGAGCTCCCTCCCCAGGCGCCTCAACCCCCATTCACACCTTTCTTCAGATGACCTCAGTAGGTCACTTGATAGAATGGCTCATAGTCCCAAATTGGTTTCACCCAAAACCACTGATTGTAATGACCCACACCTTCTTTCACGTCTGGGCGCATGTGATTATGCCCATGATTAATAGTGGTTCACAACCACCTCCAGGGGCCAACCCCCTCTTTAAATACCCAGGTCTCACCACCATTAGGTTTGAGAACTGAAGGAGCCTTTTGGATGAGAGATGAAGAGCTCAGAAGAAACTGTCAGAGTGCTCCACTGTCCCTTTACCAGGAGACATTTTTGTTCCAATTCTAAATCAATCAATCAATCAATCAATCAATCAATCAATCAATCAATCAATCAATCAATCAATCAATCAATCAATCAATCAATCAATCAATCAATCAATCAATCAATCAATCAATCAATCATTCAATTAAAATAAATGAAATTAATTTTAAAAAATGACAGGAAAGACATTTACAAGCATAGCTCTTTTAATAAGAAATGTCATATCTCACCTATAACCTTTTGTTTCACAAGTCTTCTGTACCTTAAATGACTAATCCATATTTTATAAAGATTTTTGATTTTTTTTTTTTTTTGTTCGACATTGAATTTGCTTGATAATTTCTGCTAGGGAAGCAAAGCTCTTTATACAATGTGTCTCATCCACCCACACATGCATACAACCACTTTTTTCTATGTCTAAGTGCTTTCTATCTAACATTCACACACTGATGAATGCATCAGAAGCAACTTGGGGTTCAGCATCTTGCCCAAGGATACTTTGGCACACAGACTGGAGCAGCCAGAGATTGAACCACCAAACTTCCAATTAGTAGATGACTTGCTCTGCCTCTTGAGCCACAGCCACTTCAGTAATACATAGAAAGTTTACCTTGCAAACTTCAAAAACTGCCCTCAGGTAGTATATGGCTAAAGCTGGCCCTCCAAGTATCTGAACTTGCAATATTGTGATTCTCTCTCTCTCGTTCAGTTTTCTGTCTATAGCAAATGCATGTTGAATGTTGCCAGACCACAATGATTGCAGCAAGTGGCCTAGCTTTGCAAGGCTAATAAAATATATCGTATGTCATAAAAAGTATCGCTAAGGATGACTTTTTTATGGACGGATGATTCATTTTGAGGTTAAAAAAATGGAACATAGTGCCTGCTTTAGCCCTTGACTTACTAAAACTATGGGGAGGATGCTGTGCAGCCACTGACTTTAACAATTTATTTCAAAGGCAAATAACAAAAGAAAGTTGAAGATACATACAAGAAAAGTAGAAAAGTCTGGATCTTGAGGAGAAACGTGAAGGGATAATTTATTTACAGACTAATTCAAAAGTCATTCAAAGATCTATCACTGAAATATTTATGTATATATAAAACTACAAATGCATCTAAAGCAATACATCATTGTGCTGGGGGGGCTGTTAATAGATACAGAATGAGATTTTCTGGATGGCAGGTTGAGATAAGTGGTGAGAGAGGTCAAAAGGAGCATTACATCAGTGACTTTAAACACAGGTGCAATCCATCATTCACTCAGGTTTGGATGTGACGTGCTTTTGTATGTACGGGTTAATGATGGAGTGAATTCATGCAAGCACACACATGCATAGCAAGCAAAATGCAGTATACACACACACACACACACACACACACACACACACACACACACACACACACACACACACACACACACACACACACACAGTGTCACAAACAAGTGATCAAAAGAAAATTGCAGTGTGCTTTGGGAACCCTGATGGGAAGGGGATGAAATTAAAGAAGGTGCTCAATTCAATGCGACACATCCATTTACACAAAGTAAATGGCTAATATTCAAGTGTACATAGACCTAAAGCTCAGCACAAGATATACCAAGTGGGTCTGGGTAGAACAGAACATGGGCATGCAATGTGTAGCATGTAGTACAGGTTACAATTTATTCAATTCCAGTGTTGTCAAGCAGAGCAGAGGAAGAAGTCTCACTTGATCAAATTCAATCCCCTGTCTGGCTTTGAAGCATGCTTTCATAAAAATTGCACATACATATTCAGTTACCTTGCACATATAAAACTCTCTCTGAGGATGCTTTCCTATTTCACTGTCTACTAATGTGTTGTGATCCCTCAGATTTTCCAATGCAAATATGAATCAAGAGCAATAAGCTCCCAAGAAGGGGTTGCTGAATTTTCTGTCTTTGTGCATAAGGCTCCAAGTATGGAGTGAAATAGACTAAAGACACAATAAGCCTGCTCTTTTGCCTGTGAAAAGACTAAACTGGAGCAACAATATGTAAGAAAATGTGCAGAATGCAAAAATTTGTCTGGAGTTAATAGGAAAGCTTCAGTAATGCTGGCATTGTTGGGAAGCTGCTATTTTAGTTGTGATTTACAGCTACTCTGTGTTCTGGTTTCCCAGAAATGGCCTCTGGCTCTTGAACATCCCATGTCCCTGGGGGGCCAGAACATCTGTCAGTGTGGACAGTCATATGAAACATGCAGAATTTCCCAGGGAATGGCTAATTATTCTTTGATAGACAAGAAGAGAGGAAAAATACATGCAGTGATGATGACTGAGAAAACTGAATACCAAGTTGTTTGCGTTAAAAAATATCCAACACTGGTAGAGATGTTTTTCTTTAGATCAAGTACCAGTGTCTATCCATTAATTTTCTACCACTTATCTGGAGTCAGCCATGGTGGCGGCAGGCAAACCAAATTAGACTAAATGTCTCTCTTCCCAGCAATGGTTTCTATCTCCTCTTGGAACCCCAAGGCATTCCCAAAGCAGGTGAGATATGACTTTTCTAGTAATTTCTAAGTTAACCTGGGGTCTCCTACTAGTTGGTAGTGCCTGGAAGTCCTCCAATAGAAGTCACCCAAGGTGCCCGAACCACCTCATGTGGCTATATTTAATGTGAAGGAGCCCAGGTTCTATTTATGAAGGAATATAATCTCAGATGTTTTGCTGACTACATGTTGATTGGGTCCAGGAGTTCCTCATTTCCAGATATCCTTAGTCCAATTCAGCAGATCTCCTCCTTACTTAACACACCCAAGTTTTTGCTTTTAGAGTTATCTCGCGGTTTGAAATAACTTTGCAGAAACAACCATCTTTCTCCATAGCCTTGCCAAACTGCTCCCACACCTGGGTCCATGACCACCACAGTTGCAGTGCTTTTGGTCTATCTGCCTGGAGTTAGACATCTGAGTTTACCCCCACTAAACCTTTGGGATTACCATATATCCTGGTTCTCTGATCCAACTCATCACCAGTTGACAGCTCTGCTTCTCTTGCCATTGAGTATTGAACGACCCAATTCTTGAACATGGTGTTTGTTATGGTTAATCCATGGCCATAACAGTATTACAACACCACTCTGCTTCAGATCAATCTCCACATCCCTTCCTCATTGCCCGCGTCAGTTCAGAAGTCTCCCAAGAGGCGTATAAATTTCCTAGGTGCCCAGGAACGCTTAAGAAGTCCAGCTGCTCCAATAGGCTCAGCAGTCAGAACTTTCCTGTCACGGTCAAATAGAGGGGACTTGCTCATTCTCTTGGGAGAACTACAAAAGGTAGCCCTGAGCTGGGAACTCACAAGTATGGATGGATACATACTCATCAAAGCAATCTGTTTAGGCCCTAGTTATTGATGCAGAGATAGCAGGTATCTATCTAGTGTAAAACATCAGGCAACATACAATATACAACTACCACCAAAGAAACAATTACAATAAGAGGCTTTATAATACCCCCAAATCAAATATATAAATAAATAAACACAATTACTTTGACTAAGCTTGTAAGTTGAGGTTTCAGAGTGAATGCCTATTACAGTGCAGCAGAACATACAGCAAATGAGCCCCGATCAAAACAGTTTCTATTCTTTTAAATGCTTTCGTGATGTGTGTAATAGGTCAGAGTAATCAGGGCTTTATTTCCGCTCAATTAAAACAAATTGTTTTTTCTAAAGGCTTGACAGAAATAATAGAAATAACACATGCACACACACACACACACACACACACACACACACACACACACACACACACACACACACACACACACACACACACACACACACACACACACACACACACACGCGCTCATCATCTCTTCTAGGCTGTCTTTCTACTTTCTAATTCACTCTATTTCTCTGCACTAATCCCCTGTTCAGTGTGAGGTGTTTTATTCTGTGCCTGTCAGCAGTTTGAAACAGCAGGCTCATATCCATTCATGGCATTGTGTTGTACAATTACACTGACAAATGCTTGAGTGATTTTCTTGGTGGCGTTTCATTAAAAAAAAAAATCAGTACAAGGGGGTAAAAGAAATAGCTAGAGAATAAAACCATGTTTTTCCACTATGAGGCTTCTCTCATAAATATTATAATTGTCCAGTAATAGAAAGAGAGAAAGCACCCACAGATATTTCCAGCTTTCTGGTTAGCACGGGAAGCCTTAACTTGTCTCCAAGCTGAACTTGGGAGATAATAACGGAAATCTAAATGGTATCTTCATCATTATGCTGCCCCATAAAGGGATGACAGCACAATGTAATACTTGCAGATTTTGCAGACAGAGCTACATGAGGGGAATAATAATTCTTTAGTGGTTTGTTCCAGGCTTTCTGTGATAAACAGAATCTACAGTAAAGTCAAAACTGTGTGCGGACATTTGTGTTTGACAACAGACATGTTGAAACACAAACAGTGACAGTGGACAGCTGATAAAATGGGGAGACACAGTTTGTCACTCCATCATGAGTTTAAACATTTTCTGTCATTATTCCAGTTCCAGCAAGCAAAGGTTTGAATGCAAGTGGTTGCATCTTACTGTGTGCCTGTCTCCATGTGTAAATGTGTTGCTGCTGGGTGCAATTACTAAAATTCTAAAGATAACACAGACAGCAGAAAGGCACAGGGTTTCTCATCATCTTTTAATAACTTTTAAAACAATTGTTACCCGTGATAAGATGAGCATGAGTGCACAGATTCAAGCTTGCACCAGCAAGACAGTAACTGACGTCTAATATCCCACTGAACAGAGACAATATTGAGTCATCTTAACATTTCCTTGTTTTTGTAATGTGGCACGTCAAGATGCAAGGCAACATCCCACCAATGTGACATGATCAACTGAGATGCCACTTGGAAGGTTATTGTGGTTTGAGCTGATTAGCAGGGTCAGGGGCTTCAAGCACACCTGCTTTACTGAACTAGACACTGTGAGCAAAGCAGTCGAACAGCACAACGAAAAAGTGCAGACACACACCCACACAAATGCACCGGCACAATTGTAAACAGAGACAGACAAATAGAGACAGGAACACACGCGTACAAATGTGTGGACAGACAGGCTGACAGATGCATAAATATACTGCGAGAGTGGCAGAAACATTACTTTTCATGCTAATTAGCTGTCTGATCAAGTGACAGAGACAAATATAGGTGGCCGAATACTGGTGGCTCTTCGGTACTGAATCATAATACGCGGTGCACTGTAGAGAGAATAATGCTGCTTTAAACTAATGAGGTTTGTGGTCTGGAGAAATGCTGATGTTTTTTTTTGTTAGTTTTTTTTTTAAGCTCAGTGTAGTTTAAACTACTTTGAACAACAAAGTCAAAGTCAGTCAAGGAGAACTTTTCTAGTCTATATTATTCTATTGACAACATTCCTTTGTGTTCAGTAAATATTAGGCAGTTTAGAATGAAGACTGTAGACATGGAAACAGGTTATTGCTTAAGGTAACATAAGGAGAGATGTTATATTTCAGTAATTATGACAGAAATGTGAAGTGTCTTAAGCAGACTCAGTGGTCTCCAAGTATTCTGTTACCATTTATTTTTTGTACTGATTAAACCAAAGTGCAAATCAATGAAAAAAATCATTATGAAAATATACTCAAAATGTCCCTCCAATAGTTTGATCAAACACTTATTATCTTAACATTATACTTATTAACACACAGTAGCTGAAACTGCAGCAGTTGTCATGTAGTAGCTCTGGCAGGCCAGGCAGAGAACCCCACTGCAGGACTCAGAGACAAAAACTAAATTCAGACTCCCACTTTATTTGTTTGCACAAAGAACATTAACAAAGCTAGACGGGAGCCAGCATCATGAAACTCTACTCTCACTTGAGACTAGAAATTAAACTTCAGCCTAAATTTGAGCACGAACTAGAGCTTGAGCAAGAACCTAAACGTGATCAAAGAAATAAGCATAAGGATGCACAGCAGGGGAAAAACTGACGACAACATGACAAGGAACACAGCAGAACCGAGGGTTTAAGTACACACAAGGTAATAAGGGGGAGTGGAAACAGCAGGGGACAACAGGTGAACCAAATTAGCCTAATGACACAAGGGAAGCACATGGGACAAGAGATTGTCAAAATAAAACAGGAAGTGACCAACCATGACACACATGCAGACTTGACCTATAGGGAGGCTGGCACACAGAGGGAATCTAAACATATGACAAAACGGAAACTTAAGTACAACACACAGGCTTGACATAACATGGGGAAACAGGGGAAATACCAAAACAGACATCAAGACTATGATGTCTGAACTGTACATGGAAGCAACTAAACGGAGAAAACACAGACACCTGAACACGGGGAAGACAAAAACAAGGGAAACAGGAACTAAATACAAATAAATATAATAACAGAATTCAGAAAACTATGACAAACTGAGAATCTAAACTGTAGCAAACTTAGAAACACAACTAGAGAAATTAAATATAACAGATTTCAATTACAAAAACACAAAACATTGGGCCAAAAGGCCCAGGACCATAACAGTAATAAATAGTATTTTGCCAAAATACACTAGTATTCACAAAAAAATTAGAAAATGTGCTAATTTGTGATTGCTAATCAACCAATTATCACTAAAATTACATATCTGATTTGAGTTTTCTGGAAATTTGAAAAGTCCTACATTCAACCAGTGGTTAACCATGGTGCTCAAGTGTCTATTCAACCAATGTTCATATTTTATTAGGTTACATTAGTTAGAAAGCCCACAGGAAGTCCAAGCAAAGTCTCAGTCATGAATGTTGCCCTGTGTGGCTTTAATTCATCATATATTGTACTAGTAAATGACGCCTAAGCAGCTTTACGACAATCAACAATCAACTTCATGAGCAGAAGAAAGGGTGGCAGCGACAGTCTTCATTTTTTAGGCGACCTCAGAAAACAGAAAAGCAAGTTGAGAGCAGCGAGAAAATGAGTATCAGTCAGATCACAGAAGAATATGTTGAGAGATGAATCAATGCTTTCTGGTATAATTATCACTGCGAACAAGATCAGAAACAATAATTCTTCATGTGAGGAAGCGCCACTTGTTAAACAGTAATATTTCTTTCATGTTCACTATGATGCATTCATAGTCACATGAGGATGTGGAAAGAGAGCTTAAAACTGTTGACCGGGCAGGAAGAACAGCTGACATAGAGGTGAGAAAAGGAGCAACCTTTAGAGGTTGTGATACGTGGATGTTTTTTTACAGTGGACAGAACCATGCAAGGTTAAATGGTTAAATGATGTTTTACCTTGTTTCCAGTCTTTATGCAATTGTTGTTTCCTGTTTCCTGTACAGATATGAGAGTAGACTCAACCTTCTCAGCTAACTCATAGAAAACGTGCAGTTAAGTGGAGCTGGAATTGTATCTGTGTCCTATGTCAAATGCAGAAATATGATACAATGTACAAACTTGTGAATGTGTCTCAGTTACCTCTGGAAAAAACTACAAAGCCACTGTTAAAGGAAACTGCAAACATCACAATAAAACCCGACTTTAGTGTCTTCACACAGTGTTTGCATTTCAGCTCAGTGTTTAGTAGCGCATACAGTGCATTCCCATAGGTGTTACAGAACAAATGACCTGGTGCAGTATTACTTTGATCCTCTGAGGGTACACGGTCTAACTCACATCAAGTGTGTGTTGATGTTCCCATTTTTTAAATTGCTCACTTGTTCTTTCTCTCTTACGCTCCATTCCTGGCTCCTCAGCCATTTTTTGGTCCCCAGGGGGTGTGTGTGGGGGGGGGTGACAGAGTTGGGGTGGAGTGGGGTGCAGTAGGGGAGGGTAGTGGTGGTGGTGGGGTGGAATCTAGGACACATGAAATATTGAAATCCTTCCTGGGGAGTCCTCATCATCAGCATATGTTGCTCTCATCTCTGGTTCACTGTCTCTTTTTCTGCTTCGGCAGCTCCTCTTACTATTCCTCCCACTCATGGTGTCAAAGTTCCTTCCATACTCATTCAGACTCATTCATTCATTTATTCACTCATTCATTTATTCTGCAGACCAGAAATAAGTACCTTAACTTAAACAATTCTTTGCCTCTTACTCCAACAAAGTATTTTGTTTCCATGGGTGTCATTATTCCCCTGAGATCTCTTTTGCACCATTAAACATTTGGCCTATCCAGTGGTCCCCCCCGGCATATACAATCTGTGCCTGCGTGAATTCTAATATGTTCTACTGATTATTTTGTCTTCATGCAAGAAGCTAGGCATTTTATTTATTTATTTTTTAATCGATTGTGCTTTATGGTTCAAAATATTGAAAATCCTGAAGCAAAAAAACTCATTAGAATCTGGGCGATATTAGCAGCTGAATCAAACAGACATTAGATTTTTTTCATTACATCTCTCATCAATCACTTCTTCCAACATTTTCGGTCTTCTTCGTACTGGGGCCTTATTCACACTGGGTTGTTATTTTCAGGTGGTTTCAAGAGTGAAAAATGTCACAGTGCTCACAGTCCTCTATCACCCACTTGGGAAATGAAGAAGAGATGAGAGAGAAAGAGAGATGAGAGTGAGAGATGGCCCATAAATGTAAACTGGGCAAATGTCCAGGCATTTAAAGCCTTCCTTTATAGGGAAATAGCTTCATCAAATAAACAGGTGTGCTGATCTAGAATCCGGATAAGCAACGTATCAGACCTGAGGGATTTATAGACAGAGGCCACTCACTCCAAGTGTTGCGTGACCTTCAGGAGCAATCTGACACTCTGTTAAGCCTGGCCCACTTAGTTTCATTTGGCTGTAATTGGCTTAATAGCCCATAGACACAGAGGGCAGGAAAACTTTCCTCCTAAAATCAGACGTTTTTATGCTGGACCTGCTGCTGTACCAAGAGGGAATCTTGACATTATGGAGCAGGGATGGAAAGTGTGTAGCTGTTTGTTTGTTTGTGACAAAAGAGGAAAAAGTGATTTTCTCTCCTGGGGCAGAGCAGTTTCCTAAACACATTTGGAATGTTTTCCTCAAGTGGCTTAACAGCAATATGTGTGTGTGTGTGTGTGTGTGCGTGTGTGCCACAGCTCCATTTTGTTGATGATGCTGTCACTGCTGCTGGCATCTTGGATACGTACCAGAATCTCTCCAGGCAAAAGAAGGGGACCATATATCTCTTCTTATGTCAGACACACACAAACTCACACCCCTTCTAGCCTCTTCCATCCTCTTTTCTCCCATGTGTGGCCTTGGTGGGCTGTGTGGCCTGTAGGAACAGAGAGTGTGTAACTAAGCACATCCTGTCATACAGTCATGCTATCTTCCCCTGGTCCAGACCTTGCCTTCCCTTCATGGTCCGTTTGCCTGTTATTCTCAGGGGGCTGCTGCTCTGAATAAGAGGTCCTGCAGTATGAAAGGAGGCAGTATTAGATTACAGTTACACATATCTAACTACAATGTTCAACAACATTAAGGAAACACTTAAATCTCACATTGACTGTTGATCAACAAAATATTCAAGTTGAGAATCTTTACTATTATACGTTGTGTAATTCACTGAGAACAAAATGATGCAACAATGGATTCAAAATCACACCAAAGGTCAAACCTAAAAACAGAGCTCACAGGCTGATCATTATAAAGTAGCGGAGTAATGTGTATGGCCCCCCCAACAACCTGTAGGCATTCCTAACAATGTTTGGTCATCCTCTGGAAAGTCTTGAGGTATCTCCACCCCCAGATCAAGATCAGGCCATCAGTGAGCTTCTGGAGTGTCTGTGGCACTATTTGACAATGTTGGATGCACCCACATTCCAGAGGTTCTCACTCAGATTCAGGTCTGGTGAACGTGAGGACCAGTCAGTGTCATCTATGCTTTCATCATCCAGGAACTGCCTACACACTCTTGCCACATAAGGCCTAGTATTGTACTGCACCAGGAGGAACCCAGGGTCCACTGCACCAGCACAAGGTCTGACAGTGGGTCTGAGGACTTCATCACTCTATCTAACAGCAGTCAGGGTACCACTGGCTAGCACATGCCTCCCCACAACATCACTGACCCATTGCCAAACCGGTCATACTGGATGATGTTGCAGGCAGCATGAAGTTTTCCACGGTATTTCCAGACTCTTCATGCCTGTCACATATGCTCGGTATGAACCTCATCTATTGATTCTGGTCCTGCTGTTGGGTTGATGCCCTTCATTGGCTCTATCCTGCTTTCTTCATGTAATAGCCAGCCTTTCTAGCTATCTCCTCCACTGTGAGGAGACTGCCAAAAGACACAGCAATCCTTCTTGCAACTGCATGTATGGATATGCTTGGAGGAGCCTGACTAGCGTATAACCTGAATAGTCTGCAGTTACTGTTTGCAGGTGGTGACAAGGACGCTACCATGAAATATAGAAAAAAAATCAGTTAGGAAGGATAAAGAGAAAGCATTGGCTATGGTATGAATTTAGATGTAACATCTAAAGAAAAGAGCATTGACCTGTCAACCTACAGCTGGAAACAAATGCTGTACATCTACTGCAATTTACTGACAAGAGCCTTGTGACGGGATATGTTCATCTTGTCACCTACTCCTAACATGTCCTCCTGTAATTTTCTAGGCGTGCATCAAATCAGTACAGTATTGCAAAGGTTACTGCACCTCAAGACACCTGCCCCCCCCCCCCCCCCCCCCAAAAAAAAAACCCCAACAACAACAAAAACAACAACAACAAAACAGTGCCTTAGGAAACAGTAAATTCAGCGTTCCCTGAACCTTCCCTCTGTCAAAAATATGAAATGGAGTTTGTAAGCATAAAAGACATTGGCAGCTTACAGTGAAAACCTGCTTTCCGTGAGCACCCTGAGAACAGCACCCTTAAAGCTGGTGGAGATCTGCTGTCTTGCTCAAGAACATAACCCAAGATGTCACAAGCAGCTGGAGCCTTCAGAGATGTTGGAATGAGATCATGCCAATCAAGCAAATTAACCCGCCATAAGAATTGGCTCTGATACTATACATTTCTCTTTCATATTTGCTGCAGAACTGTGTCACAGTGTTAATGCATTCCCATCATTAACTATGCCAGCTGTTACATAACAGTGATAACAAGTGGGAGTGCAGAGAAAAAAAAAACAAGGATAAGCAGACAGAAAAGCAAAAATACATCTTTGGTTGAATCACAAATAACAGTGCAAAATAATAATTTTCTCTTTTAATTAGTTTTCTTAATATACCCAACCATCCACTGAACTATAGTTCAATAAGAATAAGTGCAGTATAGAGTTTGAGTAACAAAAGTACTATGGCAATAATTGTGACGAGCAGAGCAATGTCTCAAATGGTGGTGAGAAATAGGATGGGACCCTGAAGTCTGGATGCTGTTGCTGGTGGCGGAGCAGAGTTAGCAGACGGCTGACGGAGACTTTGAATGAGACTCTCTGAACATCCAGGATGAGGGTGGACATGGGGAAGATGAGGGTTGCACAAAAGACAGTCTGAAAGGAAGAATGACAAAACAACAATGGCTCTTCAACAATGAGGATCACAGACTGATTAGCTGAGAGAAGACGGGCAAGAAGATCAGTATTGATTTGTGGAAGTGATGAAAAGGATATAGCAGCAGGAATAGCTTAACACCCACGAAGGCAGCAGATGTGAACTCATGCAAAACCTTCATTTACAAGGTATTCAATCAGACTTTAACAGAGAAACAAATCTTTAGGTAGAGCCAGTGCTGCATGTTTAGCACTACATCTCTGTTGGTTTATGCTAGGCCATAATTTTATGTTATTAGCTTCTGTCTGTTATTGTTCATTGAATCAATATCAATGATGGATCCTCCATGAGTTGATGACAGTTTGCAGCAGGAAACCAAGCTGATTTTGCTAATGAGAACCATATATTATGCATGTATACATGGACCCTACACCTAATACTAACAGCGGGCTCCTTTACCTCTCAGCTGCTCAGTTTGCATTCACATTAACTTAACTGTATCTGTGCATTTCACTCATCATTAGCAGAATTACTCATTACCCAAGGGTATAAGGGCCACAGTACTTGATGTAACAGAGGTTTCAGTGTCACAGTGAATAAACGTGACTAATGATGACAGTGTCACAGTGCATGAGCAGAGACATATTTGCATCTGCCTCCCCATAAGGAAATGAGCGTCCAGGGACAATTCATTCACTAGCAGGCACGGCATGTTTGTTATCATCCCTACAATTAAGAACATATATTTTAATGAATACATAATAATGCAGCATTTACTAACGCAGACAAAATAATTTATTTAAGGCACATTCACACATCTGCTTCCAGATTAACACATCTGTGTTAAACAATCAATTTTTTTCTCACTTTTATTTGGCCTTTTGGAGTCTATCGATGGGTTGCAGAGATTAGGGGACTGCATCTGGAAAACCTACGTTTCATTTACACAAGAAGCTGAAATAAATTCAATTCATAATGTGCCTCTTTCAAAAGTAACTGTACTTAAGATGCTCTTCGTTTGCATCAAAAGCACTTAGTTTAATTTTGATCAGCATCCAATCTGTCTTTTTTTTTTAAATAGTATTCTGGGCACACACAGTTAAGAGAAAACCCTGGACAGACCGAGCATGCTAGGCGGCTTACATATCCCATCTGTCCCGAATAGCTTGGGATTTCCTCAAAAGAGCTGGAAGATGTGTCAGTTTTTGTTGTTTTTTTTTTCTTACCATTGCTACCCAAATACATGTAGGCAGAAAAATGTAGAAGGCTGCGTTGGATATGTGGGTGATCTGTCTCTCTCTCTCTCTCTGGCATCTTTGAGGTTGGTTGGAGGACTGCTTGGAAAGTACAAACTGAGTGGCAATTCACATTAAAGAAACTCTTCCTTCTGCCCCCACATATCTTCACATACACAGGACCCATGTAGAGATGCAGAAATGATGCAATATTGCAGGAGACCAGAGTTAGGAAGCAAACTGAATTTTAAGAACTCCAGAAGATAGTTACACATTTTGGGTATTATTGCCCCCATATTTAAGATGAAAAAAAAAATGTATACCATTAACAATATCACCTTTCACTGGGAATATCCAATTTTGTTCTCTATCCTTTTTGGTGCTATGGTACAACAACAACAACAACAAACCCCCCCCTCCCCTTGTTGTTCTCGCCATTATAATCTGCATAAATCTTCAATTCTGTACCGTGAGAGAGAAAGAAACAGAGAGTGACTAATGCTAAAAATATTCTGAGATAATAATAATGGGAAAGGGAGAATCACAGCAGGTTAATAACTGCATTGCTCAGGAAGTACCTTTGTGCGTGCTGGAGTTTTTCCTTATCGTGCCCTTTTACAGTCTGCTTGTCCAGAGTCATCTGCCAGCAGTGAGGCGAACAAGCCTCAATCATGCAGCAAAGTGAAAGTCAATATATTCGTGAATGAATTTGAAGGAGATGCCTAAGGCCTATAAAAATAATGGAGTGTGTAACATTATCCTCAGTACCCCAAATAGAAACAGCCTTAAGGGAAAAGTATCTAGCATAAGACAGCTTCACTCATCTATGCACAGCAGGGAATGCAGGGGAAACCGGGTGCGATGTGGGCTCTTACCTTTGTGGGGAGATGTGCAGCCAAATATAGGATATTGCAAAGCTTTGTCTAATTGCAATTCTCATTTCACATATAATCCTCCCACTTGTAGTGTGAATCTAAGTGCATTTTTGTGCATGTTTGTTTGTGTGTGTAATAAAATATAGTTTTTTTCCTCTCTCCTGATGAACCCAAGCTCACACGGCTCTCAGTATTTGCATGCATTAGAATTGCTCAAACAAACGAGCTTCAGTACTTATCTCCTAAGATAGAACAGAGAAATACTGTGTGCAGTGTTTGAAGTACTGCTTTAAAACTGAATGTGATTGCCTACTTGTTATATGTATGAGTTCAGTGCAGCCCGTGGAACGCTTGTTTTTCCAGACAGTGTGCTCAAGCTGAAATAGATGAATGAACAAATATGTTAAAAAATAAAATAAAATCACAGTGCTATCACATATGCCCAGTTTCGACGCAGACCTAACTTCTCTATGCAATACAGCATGCTATCCAACCTAGTCTCTTGAGTTAGACTGTCTTTTAGAGTCAGTGTCAGGAAGGCCAGGGATGACAGAGTTGTCACAAAAAGAAATTCAGTCACACACTGTCAGAGGCACAAGGACACACTCTGTCTTCATCTGACTTGTTTAAACAAAGTTTGCTTCCTTTCCCTCCTTGCTTTTGTTGATGTGTGTTTCTCATTCACCTTTCATGAACTTCTTATTCAAGTCAACTGACTTGTACTGTGTTTCTGTCCAAGTCTAATAATTGCAACACATTATCAAGAAATCTTAATGCATCCATGTAGAAGCTTGCAAACCTACAAAAGCAAGTCATTAGGGCTACCCCAAATACACAAGAAATCATTATCATTATTATATATATTAGAAAACCACTTGACAGACGTAATAGCTAAATACATTTATGTCTGCATCCTGGATTTGAGTTATTTCTGGTTTTGATGTTGTTTTGAATCTTGCAGTTGCTTACCATTTCAGCCACCTTTTTTCTTTGCCAATAAATTATATATATATATTTAACATGTATCATATCTAGATTGATTAAACCAGTATATGATATTTCCATGCACAACACGTAACCAGGACAAAAGTTGCATGTAAACATAGTCATTGTTTCTCAGTTGCTTGCTTGTTTTTCGTTTGTCCTCCATTTTCCCTCCCTCTTTCCCTTCTCTTTATCTGTCACTCTTTCCTAACTAGGTCATCCTATTCTCACCTCACTCCAGTATACAAAAGCCATATCATCTATTCAGCTATTTCCATATTTGCATTTCTGTTCGGTTTCATAGGGACAGCTTGTTATTTCATGATTCAGACTTGATTATGCTGTTTTACAGCACTGTGTTTCCTGCCTTCCCACTGCATGGTTTACATGAGAGTAAATCAGCAGCGGTGAATAACTCTGCAAAGGAGCTCCAAGAAATGTAGTGGTTTACCAGCATACTAATCACCCACCATCTCCTCTTCTCTACAGAACCCACTCCACCCTCATTCCTAATTTGTCAATTTATTTTTCCTCCTCTTCCTCCACATCCATATTATAATACCCTTGAATAATTTCTGTCTCAGAATATCATTTTTTGTTCTGCATTTCTGTCATGCTTCTCTTCTGTCCTGCTCCCCCTTGACTGTCACCCTTTCTTCTTATAGCTCATATAGATCAATATGGTTAATAGTGGAGACATACCGTCATTCCTCTCGCTAACCTCTTTTCACCCTCTGTCTTCTCTTTTTGCTTTGATGTCTCATGCCATGTGTCAAATGACAGCATAACATATTTTTCTGAAAACAACATAGCAAACCACTGAGACAGAGACGGAGAGAAAGCAGGAGAAGAGAAGAAAGTATATCAACCCCCCACAGGGCAGCAGTGAGAGATGGGCTCCCCCTCTGAGCTTAGTTCTGGGGGTTGCCTGTCATTGCACCCAATCTGGTGCCAGCATACTCAGTCTCCCACTCCATAAAATGAAAAACTGCCTGTGCCCTGTCTGCTTTAGTGTCTCTTGCAGAATCCCAACTATGTCTTGTTTGCATGACCACTGAAAAAGTTGGTTTCTTGAGTTCTGTATTGATAAAATGTAAAGCATTAGGCGTCAGTCATATAAGCTCATTGCCACATAAAAAAATAATAATTACAAGGTAGTAATGTCATTACTTGGTGCTATTGCGTATTACGGGAACATGTAGAATTTGCTATTAAGGAACACACAATATTGGTACATCGGAAGGCCATAGATAGTTTCTATGTGCTTTGTCAATACTCAGAAACATGCATGAGCAAAATCATGCACAACAATTTGGAATAATGCTTCAGATATCTGAATTGTTATTTTGAGTAGTCAAACTAGATTACACATATGTGTAACTGTAACAGTGAGAGTTGTGCCATGTTTTTTGTTCTATGAATAAAAATTCTGACTAGTCAAAATGAATCTGTTGATATTTGCAATGTCAATTTTGATGTTCAAGCAAACAAAAAATGTTAATGCTTCGTGGTAGATTTACTGGACAGTCAGTCTGTGCCATCAGGTACGTTTCCTGAAACCTTAAAAACATCTGTAGGGAATTAACTCAGTGTGGAGAATATGACACTGATTATAATTATTAAGCGCCACCAATAATAATAATACATATTAAATGTTGAACTGGCTTGATTAGAAAGACGTAGAGTAGTAATCAGACTTATTAAGTATACATGTAAAACCAATTTCCTGAGATCCAGTCTAAGGGAGAAAGTCAGCTTAATGAATATAGGTGAGGTAAGACGGCATCTAATACAAGCTAGAGTTCTTAAAAAAAGAAAAAAAAGACAGGCAGTGCTTCTATTCATGAAACGTGCTAATACTACAAGAAAGAAAGACACAACAATATCACAACAAAGATGCAAATTATGTATGAATAGTATATGCAATGGATGAATGAATGAATGTACTGTAATAATAGATCCTGCAGAGCAAATACGCAACATATGGCAACACTTTATAATACAGCCCACAACTAAGGTCGTAAAAACACGTATTGTCCTGGAACTTACAGCCTTAGTCCTGGAAGTTATGCAGAACTTAAATGTACTTACAGGTTACATCCCTGTAAAATATGTGTACTTAAAGCCACAGTCGCGGGCCGTATTATAAAGTGTTACTCAACATATTAATGAATGTGAATAAGCAGTAACCATGAGGTGACTGTAAAATGATGCAACTGTAAAAGAAGTTAACTGTAGTTTTGATAATCCCACTTAGCACTGGATTTTGATATCATTAGGATTCTTATAAAACCAAACACTACAAGTTTATCTTTTAAATAATACCACCTGATTTTAACATAGCAAATACACTATGAACTTTAGTTAGAAAAGAAAACATACTTCTAATGCTTCTATTGCTGCTTCATCAGAGTAACTTATATTATGAAGGGTGATAAAGTGCTGACCGTTTTTTCTAAGGTATGGAGAACATCTTGCATTAAGAAGTTTGATTAAAAACCACAAACCAGTATCAGACCAGTACATACTTCCATTTGCAAGTACATTAATTAGAAAATTGCTCTCTCAAGCAACTAAGTAATGTCTGAACTTTTAAAGGTTGCTTTGAGTTTAAGTCTAGAACTCAAACAGTGAAACAGCTCTCTACAGTTTCCTTTTTTCACCAACACAGTATTTTCAAAATTAGGAACATTCTTTCTTAAAATAGTGCTGAAAAAGAAGGCGATCAGTTTCTTACTTCTAGGTTGGACTACTGCTAATGCTTACTATCAGGATTTACCACTAGCTCCCTGAAAACTCTAGCTGTGCCAAATTGTTGTGGTGATATTATTGACAGGATCTAGGAAGAGCACTCACGTTTCTCCTATATCGGCTTACTTTCACTTGACAGCCATTAAACCCAGAATCAAATTTAAAATTCTATCCATCAAATCTTAAAGACCTTATTTTAACATCTAATCCCAAGAGAGCACTTTGCTCTCTGAGTGCTCTGTTATTTCTGGTTCCCAGTATTTCCAGAAGTATAATGGAGAGTTATGCTACTATACATTGTAGAACTTGTCAACCAGGAGACTGCTGTTTATGTTCCAGTTGGGATCTTTATTTTTTCACTTTCGTACCTTGGTTTTCACTCATTTATTTGATTTGTTTTCACTTGCTTTCTACTTTCATTTTGGCACGCTGGTTAATTTAGGTACCAAAAACAACTTTGTTAGGAAAAGACTGCAGCTTTGGTTAACATATGCCCCTTACAACATAAACCCTGGACACTTATGCTATATCTGCTGAGATTTTATTAGCGTATTTCTTGTTTGTTCTTTTTTTTTTTTTTTCCTGTTGTCATTTTCCCCTCACCTGAATCACTTAGTTCCCCTACCTCTGCCTGGTTCTGCTAAAGTGTTTTCCTCTTACAGGAGATGTATATCTCCGTTGTTGCCAAGTGCATGCTCAGGGGTCATCAGTAAATATTGTGATATAATTTTTTGTTATATCCCTAACTTGAGGTCTATGGTGTTATGAATTAGCACTATTACAAAAAAGTTGATGTCTTGGGGAATCTGAAAATTTGGGCTGGTCAGCCAAATCTGATGTAAACCAAAACATTAGACTGACACAGGGACAGTCTTAGCTTTAGCCAACTGCAAAAGGACCTCTGGATTGGCCTTGACAGAGCCATGTATACATGCAGGAATCAGTAAGAAACTGATTCAGAAACAGGACAGATGCCAACCAGCTGTCAGTTGACACAGGAACTGATTCAAGATCATGAGTGACATTGGTTGACCATAGACGGGATGTTGGCATAGTGTAAAGCAGGGGTCACCAACCTTTTTGAAACTGAGAGCTACTTCATGGGTACTGAGTCATACAAAGGGCACCAGTTTGACACGCTCTTCTGAAATAACAAATTTACTCAGTTTGCCTTTAGTTATACATTATCAATAATGATTAATGATACTCATCTATGAGAAGACACTGATCATGTTAATGGTTTCTCCCAATAATTAGCAATGAAAACAAGGTGGGAAACATATCAATATTCAGCACTTTATCTCTTTTAATCTCAGTAATTGTCACATTTTTAGATAATCACTTACATCACTACATTTCATAGGAAAAATGTCCAATTTTCACTAGCCATTCACAAACATTTTTTTAGCAAATCATGAACTATGTTGCACCATGTTTCAAAAAGTTATTATGTAATGTTAAAGAAAAATCAACTTACATATTTTTAAATAAATCTTGTCACATTTTGAACTCATGACCAAATCTGCTGCATTTTTAACAAAATTATAACTTATATGTCATGAACACACTTTTAAATTGAACACAATTCCTCAATATTTTAATTAAACTTTGCCATGACACTGCCATGTTGCCACTAACATCTGGCATTGGTTTCTTTATTAGTGAGAAGACTGGCATTGCATGCTGTTCACCAGTGCACTGTAATCTGGTGTGTAACTTGAAACTGCAACTGTGAGTGCATCTTTCAGATGTGCATCAGTGAGGCATGTTCTGTGTTTGTTCTTGATGAAGTTCATGTCAGAAAACGCTGATTCACAGAGATAGGTTGAACCAAACAGGCTGGCAACCTTCATAGCTGCTGTGCATACACCACTGTACTTCTCTGTGTCAACAAGGGACCAAAAGTTTGGTGCAGTCTGGTAAACTTTGAGGTGTAGGTCATTTTGCAATGTTATGATTTCCATCTCCACCTGTCCAGCATCCAAGTTGAATGTTGCACTTAGTTTCTCAGCAAAGTATGTTGTGTCCACATTCATGAAAGGATTGGAAATGAATGACACACATAGCTCAAGCTGATCAAGATCACAAAACCTATTCTCAAACTCTTGCCCAAGTCTGTTTATGACTTCACAGTACTTTTCTGCAACTTTGTCAAATGTGTCAGATGCAGAAGCATTGTTTTTCAGCACCAACTGCACAGAGGGAAAGTGCAGCACTTTTTTTCTCTGTAAATCCACAGAGAAAATGTTCATCTTGGCTTTAAATGCATTTAAAGCACTTATCATATCAACAACAGTTTTACCTTTGCCTTGCAGCTCGCAGTTCAAGACGTTTAGTTTCCCAGTAATGTCCGTCAAAAATGCAAGGTCAAGGGTCCACTCTGTGTCTTCTAGCAGTGAGACGTCTTCGCCTTTGGACTGCATGAACTCTTTGATTTCACCCAAAAGTGACAAAAAACGAAATAAAACTCGTCCTCTGCTGAGCCATCGGATTTCTGTGTGTAGCAGCAGTTCACCATATTCAGCTGACATCTCCTCCAATAGCACCTTGAAAATCCTGTGCTGTGTAGCTTTGGAGCGGATGTTGTTAATTATTTTTACAACGGGAGTCATCACGTGCTCAAAGCCGATCACTTTTGCACATAACGCCTGCTGGTGAATGACACAGTGATAATGCAGAAATGTTGGGAAGTCTGGGTCACCTTTACAGTGAGCGATGAAACCTGTATGTCGGCCGATCATAGCAGGAGCCCCGTCTGTTGTCACCGCCACCAGTTTTTCCAATGCTACCTTCTTCTGCACGAAAAACTCCTTCAGCGTGTTATAAATGTCAACTCCCCTCGTAGTTGTCTTTAAGGGCAGTAGTGTCAGGAGTTCTTCTCTTGTGGAGAAATCTTCAAACACCATCCGGATGAAGACCAATAGCTGCGCTGTACTGCTGCCGTCCACGGACTCGTCGCACTGGATGCTAAACCACCTGCACTTTGCCAGATCCCGGTCCAGCTGATCGGCCAGGTTACCAGACATAGCTGACACTCGTCTAGCCATCGTAGATGCCCCCAGTTGGACGTCGGAGAGAGTACAGATTAGATCGGTTCCATTTTTGTCGTCTTTAAGTACAGTGTTAGCTATTATCATCATTGCTTCTTTGACAACTGCTCCATCTGAAAATGCCTTCTTCTTCTTGATCAGAAAATGTGTAGCTCTGAACGAGGCTTCGGTTGCTTTTAGTGACTTTTTTCCCGCCCTCGTGAAAAAAGATTGTTGCTTACCCAAAGCTGCCTTTAGCTCACTGGCTTTTTCTGCACGTAGTGCGCTTCCCGGTGGGTAGTTAGCATGGTAATTTTTGTGACACGTAGTGAAATGTCTCTCAATATTGTGCCGCTTTGCCGTCGCTACGGTCGCCCCACAAATGAGACACACGCAGGTTTCTTTCACAACCGTAAAAAAGAACTCCTTCTCCCATTCCTCGTTAAAGTGATAAGTTATCTTTCTTTTTTCAGCCATATTTTTGGGGAAAGAAACTGCACTCAGCGCCCATCTTCGCTGTGTCCGCTAGCCTACGTTCCATTAGCACTGGTTTTGTCATGCGCACAATACTGACCATTGAATTAGAACTAGAGTAAGTCAGAGTTCACCCTAACTTTTCTAAACGTCATGTATAATGAGGATATTTTTAAGATACTGTCATTTTTAAAGCTATATAAATGCAAGTGTGATTATAAAAAAGAATAGCAACAGAATAAAAATTTTTTTAGACACAGCTCACTAGTGAGTTGTGCTATTTTTAGAACGGGCCTGCGGGCGACTCATGTGGTCCTTGCGGGCGACCAGGTGCCCGCGGGCACCGTGTTGGTGAGCCCTGGTGTAAAGGAACCCAGAAACTAATTCTGAAACAGGAAGATAGTGGTTGACTCAGGAGATCACTTAAGATTTACTGACTCAGGAACTGGGGAGATGCTAGCTTGGGAAGTTGGGAAGCAGTAATTCAATCCAATTCAATTCGATTTATTTAGTGCAAAAATGCAGCGACAGTCACCTCAAGGTACTTTATCTTGTAAGGATAAAACCCAACAATGATAGCGAGAAAACTCCAACAATCAGTCCACCCCCTATGAGCAAGCACTTGGTGACAGTGGGAAAGAAAAATTCCTTTTTAACAGGAAGAAACCTCCGGCAGAATCAGGTTCAGGGAGGGGCAGCCATTTGCTGTGACCAGTTGGGGTGTTTGCCACACCATCTGGTGGGGGCTGTTATGGCTGGGTATTTTCAATTCAAAAAGTGTTGCATACACGTCCAACGCTTACAACCTCCAATACTTTCCAACAAAGAAAATGTGGCTAGGAAAAAAAAAGACACATTTTAAAAAATCACAGTCCATTGGATCAGTTTTGGTCAGGTTGTGCTTTTGTAGTTTAAAGTTTTGTTCAAAACATAATGCAACCCAAATGCAGTCACTGGCAATTTTAGGAAACAGAAAGATGACTGATAACAAAAACCCAACAAAAAATAACTCAAAAAACATGTACTTGTGTAGATACAAAAATTAGGCAAGGGAACAAAGAGTTTAGGAACAAACAAGGGGGCAAGTTCACAGAATGACAAAAAGCAAAGATATTCATATTCATGAATTCTTTTTTTTTTTTTTTTTTTTTTTTTTTAGCCTGTCATGTCTGGCATCTTTCACAATCGGAATGATGATCCGAATGCACTGATGTACCAAACATATTTGCTTTGACAAGAACAGCTCTATATGTTTCCTATAGGCTCTTCTTGTTAATGTTTGCAATTTTATTTTTATTTATTTATCTTTTTATTTAGTTATTCATGCCAAGTCTGACAGGCAACAAGGAGGGGGCACAAGAGGTGGGGGGTATATTCATGAATTCAACTACACAAATCAGCTTGCCTTGTCCTTGTTCATTTTTAGTAAAGTCCTTTGATGTCCCAGCACTAAATGGCATTGTGGCACCTTATTTCATTTAGTGAGAATAGATCCAATGTGTGTCTATGGATTTATTTAAAACTGCCATATCCGGTGCTATTGTCAGGTGTTTTGTTTGATTTTTTTCTATTGTCATTATTACCTCCTCATTTTCCCCTTTAGGATATGCATGGAGTAACTCATTTGTACATTCTATTGTGGTTTTTTAATTAGTGTTACTTGAATCACTATTTTGATCTATTGTGCTAGTTGTTTCCCCACATTGTCTGTGTGACCGCCCTCCTTTTCTATAGTTTAATTATTTTTATTTAAATTGAAAATTACATTTAACTGTTGCTTTCACGGTACAATTTAAGAGTGTTTCTTTCTATTTACTCCTCTAATGTGCAAGCGACAAGTATAACGGGTTTGGTAGCATTTGCTCAGAGGGACATCATCCCATTTCCTCTTATTTTGCCAGCTGAGCAAACCACTCCAGAAATATAGTGCAGTTCTTTACTGTATTGCTTTGTCAGCTCACTGATGTCAATTGTAGAGGTTTAGGACAGTGGTGCTTTTTAATTAACACTGTTTACATTCGGCTTGCATCCATCTTACATTGATTATGCAGACAAAGAGCTACTTACCATGAAAAGTACAAACAATTCCCTGTCCCCTAAAACTAAAAGCAACGTATTGCCCTTCACATCCCTTATCGGTCCACTTCATGCATCCAGGCTAACCCTAACTGTCTTTTTCAGCTCTAGCACACACAAATGCATGTACGCACGCATGCACGCATGCACGCATGCACGCATGCAAGCACGCGCACACACACACACACACACACACACACACACACACACACACACACACACACACACACACACACACACACACACACAAATACATGCACACACACACACCTCCCCCTGACCTGTTTAATCCTTAATTACCATGTCTAATTAGACCCTGACATCAGAGGTCAATCAACTAATTACAGAATCACAAGATGAAAGGAAGAAGAAAAGGAGGACCAGTCAGTCAGAGACCTCACAGGCATGACTAAAACCTAATCATCACTGTCATCTCTTTAAACACGCATATGTTCTGCACATACCAGAGTTAAGTGAGTTTCAAAATACATGATTATACACTTACAGGCAAGTGCAAGCTTCAGGTGCAACAATACCCCCTCCGATATGCATGCACATGCATATCATGCTGTGATAAGCATATGGACAGTAAATGCTATGCTGTGACTGGAGATTCCCCCACAATGCAGCTCACCTTCATGCCTCTCACTCACAATTTGAAGCCTCGCCTCTCATCGATCTACAGCAGGAGCTCCACGCTGGATACAGCGCAGGTCAGTCTATCAGATGTGTGTTTGTGTGGTGGGTGAGGCAATCATGTTCTTTTACAGTTAGTTGTATATCCGAGTGTATGGATTTATGCACACGTAAGCATTTGTGTATGTGTGTGAACTTAATGCTCTGTTGTAAAGTGTATGTGTTATTGTATGTGTGAGTGTCTTCCAAATCGATATGTGTTGAAGTGTCTTGTATTTTACAGCTGCATCAATACTAGGATCAGCATCTCAATCAGCAATGTGTATCTGGCCTGGAGTCCCCGGGGATATGGAACGCCGTACCAGCATTGACGTAGGCTCCCCCACCATAATCCCATCTCCCTTCATCAATGTTACATTTATGTACAGTGAAGTAACTGTAGGACGCAGCATTATTCACACTGATGACAGTTGTTTTCTTCTCCTCAAAAATCCTGTCCGCATGATGTAATTTCACATATATTGGCTCTATTTTTAATGAACTAATGATTTTAACTTCAGTCTTAACAGCTTGTTGGCAGGATTATCAGTTAGCAAACTCATCATGAGAACATTAGAGAAGTGCTAAAGATCAAAAGCTGGAAAAAGTAGGCTATGTTCTACTGCCATAGTAGACTATGATTTAACAGATAGACAGACTGAACCACATGCACAACTGTCAGGATTTTACTGACAATAAAAATCCAGTGAAAACAAGCAACACAGAATATTACTTCTATATGTTATCATATTTTCTAACTCCCTCACACTCCCGTTTGCAATGCTCAGATCTTTAAAAATACACTTGCATGTTCAGAGAGACTTAGTGTTTGGAAATGTTTTTCAAACAAGATTAAAATACACAAGTTGGAGAGCATAATGGTGCGCTAGTGAGTTGTAAAATTTACTCAAACTGGGGGTCAGGCTACCATCAACCATTGCCCAAACCACAGTACACTGGAGCCCTTCTGTAGGTGTTACAACAACAGGAGGGACCAACCATTTGTCTGGTCTGGTCTGGGCTCTGCCAGGCCCCACGGACCCTCCTCCAAGCCATTTTCTCAGGCAAATTGATATCGTTCTTCTACAAGGATCTTTTGAATTGTGCTTATTGTGACCACACTGTCTCCTGAGATCACTCAAACTAAAACAAACCCCTCTACCATGGTAAGATTATGATTTACTGAGTGGCCATGTACTGTCAAAAAGATAAAAGTCTCTCTCCCCAGCATGCTTTTAAAGCTTTTCTTTTAGAGATTTTAATTGGGTCTGACTGTTTTTAGGTAGAAGCTATGTAACAGTTTTCTCACTGACCACTGAAATTAAAGCTGATTTAGACAATGTTTAAATACACTCACAGGTCACTTCATTAGTTACACCTTGCTAGTACTGGGATGGACCCCCTTTTTAACCTTGCAGTGTGTTAATACCTTGCTGACTTCCTTCCTCTAGAAGGAAACCAAAAATATGCTGATAAGTGTATAAGATATTTATTATGTGACCCAAAAAACAGTATATTTTCAAATAACCCAAACTTGAAAAAAAGTGAGTCCTTCAAGAAGTAAGGAACTCATCACAGCAGTCATCTAGATGGAGGATTTTGTTCTGGGGGATAGCAAGACTAAACCCCTGTCTAAATGTATGGGTAACTTTATTTCAGTGGTCATGTTACATAAAAGCTGCATTCAAAGAATCATCAGTACAATCTGATAAAATTACTGAAATCATAATTTGTGATTATGCCCCAAAATAAAGTTTGAAAATGCTTTTTACAGCCTTTCCTACTTCTATTATGTATGCCCAAAGATTACTGACATCAAGATACTCAGCAAGAATCAGCAAGAGTGTTCAGGATCCAGGACTGTATCTTGTCCCACCACATCACTGAACAAATGTCTTGCTGACTGACATATACACTGTAAGAAAAATATTTACTTAAGTGTTTGCCAAGATAATGATCTAATAATAATATAATCTGCCTGTCATCACATAGTTGGAAGCTCACACATGAGACCTACCTTTTGGGGGTGTGGGACAATAGCCATCTTTGGCAATACAGAACTCTCCCATTGACTTCTATTCATGATTCTTGTTTGTAATGTTCTCCCCCTGCTCTCCTTTCCTCACTCCCTGTAGTGCTAAATTGCATTAGCGGAGAATAATAGAAGGTATTCAATTTACAAATCATCTGCTGCACATTTTCCTATTCATCCTCCACCCTACATTTACTCCTCACCTCCATATTTCTCTTATCTTTTTCTCATTGTCTTTCTCTCCATCGTCAGCTCTCCCTCTTTTTCACTTTCCTTCTCTTATAAATAGCAGAGTGGTCGGATTATAGACCAGCCTAAAAGAGAAGATCACTTATCCAGCTCGGAATATTGGAAACTTGCCACAACTGCAGCAAAAACACAATACCTTTGTAGATAGCCCTAATCCAATACACACCTTTAGGTCTCTCTCTCAATTTCTCTCTCTGTCTTGCTCTCACACACACACAAACAGACTCAAATTCTCATATACCTGCTTTGTTTATTTCATTCTTCTGCCCATCTTGCTTACCCCCACTCCCCTCTCTCCTACCACCCTCCTGTCCTTCTTTCCTTTCTTCCTTTTTTCAAATCCTTCTCCGCCTCCTGTCCTTGCTTTCCTGCGCCAGCGTGCTGCTCATATTTGTTGTCTTCAAAACCATCCTCAGCAGGGGTTTCGGTATTGGCTGTAATAAGTTGCATCTCTGTTCTGGGCCACCTGTGTCAGCTGGTGCTCTTCTCTTTCCGCCTCATATCACACACTGAGCTCTTAATGCATTTACATCTCAACCGCTGGGAGGCAAGTAGGTGTTTGCTCTGATGTGCGCGTTTACGAGTGTGCATTGTGCGTATTTGTGTGAAGTGTGTTTGTATATATGCTTGTGCACGCTGGAGCATTTCATCCGCACATTCAGTCAGTCTCTATGAATTTCAATGCGATGTTATCTGTGGCAGCTGGTGACAGTTCTTGATATGACTCCAGTGCTCCCTAACCTCCAGATGAGCAATCACTTACATATTTACCTGTTAATCCAGCTCCATGTCTCATTTACTGGAACGCAGACACACATCTTGTCAATCTACCTAATCATACCAAAGAGGCTTTATTTATAGCCATGTATGAGTGTGTGCAAGAATGCAAAGATAACACTTTTTAGCTGCATTCATGTTTTCTCTTGGCACAGAACACTTAAGCTGGAATGCCTGTTTTAGTTTTGTCACAAGTGTTACCTTTAAATAAAAGGCCAAGTCACTGCATAAATATATATACTTTGATAAGATGATGTAAATGGTAGCTTTTTAGTACTTTGATAGTGGAGTAGGTTTCATTGGATTAAAAAAAATGTCCACAATTCTGGCTGTGTGTTTCAGACTTTGATCCAGCTGTGTTCGGTTGGTGGCCTTGAGTGTAACTGAGGTTTCTGGGGTGAACACCCAGCAGCAGTATATTTAAAAGGCTGTCTTCCTGATGAAAGGATGTGATGAAATGATGTGATATCGCTTCACTTGATGAACTCATCACTAAATTATGACCTGACGCAACCAGGCTGTTCCTGACTGACTGTATGATTGACAGTCAGGACATGTGGTCTCTTATCACTCCTGCACACTGACAGAGAGGGACACTCAGAAGCCATTTCACTGGGGACATACGTCAACAGTTTAGTCTGGAAAATGACACACGAGATGCATTTATCTTTTATGCCAACAAAATTAATTTCTTCGTCTTAGCTTGGAGAAAAGAGGAGCTTTGCAGCTTAAAGGAAAAAGGCCGTATATGTAGATGATTTGATTGATGAAGTCATATCCACTGAATTTTCTTCACTTATTTTGGAATGCCAAACAGAAATCATTTACATCAGTCATCTTGAAACAATGCAATGTTCTGCCGGGAAACCTTGAGACCTGGAATTTATTTGGATGTTATGGTGTGCTCACACTAGGTGATTCATCCCATGGCCGAACATATTTAAACCCCCCAAAGTCTGACCAGTGTAATTGCTGAGTTCCCTGTGGTCCTGCTAGAAGTGGGCCTGGGTAAGTTTAAGCTGGAGGCACAATATGCATGCGGTGTGTTGATGTGTGGAATTACATGCAACAAAGGCCCCTGGCTAGAAATGAAATAGGACCTTTTTTAGGAACTTACCCCATCAGGATACCCCAGAAAATCTATTAATAAGTATGTAACTGCTTTAGATCTCCATAAAGTAAATTTTGTTATTCATAGTGGTGCTCACAGAATTCTTCTCATTGCTATCTTTTTGCTGAATGTATGCAGAACCCAAGAGGAGAGATGCTGTTACAGATACAGGGGAGTTTCTTGACAGGAGTCAAACCACACATTATAGTTACAGATTCACCAGTGGTGAACATTTAGATGTAACCTGGTTCAATCATCAGAAAACAGTATATTGCTATGGCTATATAATTCTTAACTTTGCATGCAAATATGTTGGGTTCTCACATTATCTTATGTACAGATGTTAACAATGCACACCTACTTATACTGGCATAGCAAGACTCTCTACTCTTGTTAGTATAAATGTGGTTAGTATGAAAATGTGGGGCCACACTTTGTACTTGTGTCAGTGCCGCTCTAACAGTTTCTCCCACTAAGTGAGCAGTGTGAGCAAAAGTGGCTCTGCTTTGTGCCAACTGGAGAACACACAATTAGATCACTGCTGCTAACTTGAACAGGCAAGTTCAATGGAGTGATGCTTCTGTGTGCTGTACTGTGTAATGTGAGGGCAGCATGTAAGGCTGTCACTATGCAAGCAAGTGGAGAAAAGTAGAGTGGAGTAGACAGAATTGCAGCTAAAAGGGATTTCCTAGAGAGCAGTGGATGAAAAATGAAATGAAGCAGAACAAGACATATGATGATATTGTATAGAGAATAAGAACTATTTGTGGGCTTTGTATATTTGCGAAAACCATTTGGACCAAGTGAAGAAACAGACATATTTGTGTCTGTGTGTGTTTCAAAAAAATGTATGTGCTGCAAGTGGTGCACAATCATGGGCATTTCAATTTTTGATACAAGCTCACACAAGCTTGCATAGTAACTGTTCATGGGAGTATTATCATGGCAAATATGTGTTGAGAATTGTGTAACTGTATCTTAATCTTACATTTCAGAATCATACTGTAAATGAATGAATAAATAAAGAACCTCTGTATGCATGCATGAAATTTGTGACTGTAGGCAGGAATCTCCAAATATGCATTCAAAAATCTCTTTGTGTGTTAACAGATTTCTTAATGTGTGGAAAATATACAAATTCAAATTTCTAAGTGTATTGAAAATTTTAAATGCATTCATTGAACTATGTAGATTTGCATTTTTCTAAATGATATTTTATGAATACAAGCATTGGGGAGGAAAATAAACATGTCTGCTAACAAATGACAGGAATCTATCTGCTATCTTCTGCTCATCAGGAACTAAGTCCTGATGTCTCCCCAGCAAGATTTGGCAGCTTCTCTTAGGGATCCTGTGCCACTGCCTGTGTACTCCAGTGTGAGTCTATCCCAGTCTATGTTTTTTTTTTTTGTGGGAACCTCAGGGAAGTTTCAGTGCAGGTTCAGCTCAGTGGCTCAGCTATGGAGCTGCTCCGTGTTCACTCACTCACACTGATATTTTGATCTGTTGCTATAATTCAAAGGACAGCAGACACCATCTTTGCCATTGGCAGCATCAGTGCTAATTTGTTATTTAGATTGCGATTTCCATCTATTGTACACTGTGTTCTTTGGACGCTGGATGATGGCAAAGTAAATTTTTTTCAACCCTGTTATTCTTCCATTAGTAGTGTGTGTCTGTGTGCTGATGGTGTCCGATAGAGCAGCTCTGAGTGATTACCGTGTAGAGCAACAGTACAGGCTCTCTTACCACAACAAATTAAGCCAGAGAGCCAAGCCCACAGGGAGAACTCTTCATCAGAGGACCAAGGAGAAGATAAAAGAGTGCTACAGCTCAATCACTATCCGGTCACAGAGTTTAACAGGAGACAAAACTCGGTGTGACACATGCTATGCATCTAATTACTACATACACAGGTGGAGGTGGAAAAAAATGCAGCAGAACAGCCTGAAGCCAAACACTATTATTCAGTGGTGTATCACGCACAACTGTAAGCTCAGTTTAGAACAAACTGTAGATAAACACAGATAAGACTCCACAATGGATACAGTGGGTGTTATCACCATTAAACACACACACACACACACACACACACACACACACACACACACACACACACTGTAGAGAGATGAATGCATATATTACACTGTTATATATGTTTTGTCTCTTGCTTCTCTTGCAACACAAACATCATGCAAACATGATGCCATCAAGTCAAGCTGATGTGCCAAACAGCCATTCCAATAGAGACCAGGACAACCACCAAATCTTACAATCTTACAACCAGGACGTGGCTGGGATTCATTGTAGGAAGCACTTCCCTTAGGACCGACCCCCTTCTGAGATGCAGACTCACCAGCAGTGAAGGATAAAAGCCAAGTGGAGAGAATACATGAAATTAATTAAATCAAGCTGTTTTTCATCCCAGAGATATGAATGGTGACCAGCATTGCTAAGTCTGCTTCCATAGATTTTGTTATGTTATACAGTTATTCTTTGATAAGCTCCTCATTAATGTTGTCAAGATGCCACATTTCACTACACAACTGTTGTGGCTAAAGCAATTGACAATAACAATATTAACCCATCATAAATGTAACCAGTCAAATTCAGCTTTAATTGTTTTTTAATGTGTGTTTTTTTTTCTGTTATGTTATGTATGGCACATGTCTACATTCAAAATGTGAATGTACAGAGAATCTGTAATACTGTTAAAAAAAAAGTATACACAAAACAACTAAACAATTATTTAGAATACTGTTGCATGTGTATTATCAACATGAGCTAAACATTTAAGTTATAATAACACAGTTATAGTATATAATACTGGTAGAGTGGCGTGGTGGTGCAGAGCTTAGCACTGTCGCCCACAACATGAGGCTTCCTGGTACAAGCCTTCTGGTCTGTGTGGAGCTTTAATTCTGCCTGTGCCTGCAAGGGTTTTCTCAGTATACTCTGGCGGTGAACCTAAAAATGGAAACAATAGGATACAAAGTTTTGTTACAATGACCTATACTGTGTGCTCTTCTTATGATACTTCAATTGCAACTTGGGAATTCTTCATGGGAATGAAAAAGAAGCATTTCAGGAATGCAAAATGCTAGAAATAGCTAATAAAAAACCGTTTCTAATGAGCCTAAAATAATGAGTATTTATTTTCTGCACAATTTAACAAATTTGTCTTCAAACTTTAGGACTGTTACCAGTCTCTCAAGGATGGTGGGTGTACTGCAACAATCACACCACAAGGAAAACATGCAATCTTGAAATAGGTGAACGAGAACCCAAAGGTAACAAAAACACCTGCAGAAATGCACTCTTAAAAAAAAAAAAAATCCATTAAAAAAACCAGCAGCTGGGAAGGTAGGAATCTGCTAACTTTAGTAGGTGACACCAGGTGGTCCACCATCCAATACTAACCAGGCCTGACTCTGCTTAGCTTCTAAGATCAGACATGCTCAGGGTGGTTGGGCTGTTTACTCTTTTGACAGTTTACTAATACTTGCAGATGTTACTGATTAAAAAAAAAATGCTACCCTAAGTGGAGGAGTGTCTCGAGGTCTTGTTCATGAGTGAGGGGAGAGGGGAGCTGAGGCTGAGGCTGCACTGATACGGACACTGCACCAGTCTGTTGAAGAGAGAGCTGAGTGTAAAAGCAAAGCTCTTGATTACACGGTCAGTCTACTTCCCCACCCTAACCAATGGTCACAAGCATTGGCTAGTGACCAAAAGAACGAGATCATGGATACAAGCAGTGGAAATGAGCTTCTTCTCAAGGGTGGCTGGCCTCTCCCTTAGAAATAGGGTGAAGAGTGCAGTCATTTGGGAGGTGCTCAGAGTAGAGCCGCTGCTCCTCCACATTGAAAGGAGCCAGTTGAGGTAGTTCGGGCATCTGACTAGGATGCCTCCTGGGCACCTCTTAGGTGAGGTGTTCTGGGCATGTCCTACCAGGAGGAGGCCCCAGGGCAGACCTGGGACACACTGGAGAGATTATATCTCTGGGAACACCTT